>NW_019154160.1:509270-602642 GCF_002288905.1 Enhydra lutris kenyoni
AGAGAAATTGTGTTTCCTGAAGACAGCATGTAGTTGGGTCTTCGTTTTGATCTAGTCTGAGAATCTCTTGTACCTTCTAAATGGAGTGTTTATCCATTTACATTTAATGCAGTTATTGAAGTGTTTTTGATTTTGCTCTTTGTTCTATGATTTTCTGTTTCTGTTCCTCTTTCCTGTCTTCTTTGGGTTTGAGTATATTTCAGAATTCCATTTCAGTTTCTCTGTTGTCCTATCAGCTACAGCTCTTTGCACTCCTCTTTTTTATGTGTAGTTGACAGAAAGATTACAGTGTACATCCTATATTGTCATTTTTCTTAAAATTAATGTACCCTTTCATGTAAAATATAAGAAGAGTATAGTGTTATAACTTATGCTTTAAACAGCTAAACATGTATTAAAGTAATTTAGAGGATCATCTTTTATGTTTGCCCACACATTTACACTTCTAGTGCCCCTCATCCCTTCCTGAATTCAGGTTTTCTGAATGTGCAAGTTTACTGTAATGAATTTGATTCGTTTTCATTTTTCTGAAAATGTTTTTATTTTGTCTTTATTCTGTCTCTCTCCCTCCCCTCCCCCTGTTTTCTTCTGGAATATTTTCTGGATATAGAAAGTCTGGGTTGACTTCTTTTCTTTTCAGTGTTTAAAGATGCCGTTTTAATATTTTCTGACCTTCAATCTTTTCTGGTGATAAGCCAACTATCCTTCATATTGTTGCTCCTATGCATGGTATATGTAAGTGGATTTTTCGTCTGTTTGTCCTGGCTGCCTTTAAGATTTTCTTTTTATATTCGTTTGTTTGTTCTAAAGATTTTATTTATTCACTTGACAGAGAAAGACACAGGGAGAGAGGGAACACGAGCAGGGGGAGTGGGAGAGGGGGAAGCAGGCTTCCTGTTGAGCAGAGAGCCCGATGCGGGGCTCGATCCCAGGACCCTGAGATCATGACCTGAGCCAAAGGCAGAGGATTAACCCACTGAGCCACCCAGGCGCCCCTTTGTATTTGGTTTTAAGCAGTTTAGTTGTGTTGTACCTTGGGTGTGGTTTATTCTTTTTGTCTATGCTGCTCAGGGTTTGGCAACTTTCTTCTATCTGTAAATCTGTTTTTTACCAAATTTGAGAAACTTTCAGCTATTATTTCTTCAAAAAATTTTCCTCAGCCCCATTTTCTCCACTCTTTCTGGGATTCCAATTACCTGCACGTTAGACCTTTTGCCATTGTTCCACAGAACATGACGCTGTGTCCATTTTTAAAAAATTCTGTTTTTCAGATTCGATAATTCCTTCCTTCTGTGTTCATATTGACAGACTCTTCTCCATCTCAGATCTGCTGTTCAACCTTACCAATGAATGCATTTTAGATACTGTACTTCACAGTTCTTGCATGTCCCTTTAATTCTCTTTTGTAGTTTTATTTCTCTAAAATTTCCTGAGCTCATTCATTTTGAACATATTTTCTTTACAGGTTTGACCTTAGATATAATAATGACTTTAAAATCCTGTCTGTTTAGTTTAATATTTGAATCATGTTGAGTTCTGTCTTTATTGATTATTATCTTTTTTCTTGGGTATGGATTGGTTTGTCTTATATCAAGTAACTTTGGATTGTATCCTAGATATTATGAATAATTCATCGTAGGATCTCTGGATCTATTATATTCCTTGAAGAGTATTGATTTTTATTTTGTTTTGTTTTGTTTTAGCAGGCAGTTAAATTGGCTAACAGAGACTATTTTTGAGAGGGAGAGAGCACACAAGCCGAGAGCATCAGGCAGAGGGAGAGGAAGAAGCAGGCTCCCTGCTGAGCAAGGAGCCCTATGTGGGGCTCAATCCCAGGACCCTGGGATCATGACCTGAGCCAAAGGCGGATGCTTAACCTACTGAACCAACCAGGCATCCCTCCTTTTGATCCATTTAATTGTCTTAGTATATGTTGTCTTTTTTTTTTTTTTAAACCATTCGTAATGTTTGAATTATCAGTGAAGAGGCTTGGCCCAAACAGTATTTTGATAATGTTGATTTATCTTTTAGTTGCCATATTGTTAGCCAAGAAGTTAATCTTTGTCCTCAAGAAAGGCCTATTCTAAGGTGGATGCTAATAGGTTAGCAGGTACTCAAAATACAAAAGGTATTGCCACTATATGGCCAAGAACTGGTGTTAATGAAAGAAATAAGCATAATCCGCTAAAACCCCCCAATCCTAAAATTCTGTGTGGTCTTCATAGCTTTAACAGAAGTTTCTCCTGTAATAAGGTGGCCTATAAGAATATGCATGAGAGAAGTAGGAAATGTTCTTGCCTAAAACAATCTGGGAAGGACTCAAAGAAAACAGTACAGGCATACCTCTGAGATACTGTGGGTTCCCTTCCAGACCACCACAGGAAAGCAAATGTCACAGGAAAGCAAGGCAAATGAACTTTTTGCTTGGTGCACCTCTAAGTTGTGTTTACACTTTACTATCGTCTATTACACGTGCCATAGTATTAATATTAATGCAAATGTCAAAAAAACAAGGCACATACCTTAATTTAGAAATACTTTATTGGGGGGCCCTGGGTGGCTCAGTTGGTTAAGCGACTGCCTTCGGCTCAGGTCATGATCCTAAAGTCCCAGGATCTAGTCCCACACTGGGCTCCCTGCTCAGCAGGGAGTCTGCTTTTCCCCCTCACCCTCCCCCCCATTGTCTCTCTTTCTCTCTCTTTCTTCTCACTCTTTCAAATAAATAAATAAATAATAAAATCTGAAAATAATAATACTTTATTGGGGCACTGGGTGGCTCAGTCATTAAGCATCTGCCTTCAGCTCAGGTCACGATCCCAGGGTCCTGGGATCAAGCCCACATCTGAGCAGGGAGCCTGCTTCTCCCTCTCCTCCCTGCTTGTGCTCTCTCTCGCTATCTCTGTGTCTCTCTCTCTTAAGTAAATAAATAAAAAAATAAAAATACTTTATTCCTAAAAAATGCTCACCATCATCTGACGTTTAGCAAGTCATGATTTTTTTGCTGGTGGAGGGTCTTACGTCAATGTCAGTGGGTGCCGACTGACCGTGGTAGCAAGTGCTGAAGGCTGGGGTGGCCAGGGCCATTTCTTAAAATAAGACAGCAGTGAAGAAGGTTGCCTCACTGGCTAACTCTTCCTTTCACAAATGATTTCTCTGTAGCACATGATGCTGCTCGATATCGTTCTCTCCGAAGTAGAACTTCCTCCAGAATTGGGGTCCACTTCACAAACCCTGCAGCTGCTGTATCAGCTACATCCTGAATCCTTCGTCATTCCAGCGGTTTCACGGCTTCTTCACCCAGAGTCGCTTCCATCCCAGGAAACCATTTTGGTTGCTCACCCATAAGAAGCCGGTCTTTTTCCATGAAAGTTTCATCATGAGATCGCGGCCATTCAGCCACATCCTCGGGCTTCACTTCTAATTCTAGTTTTCTTGCTATTTCCACCACATCTACAGTGACTTGAGCCTGTCAGAGTTCTCCACGAGGGCTGGAATTGGCTCCTTCCAGGTTCTGTTCATGTCTGTATTGGGCCTCTTCCCGGGACTCATGAATGTTGTCAATGGCACCTACAGTGGTGAATCCTTTCAGAACTCTTTCGGTTTACTTTGCCCAGATCCACCCGAGGAGTCTGTGGCAGTCTTACAAAATGTATTCCTTAAATAATAAGACTTGAAGGCCGAAATGACTCCTTGATCCATGGGCTGCGGAACAGATGCGGTGTTAGCAGGCGTGGAAGCAACACTCATCTCGTACGTCACTGTCAGGGCTCCTGGGTGACCAGGTGCATTGTCACTGAGCAGTCCTGTTTTGAAAGGAATATTTTCTTTCTGACAGTGGTCTCAGCAGTGGGTTTAAAATATCCAGAAACCACACGTAAACGGATGCGCTGTCACCCAGGGTTTGTAGTTGCATTCATAGGGCACAGGCAGAGTGGATTTAGCATAATTCTTAGGGGCCCTGGGATTTGCAGAATGGCAGATGAGCACGCACCCTCAGGTCACCAGCTGCATGAGCCCCAGCGAGAGAGTCGGCCTGTCCTTTGAGGCTTCGAAGCCAGGTGTTGACTTCTGTCTAGCTAGGAAAGCCGCAGGTCGTGTCTCCTTCTGGCAGAAGGCTGCTTTGTCTACACTGGTAATCTGTCGGTCAGTATAGCCACCTTCCTGAATGATCTCCACTCCGTCTCCTGGAGAACTTGCTGCGGCTTCTCCATCAGCACCTGCGGTCTCACCTGGCTCTTTGAGGTTATGGAGACGTTTTCCATCCTTATGTTAACCTCTGCACCCACCTCTGCCGGCTTCCAGCTCTTCTCCCGCAGCTTCCTTGCCTTCCTCAGGCTTCATGGAATTGAAGTCAGAGCCTTCCTCTGGATTGGGCTTTGACTTAAGGCGACGGTGTGGCTGGTTTTGCCCCCTGTCCAGATGACGACTCTGTATCGGCAAGAAGGCTGTTCCACTTCACGTGTTCCATGGAGAGGCCCTTAGAGTTTCCTTCAGGAACTTTTCCTTTGTGTTCACGAAGAGGAATGGGAGGCCCAGCTTTCAGCCTGTCTCTGCTTTCAACTCGCCTTCCTCACTAAGCTTTATCACACTAGCTTTGTGTGTGTGTGAACTTGGCTTGTATTACAATTTATTTAACTCTTAGGTTTACATCCTTTAAGTTTTTTTGAAATTTAAATTCAATTAATTAGGATATAATGTATTATTTGTTTCAGGGATACAGGCCTGTGACTCATCAATCTTATATATACCCAGTACTCATTACAACATATACCTCCCCAATGTCCATCACCCTGTTACCCCAACCTCCCACCTCCTCCCCTCCAGCAGTCCTCAGTTTGTTTCCTAAGATTAAGAGTCTCTTAGGGTTTGTCTCCCTCTCTGGTTTCATATTGTTTTATTTTTTCCTGTCTTTCCCTATGAGCCTCTGCCTTGTTTCTCAAATTCCTCATGTCCGTGAGATCATATGATAATTGTCTTTCTCTGATTGACTTATTTCGCTTGGTATACTACCCTCTTGTTCCATCCACGTCATTGCAAATGGCAAGATTTCATTTTTGATGGCTGCATAATATTCCATTGTATATATCCCCCACATCATCTTTCTCCATTCATCTGTCATTGGACATCTGGGCTCTTCCCATCGTTTGGCTATTGTGGACCACACTAGCTTCTGATTTAGAGTGAGAGACAGGCACCTCTTCCTTTCACTTGAACACTTACTGTAGAGGTATTAAGTGGCTGAATTTCAATATTGTTGAGTCTCGGAATAGGGGAGGCCCGAGGAGAGGGAGCGGGGTGAGGAAGTGCTGGACAGTGGGTTTATCAGGTAAGTTTGCCATCTTATTTGGGAGCAGTTCGTGGCTCTCCCACAATTAAAGCAGTATCACAGATCACCAAAGCAAATACAATAATAAAGGAAAAATGTGAAATACCACAAGAATGACCAAAATGTGACACAGAGACACAAAGTGAGCAAATGCTGTCAGAAGAATGGCATCTCTGGACTCGTTCACTGCGGGGTTGCCACAGATTGTAAAAAACACTGTGCGAAGCGCCTTAGAGCCAAGTGCCTTTAATAAGGAGTACCTAGAGACACAGTGTGAATCAGCCTTCTTTTATGTTCCTTTTTTGTGTCCGTGCCGTTTTTTTCTTGAAGGGGGGTTTTGGGAGGGGGGGGGGGGGGGGGTTCCTGCAGTACCTTTGTTCTGTGTAGAAAGACGTGATCTTTCAGTTTCTTCTTAACCCTTGGGGTTAAGCCTAATAATTCGTTTTGACTTAACACCTCATGCTTCCCCTAATGCTCCTCATTTCAAGGTGGGCTTTTTTTTTTTTTTTAAGGCTATGTGGATTTTATTTCGTGTTTTAGAACTTTAGGACAGCTTTTGTTACCTTAAATATCTACGTCTACATAATAACCATGACCACGCTAGAAAACACGATGGTGTCTCAGCATCAGGAGACGCATAATAACCCTGGCTGGGGCCATCGAGAATTAAGCTGCCCAAGACAGAAGATGCTGGAAAACTTGACGCATACACAGTGTCTAACACAAAGTCTTTCTTTTTGTCTCCCCTACCCCCGTTTGCAGGAGGCTCTCTTCGTGGCCCGTTTCAGCCCCCCGAGCTGTGGCGTGCAGGTGAACAGGCTGTGGTACAAGCCCGTGGAGCAGTTCATCCTGCCTGAGGTACGGGGTGGAGGGGCAGGGCCGCGGGGCTGCGCAGTCACCGCAGGCCTGGCACTGTGCTCTCGAGGCCGCCGGTTGACACTTCGTTGTGCCGGCGCAACCCTTCAGGGCGCTGGGTGAGGCCACTGGCTCTGTGCCCAGACGACCGAAGTGTAGCGCCCGGCACCGTCCCTTCCCTCGGCTCCGGGACACCTCAGCCGTCCCCGCAGCACCCCTTCGGACAGGCACTGCCCGGCTTGCTCAGTGGACCAAGAACCGCGTGACGATTCTAGTGACAAAGGATAGTTATAGGTATGGACTGATGGAACTCGAGACCCAGATACCGTTTGAGTAACTCGGGCCACTTATCTAAAGAGGGCCTGGGTGGTAAGTGCAGGCGGGATAATTGCAAAGACCAGCCACATTTCCAAGACAAATAAAACTTCTCAAGGTTGTGGAACATGTCAGAAAACACAGCTGTTCTGTTCTAGGTCCTTCTAGGTCCAGTCTTGAGTAGATGGGTCCTAGAGATCCCCTCCCCTACCTGCCAAGTGCCCACATCGGCCTGCGGTTAAGCTGCAGGGTGGTTTCCGAGCATCGAGTGGTGGGCGAGAACGGATTACTCAGCCATGTGGCTCGGCCTCTCCAGGCCGGTCGAGTCTACTCCGAGTACATTCCTTAGGCTTTGGAACCACATAGGGGTCAGTTTCCCAAGCATCTCTGGGAGTCACCGTAGATCAGCTGTGGAGTTCATCCTGCAACATCAAAGCTGAGCTAAAACATGGAAGCCAGACCTGAGACCAGCTCTGCTGACGAACTGAGAAACATTTTCCTGTTTGCCTTATGCAGCGCATCTCATCATGTGCTGTGGGTCTTTGGTGTTCAGTACAAGTAGTTGAAACTATGTATGTCAGCTCTATAGATGCGAACGGGATCTCCTTCATTTCACCTGTACATGGACTTCTGCTAAAAACATTTATTTTTTTAAAGATCATATTTATTTATTTATTTGAGAGAGAGAGAACACAGGCAAACACATGAGTGGGGGAGGGGGCAGATTATGTCCCAGCGAAAGTATTTTTACTTTTAATCAAGAGCAGTGGCTTAGCTAAGTCGTGTTCGCTAAGTGTTGGATCTCAGGTTTTGAAGGAAGCCATTCTTTGCTTTGTTTATTCATTTACTCAGAAAATGTTTGAGAAATTAGTGTGTGCCCAGCACTGGGGCTCTGTGAGGACACAGTGAGAGATCCCTGCCCTGAGAGCAGCTGCCATCCTGGAGGGACAAGAGGAGCTGGCCCCGAGCCGGTACCTAGCTGACCGCATGCCAGGCACGGTGGGAGCGATTGTCCCGGATTAACTAGTACGCAAGCCCCCTGAGGTTGTCCCGGATTAACTAGTATACAAGCTCCCTGAGGTTGTCCCGGATTAACTAGTACATAAGCTCCCCGAGGGGGGAAGCAAGTCCTCAGTGAGACTTTCTGCTCAGAACGAGAGTGGGCAACGCCCCAGGCTTTCTGTGGTTGCTAGAACCCTTCCCAGAGGAACAGTCCTGCTGCTCCGAGGAGCCCGGGGCACTGGTGTTGTGTCAGGTGGTCTTGGAGTGGTCTGAAGGCTGGCATAGAGTGGATTTGCCCAGAAAAGGCTTTGGGTTGGCATGAGTAGGAAAGAGAAAAATGACGTACCAGGGAGTAAGTACGTGAGGGCACGTTTGGGAGCAGGTGTCCGAGCAGGCAGCCGTGGGCGCTGCACGAGAGAGTCCAGGTAGCCCCGCGCTGCCGCTCGGGGTCGGTGTGGCCTGTGCAGGCCGTTCAGTCTCACCATGTCCATCCCTAATCTGTAAGATGGGGCTACGCCAGCTGGTTGAGAGGCTCATTCTAGGGACTAAATGATTTTCAGACCTGCAGAATGCCAGAACAAGACGTCGCGTGGTAAGCGTCAGGGAGATAAATGCACACTGTCCTCGTTCGTGCTGCCACTCATCGGGACTTCTGGGACCTGTTGTTCAAGAGCAGAGTCTCTCCTGCCAGGGGCACTTAGCCATGCCCAGGGACTCGCTCAGGTTTACAGCTGGGTGTGCAGTGGTCCTGGCATCTAGAGGCCAACAGTGCTGCTGGACATCCTACAACACACACACAAGCCCCCACAACAAAGAATTATCTGGCTCAAAAGGTCGGTGATGGCGACGTTGAGAAACTTTCAGAGGAAGAAGTCATGGTGTGGGGCGAAGAGGAAGAAAATCAGCTTTAATACCTCAGGCTAATCACAGTATTACAGAGTCTGCCCCATTGTCTTGGTCAGTCTTCTAGATCGAATTATAGATTTTTTTAAAAGATTTTATGCACAAGAGCACAAGCAGGCAGAGTGGCAGCCAGAGGGAGAGGGAGAAGGAGACTCCCCACTGAGCAGGGACTCCCAATGCGGGGGCTCAATCCCAGGACACTGGGATCATGACCTGAGCCAAAGGCAGAGGCTTAAGCAGCTGAGCCATCCAAGTGCCCCTAGAGGTACAAATTTTGCATTCGGCTTGGGTCATGATCCCAGGATCCTAGGATCGAGCCTCACGTCCATCTCCCTGCTCAGCGGGGACTCTGCCAGCCTGCTTCTCCCTCTGGCCCTCCTCCTCACTCGTCTTCTCTTTCTCTGTCCCTCTCTCTGTCCCTCTCCCCACTCGTGCGTGCTCTCTCCCTTTCTCTCTAAAAATGAATAAATAAAATCTTTTTTAAAAAAGGATTATACTGTTTGGCTAATCCGCAAAAATTATTACTTTCCCTTAGAATGTCCTTGTTCTTAGGAAGTACATGTTAGAGTACTCAAGTGTTTAACAACCAACAAGAACAGAAAAGGACATGTATACAGACAGAGGAAAAGCAGATATGGCCAAATGTTAACAGCTGGTGAGTCTAGGTGATCTGGGGTTAATTTCAGTTTTTCTGTAGATTTGAAGTTTTTCAAAATAACTGGGTTGAGGCAAGGACTGGACTATGTATGTAGCAGGAGATGCTAATGATGGGACGATAAGTGGCCATTTCGGTTAAGATTTTTCATGCCTACAGCCTTGTGAGCTTTATTTCACTTGAAGCTTTAAGCTAAATTGACTTTTTATTTTTCATTACTTCTGAGTAATATTTTTTTCTTTTAAAAATGTGCCATTATTTAACAGTGGCTGTACCCAGGGGTGAGGAGGTAGGATTATGGATGATTTTTGTTTTCTCCTTTTTGTGCATTTTCTGAATATTCTGTAATAAATACATATTAGCTTTATAAAAACAACTTTTTAAAAAAGTTCTTCCTTTTACAGAAAAATTCTATTTTTGTTGAAACTGTGTTTAATTGTACATAGATGCTCATTTTTGCTGCCTCAAGCCTAATTGGGTTTATTAGCACAGAAAAAATGATAGTGATGAATGATTTGCCTATGTGTCATCAGCAAAGAATGACGAAGACAAACATCACTTATGCCATTTTTCAAGACAGTAGTAGACGATTTGCCCATCGTCTTACTCCCTCTGTGCCCCACGGCCTCCTGGAGTAACATGTCAGCAGTACAGCTTGTCAAGTAAGCAAATCTCTTGTAACGTTTTCATCTTGTGACTCACCAAAGCATAAATCTCGGTGGGAGTCACAGATTTAAACGGAGACTGCTGTGCGCGTCTCTTAAAATATTTATTTCTCTAATTTTGTATTTTCCTTACTGGTGCAGTTGAAACCTGAAACTAATTTTGATAAAAAAAGACTATTTTTGTTCCCCTGAGTCACTAGAGACATTGCTATTGGCCCTGTGGGTACTTGCACAGTCACTGTTGGTGACAGTTGACATTCCTTAGATGTCATTTCCCCAATCCATAAAAAATTGTTAAGTGCTAAAGTAGTATAGATTCAAGCTACTCTGTTGGTTTGGATGAGAAGTTAGAAACATGGCACAAGGGAATTAACATGTGAAAGGGCTTGCCGAGAGCGAGCTTACCTTAGGGGGAGATCATTTATGAGATCTTTCTCCAGTCCACACCGGGCTGTGTTTCCTGGCTTCTGTTTTGGTTTTATGGTCTCAGCAGGGAATTGCCACAAACAAGTTGTTCGTCTTCCGAAGAGATCCCCAGCTTTCTGATGACTTTGTATCAGAGAGTAGAAGGACAGCCTGTGAGAGAAGCGAGAACCAGAGCTTCAGCTGTGCTGCGGGGCAGGAGCAGGTACAGGAAAGGGAGGCTAGATTCAGCAACCCCCCCCCCCCCCCGTCACCGCTGGCTTGTGGAAGTGCAGGGAAGACACCAGGATTGTGTTGGGGGCCGATGAGTTTTTCGGGCAGTTACCCAGTTTAGTCTACAGTGTTGATGCTGTGTCATATCCCAGTCACAAAGTTACTGCAGCCGGGCACCAGCAGGAGCCACCGTGAAACAGCAGGGTAAATGCCAGTGTCAGCTCAGCGGACAGGACAGAATGCCTTGTTTTGTTTTCGTACTTTCTAGATTCATAGTTTCAAGGTGAAGCATTTTTATTTGGTCACGATAGCCTTTACTTTTGGGATGGATCATCTGAAATGGCAGGCCCGTGACCCCACTGCCAACTCCAGGGGACACTTTTTGTCCTTCACCTCGTTGATTGCATTTTTCTCTTAGCTTATATGATCTGCCTTCTTTTGGTCCAGCCACATCTGGCCCAGTCCTTCTTCCCAGTGTACTTCATCATCTCCTCTCTCACTTTCCTCTTTTCTTCAGAGATTTTATTTTTAAGTGATCTCTACACCCAGTGTGGGGCTCGAACTCACAACCCTGGGATCAAGAGTCGTATGCTCCACTGACTGAGCCAGCCAGGCACCCCTCTCGATTTCCTCTTAATCATTAGGATTTGATACCCAGGTTTCTATTTGTTTTACTCCTTCCTTAGCAATTGTATCCATTACCGCCTGTTCGCTCATGGCTCTTGAATCCAGCTACGGCTCACATTTCTCTAATGTGAATTAGAGAAATTCTAATTTCTTCTCCACACGGGTGTCGCAGGGACTTTCTGATGCTAAGATCATCTCTGTCCCGTCCGTCCTCATCTCCCCTGTATTTCAGTCTTGGGTAGCGGTATCTCCTTTTTCTCAAGCGCCCAAACCAGAATCATGGGATTTACCCTCAACTCTCATATCCAGGCACTCACTAAATCCTATCAGTTCTTCTGCCTGGATGTATTTGGTACCAGTTCTCCCAAACTTTATCACTATTCAAACAGCAACCTCTTTGACCTCCGCCGTGGACACTTATAATGACACACGTTGCCAGAGGCAAGGGAAACAAAAGCAGAAATGAACTGTTGGGACTTCATCAAGATGAAAATCTTCTGCACAGTGAAGCAAACAGTCAACAGAACTAAAAGGCAGTCCACGGAATAGGAGAAGATATTTGCAAATGACGTGTCTGATGAAGGGTTGGTATCCAAAACCAAATAATCCTGTTAAGTGGATCATGATGGAGTGCCTGGGTGGTTAAATGTTGGTTAAACGTCTGCCTTCTGCTCGGGTCATGGTCCTGGCATCAGGTCGCATGTCAGGCTCCCTGCTCAGTGAGGAGTCTGCTTCCCCTCCACCCTTTCCCCTGCTCATGCTCTCTTTCTCTGAAGTAAATAAAATTTTGAAAAGAAATGGGTGGAAGACATGAATAGATACTTTTCCAAAGAAGATATCCGATGGCTAACAGATGAAAAGACTCTCCACATCACTCACCAGCAGGAAAAACACAAATCAGAACCATGGTGAGGGGCGCCTGGGTGGTTCAGTCGCTTAAGTGACCAGCTCTTGATTTCAGCTTAGGTCATGATCTCAGAGTCCTGGGATCGAACCCCATGTTGGGTTCCGTGCTCAATGGGGAGTCTGCCTCTCTCCATCTCCCTTGGCCCCTTCCGCTGCTTGCACACGCTCACGTGCATGCTGTTAGATAAATAAATCTTTTTAAAAAATGAGATACTACCTTATACCTGTCAGAATGGCTAAAATTAGCAACACAAGAAAATAGGTGTTGGTGATGCAGAGAAAGGGGAGCCCTCCCACACTGTTGGTGGGAACGCAGGCTGGTGCAGGCACTCTGGAAAACAGTGTGGAGACTCCTCAGAAAGTTGAAAATAGAGCTACCCTACGACCCAGCAATCACACTATTGGGTCTTTACCCAAAGGATACAAAAATACAGATTCGAGGGGGCACCTGTATCCCAGTATTTATAGCAGCATTATGTCACACACACACACACACACACACACACACACATACATACATACAGGAGTATTGCTCAACCATCAAAAAGAACGAAATGTTACCATTTGCAGTGATGTGTATGGAGCTAGAGATTGCAATGCCGAGTGAAAGAAGTCAAAGAACGACAAATACCATATGATTTCACTCACGTGGAATTTAAGAAACAAAACAGATGAACCTATGGTGGGGGAGGAGGGAAACAAACCATAGGAGACTCATAACCATAGAGAACAAACTGAGGGTTGATAGAGGGAGGTGGGTGGGGACTGGGCTAGGTGGGGGATGGGCATTAAGAGGGGAACTAGTTGTGACAGGCACTGGGTGTTGTATGTAAGGGATGGATCACTGAATTCTGAAGCCGATATTGCACTGTATATTAACTAACTAGAATTTAAATAATTTTTTTTTAAATTTTTATTACTGTTAAAGTTTTAGAGGAATGTATACAAGGGCAGGAGGCTGTTTTGCCAGAAGAAAGACACATGATTAACCCAGAGCAGCTGCACGTTACCAAGGGTCTCGGACTTAGCTTTCAGGTTCTAGCACTGACCTTCCAGTTAGTTCGCATAGAGATGACCAGAGTCTCACTGAATGAAACTGAATAAATTCACAGAAGACCGGTTTGTAAACCAGAGCACCTGTTCATTCATCTTTAATAGGTATTAGCTTATTAGATTTGAAAGTCATGACCCCTGTCTGGGAACCTCCTTACTGGGATGTCAGACACCAAAAACCCAACTCAGAGCAGTGCTGGGTTTGATCCTTGGCTTTGCTTACAGGAGTGGGATGTGTTTGTTTCCGAGAGCTGGCTCGTTCGGGCACAATGTGACTGGAATGATCGGTGTCTTCCCATTCCTGCGTCTCCCTCCCACTAGACATTGCTCCGTTGCCCAGATTTCTCTCTCAACCCAGCTTTTGTATAGGAATATACTTGAGCTGTTGTTTTGAGGTAGTGAGTTTACTAATTAAGCTTCAATCTCAGAGCCTTCTCAGTTATCAGAGACATTGTTCCCTTTAACGTATGCATTTAATTATTCAACTCAGAAGGCAATCTTTTTTTCCTTTTTTCATGGAGATATAATTGACATATAACATACTCATTTCAGGTGTACAGCGTAATGATTGGATATTGCAATATGATCACACTGAGTCTAGTTAACTTCCATCACCACGGTTACATTTCTTATGAGAACTTTTAAGATCTCCTCACTTAGCAGCTTTCATATATACAACATTATTAACTGCCCAACCATGCTGTACATTACATCCTCAGGACTTACTATTTTACAGCTGGAAATTTGCACCTTTTCACCCCCTTCTCCCATTTCACGCAGCCCCTCAGCACCCCCTTCTGGCAACCACCCATCTGATACTCGGTATCTAAGAGTTCAGTGTTTCATTTTTTGGTTTTTAAAAACGTGTTGGATTCCACATATAAGTGAAGTCATATGGTGTTTGTCTTTCTCTGACTGATTTCATTTAGCATAACGGCCTCAAGGTCCATCCACGTTGGAAATGGCAAGGTTTCCTTCCTTTTATGGCTGTATAATATTCCTGTGTCTGTGTGTGCATGTGCGTACGCACGTATGTGTATTTGCATCACATCTTCATCCATCCATCCATCTGTGGGCATTCAGGTTGTGTCCATATCATGGCTTTTGTAAACATGCTGCAGTGAACAAGGGGGCACAGGTGTCTTTTCAAGTGGGTGTTTTCATTCCCTTTGGATAAATACCCAGAAGTGGAATTGCTGGATCATATGGTAGTTCTAGTTCTCCTCTAGTTTCTGAGGACCCTCCATACTGTTTCCACAGTGTCTACAACGGTTTACATTCCCACCAGCAGCGCACGAGGGTTCCCTTTTCTCCGCATCTTAGTCACCATTCTGACAGGCGTGAGGTGGTCTCTCATTGTGGTTTTGATTTGCATTTCCCTGATGATGAAAGCATCTTTTCATGTACCTGTTGGCCATCTGTGCGTTGTGTTGTCTTTGGAAACATTCTATTCAGATCCTCTGCGCATCTTTTAATTGGATTGTTTGGTTTTTGCTGTTGAGTTGTGGGAATTCTTTATATGTCTGGGTAGTAATTCCTCGTCAGGTATATCGTTTGCAAATATTTTCTCCCATTCATAGGTTGCCTTTTCATTTTGCTGATGGTTTCCTGTGCTATGCAGCAGCTTTTTGGTTCGATGTAGTCCTACTTGTTTATTTTTGCTTTTGTTGCTTTTGCTTTTGGTGTCAAATCCAAAAAAATCATTGCCAAGACCAGTGTCAGGGAACCTACCACCTAAGTTTTATTCTAGGAATCTTACGATGTGAGGTCTTCTGTTTGGGTCTTAAATCCATTCTGAGGTATATGGCATAGCGTAGTGGTCCAGGTTCTTTCCTTGCACTTGGCTGTTTTCCCAACACCATTTGTTGCAGTGTCTGTCTGTCTTTCCCATGTATTTTCTTGCCTCCTCAGTGGTAAGTGAATTGACCATTTATGCATGGGCTTGGTGCTGGGCTCGTCCTTCTGTTCCATTGATCAGTGTTCCAGTTTTTATGCCAATAGCATGCTGTTTTGTTCTCAGTAGCTTTGTAATATAGTTTGAAATCAGGAAGCAGGATGCCTCCAGCTCTGTTGTTCTTCGGGTTGCTTTGGCTGTTTGGGGTCTTCTGTGGTTCCGTGCAGATTTTAGTAGCACTTGCTGTATTTCTATGAAGACCCCATTGGAATTTGGTAGAGATTACCTCGAATCTCTAGATTGCTTTGAGTAGTATGGACATATTAATAATATTAATGCTTCCAATCTGCGAGCTTGAATATCTTCCCATATATCTGTGTCTCCTTCAGCTTCTCAGAAGGCAGTCTGAATTTCTAGGTTAGTGCTGACTCCTCACCTGGACCTCCATAATAGTCCAGTTCCCAGTTTCCTTACCCGCCTGCCTGATGCTTTTCTGCTCCTGGAGCGACCGTTTAAAATGGGGGCTAGGATTGCGTCACTTCTGTGCTTGCAAACAAATGCTCCCCCGGCTTGGGGATGAAGGACAGACTGTTCCCGCAGGCAGCGCTGACAGAGCCGCCTTCCACGTCTCCTTTCCTCAGCCTGGGGCTTCAGTGGCACTAAACTCTCCATACTTTCCTGGGCTTGCAGTGCTCTCACACCTGCCTTTTGAGGAGTGCTCGTCCGCCTCTCCCTTTGCTGACTCAGACGCCTGCCAGACTCTGCCCCGGGCTCTGTCATCTGGAGTCCTGGCAGACCTCAGGCAGAGTGACTTTCCTCTGTCACTGACCCCAGCAGGGCATATTATGAAGATCTGAAGATAGGAGCTGTTTCACTCCTATAAATGTTCCAGTAGCCCGTAGACTGCTGCGTCGTAGACACTCAAAAGTTTAGATAACGAATGCCTCGTGTCTGGAAGAAGATTGACCCCAAATTTATTTCCTTGTATACATATGTTTAAAAAAAATTTTTTTATCATAAAAGTGAAAATATAGGAAAGGAATACAGATCCACTGTTGAAAACTTGACTACATATAGAAAGGTTAGAGGAATGTGACATTATCCACATGTTTCCCAGGATACTTGTATTTCTCCCTAGGCTTGTTTCCCTCTGTGCATGTGTCTGTAAGGATGCTGTTTTTAGGGACTCAAGGTTCAGCTGGAGAGTTAAGGCTTTCCAGGGAGAGTAGAGAAATAATCTGTGCCCATTTCCAAGATGAGACAACGAGATCTTTTAAAGGGGCCCTTCACTTTCTGCTTTCCTTCTAGTGGTCTTAAGCTCCGTTACGCTGAGCAGAGACCCCGCACGCCGCGCGCGTGTCATCATTAACCCCTGGCCCAGCCCCATGAGGTGGCATCGCTTGTTCTGTGCTCGAGGTCAGGCGGTGACCCCCCACAGTGTGTCCAAGAGGCCTGCTCTCTGGAACCCTGGGGCTCCTCAAAGCACATCAGGAGTCTCCCCAACAGTGCAGACTATAAAGTGACAGACTGCCCAAGGAATCCTGATTCCTAGCGTTTCCGTTTCATAGAGGAGTTATAATGCTTTACAAAAAGCTTTCAAACCACTGGCCTTGCTTGAAAGGCCTAACCTTTCAAACCAATGGCCTTACTTATTGGAAAGTTCAGTTTTATATAGTGCCCTTCCTAATGCTGTCTAACTGAGACCTTACAGCGCTTTATCTCTTAATTTTAATACGTGAAAAAAAATTAAAAGATAATTAAAGCTGTATCTTTTGTCTGGTGTTCTAGACCAAAAATCATTCCAATTAACAATTAACATTGTTTATTAAATAAATATTTTTCAAGTGCCTGTTAAGCATGTCAGGCCATTCTAGGTGCCAGGAATATGGTGGTCGATAAGACATACGAGATCCCTGTTCTCATGGTGCTTGTGTTCTAGTGGGAATTGTTAGTTCGACAGTAGTAAAATAAACAGGAAGTATCAGACTGATAAGTGGGGTATTAGGAAAAGAAGACAGGCTGATGTGGTGGGAAAAATTGGATGCCAGCTGCCTTCCGTTGGATCTCTGGAGCAAGCCAGAGGGGCTGACAGTGGGGACGGCCTGAGCAGTACAAAGGAGCAGCTGAACCCTCCTGGAAAAGTTAGAAGACACTAGAATTTAAGTGTCAAACCTTTGGGCAGAGAGTGTAACTTTCTAAGCCCAGAATTTAATAATTATCACAAACAGAAAGCTTGACAGATTTGACAAGATAAAACTTATGGACCTTTTAAGTTAAAAAAAAAAAAAAAAAAGTGGCAAACAGTTCTGAAAAAATATTTTAGCATGTATTATAGAAACAGAATTATTTATTACAAGATAACACAGATTAATAAGAAAAGTAGAAAACTCAGTAGCTAAATGGCAAAGAGGCATGGATCAGTAACTCCCAGTAGAGACTGTGTAATTTATAAACATTAGAAATCAAAAGAAATGCAGTTAATGAGGAATCATCTTTTAATCTACTAAATTGACGTAAATGTCTTTGCTTTCATTAATATCCCATACTTGGAAGAATACAGTGCAGGTAGTATTTTTGTAAATTGGGAAATTAGGTAATTTCCTTTTTGAAAAAAGTTTGACATTGTGTCCCAAAATCTGTATAAAATATCTCTATTTCTTTCTTGTCCCATAATTTCAACTCTGAAAATGTATTTTGAAACAAAATAAACATTCACACCAAAACATGCTTCACTAGATAGTTGGTAGAGCCCAGATCTGCCATGGGGACATGTCTCCGTGACTCGGGATCGCGACTTGATGCACATCAGTTGTGTGTGCGTGGCAAAGAATGGTCGTCCGAGCTGTAACAACAGGAAACTCTTTGGCGTGAGGGACATGCAAACAGCAGCAAAATTGTCTCTGCACCCTTTGTACTTGTATCTTTCAGATACGCATGAGAAAAATGACTCGAGCATATATACCAACATGTTAATGGTGCTGTGTGTTAGAGTAGGGGGATAAAAATTGTAACCAATAGGTTTTAGGGAAAAAAATTATTTTTCCTTAAAAACATACTTAAAACCTAACTGACAACAATAAAGAAATCGACTCTATCTTTCCACAAAAAGAGCTTTGAAGGTACCATCGTGTGGGAGAGCCAAGACCTCCAAGGCCTCGTGTCAAGAAATCTCCACAAAGTGACTGTGAATGACGGTGGCGGCGTTCTCCGAGTCATTACGGTAAGTCATCCTTTCTTCCTAAGGCTGTTCGGCATAGTAGCATTTTTTAATACAGAAAGAATGTTTTTAACTTTACAATTTACATCAACCCAGGGAATGTGGAACCGTGAATCGTGGGTACTTTCGCGCGTGTACAGCAGAAAATGCTGTCACCATAGTACAGACGAACAACTCATCTTCTTGGATTTTCTCACTCCAGCATTAGTAAATGCACAGTTTTGCCTTAAGATTGGTGAATTTTAAAAAACGTGATATTTTATTTCCCAATTTTTTTTATACGTTTCTTTTTTTTTTTTTTTTAAGATTTTATTTATTGACTTGACAGAGATCACAAGTAGGCAGAGAGGCAGGCGGAGAGAGAGGGAGAAGCAGGCTCCCCGCTGAGCAGAGAGCCCGATGTGGGGCTCAATTCCAGAACCCTGAGATCATGACCTGACCCAAAGGTGGAGGCTTAAGCCACTGAGCCACCCAGGCGCCCATTTCTCAATAACTTCTAAGCTAACATTCCCAAAGGACGCTTGCTTGGTAGTGTTCTGAATCCTCACGCCCTCACCTTCCTAGCAGGGTGTTCGTGACAGCAGCACAGACAGCTGTGCTGGCAAATATAGCA
The DNA here is from genome assembly GCF_002288905.1 of Enhydra lutris kenyoni. Lineage (NCBI taxonomy): Eukaryota > Metazoa > Chordata > Mammalia > Carnivora > Mustelidae > Enhydra > Enhydra lutris. The sequence continues at coordinate 527,938 of NW_019154160.1, forward strand.
GAGCTTTTGGTGTCATTTATATTGCTGGGATTTCTGCCTCGTATTTTTCATGTATTCAGATTTGCTTCAGATTTGAAAGTTTGATAGGTAAATATCTCCAAGTAAGTGTGGGACGATAAGGTGTAGGCAGACTTCACACGATGAGCTTTAAATAATACAAGTGGGGGGTGTGGTGGTGTCACAAACACAGTCTCACTCTCTTTGATGCTCTGGTGTAATGATTAGGAGAGTGCTTGCCATCTCAGCTCACGGGCTTAGTCTATTTTCATTAGCTATTAATATTCACATGAATTAATTCCCAAATTTGAAATAAACATTAGGTGGTATGCTGTTACTCATTTAGAAAACCACTCCTGGCCCACAGTGGAACTTATACTCCAGTGAGGAAGAAAATCATTAGATCACAGATTCATATATAATTACAAACTTAGCCTTATGGGTCATTTTTAGGATCTCATCCTTTGTTACCAACAGTCGTTTATTTAGCATAGAACGTCTTATGAAATTTAATTATAGTTTTATTCTTTTCTTTCCTTATTTCCAAGGCAAGTGCCTTTAGTATGTCGCCTCCTTTTCTATTTATGAAACTTTAAAAAATATCCAAAATGTGCTGAAGTTCTGTAGTTATGAAGTTGATTGCACAAAAGGAAACCAGATGACTTCTGAGTTGAGGACTAGGTTCAAATGGAAAGACTCAAATGACCCACTTTGGGGGTAAATATAGTTGTAGAGGGCAAAAGACTGCTTACAACCTTAAAAAATAGTCCGGTCATTTGGTAGCCCCTTCTAGGAAACCCCCACGTACAAATACAGGTTTCCACCATAAATGAGTGAAGCTGAAAGTTTCCCCAAGTTTTGCTCCCTTGTCAGCAAGTGAGAATGTCAGAAACTGTTAAAAGTCCAGCGGTGACCTTTTAGATAGAAGCTAATGAAAAGTACCATCAAGTTCTAAACAAGCCGAAACAATGTAGAGTACACAATGAAAAAACAGAGTGTGCCACCTTGCCTGGCTCTGCAAAGCCGGGAACGTTAGCTCCACCTTTGGTAGCTTCCTCCACATTAAGCGATAAGCTCCCACGGTCCCACCTCCGGATGGGGTCTCTACAGCCCTAAAACACTGCTCCGCGCAGTACAGCTCTGCTGAGGGGACAGGCCAGGCTGCAGCCATGCTAGTAGGGGAGTGTGTGGGGGCAGTGCCATGTGCGCGCACGCGCACGCACACACACACACACACACACACCTGTGCGGTCCGGCCCAGCCCCACTCTGCCAGGGATGCCACATGGGCGTGCAGCACACAGAGGGGAAACACCACACTGGGGAACTTGTAAATCTCTAATCATAAAATCTCCTCCAGTCCTCGGAGGCCGAGAGGCCTGTGGCCAGCCTGGGCAGCTGGGAGAGCATCAATGAGCAGCCGGGCTCCGTATGCACAGTTCATTCAAGGGGCTTTCTCTGCCAGTAGAACAAACTTGAAAAAATCTGCCTTGATGTATTTGAATTCATGGCAGTTTTCAGTCTCAAAGAAATCGAAGGTGGTCATTTTTTTTTTTTAAGTGGCAGGTTTGGGATATAAAATAAAATTGGGTTTTGTGCTATTATGGTAGCAAGTTCAGGACTGTGATTCTGTGTCAGTTGGAATTCCGAGCCCTATGGACTGCCCTGTGCACCTGATCTTTAATATTGTAATCAAGGTAACAATCAGATAACAAACATAGAACACTGAAGTCAACCTGATCTCGTGTAGGGCTTAAATGGATTTATCTGCTGTGGAGTCACATTATAAATTTTGCCACATCAGTTTTAAATAGAAGTGTACTTGTAGTAATGAAGCATTGAGCACTTCCCTTGTTTTCAGGCTGGGGAGGGCGCCTTGCCCCACGAGTTCATGGAAGGTGTGGAGGGAGTGGCCGGCGGTTTTATTTACACCATTCAGGGTAAGTCGGGGCTTGGAAGGTGAGGAGTGTGTTGAGTCTCACGTACCTAATCTTACCCCGTACTTTGATGGAAAAGGGGATTTTTTTTTTTAATTAAAAAAAAAGCTTTATTGATATATAATTCACAAACACTTTACCCTTTTAAAGTGGTTAAGTCACTGGTTTGCGGTGTGAGAGTTCTGCAAGCATCACTGCTAATTCCAGACCATTTCCATCGCTCCAGAAAGAAACCCTGTGCCCATTAGCGGACGTGCCTCATTCTCCCCTCCCGCAACACCTACCGACTGTTAACTTCCATGCTGTACTTTCTGACCTTAAATGTAAGGATTTACTTCTGGGCTCCCACTTCTGTGTGTGCACTCTGTGTCCTTCTACCCGTACTGCTCTGTCTTGCATATGTTGGTTTGTAGCAGGATTTGACATCGGGAACTGTGAATCCTCCAACTTTGTTCTCTTTCAAGATTGTTTTGGCTATTCTGGGTCCTCCATTTCTGGGTCCTCCATTTCCATATGAATTTTAGGTTCAGCTTGTCAATTTCTGCAAGCAAGCCAGCTGGAATTTGAAAGGGGTGGCATTGAACATGCAGATCTTTTCAGGGAGTGTTGCCATTCTGACATTAAGTCCCTGATCCGAGAACATGCATATCCTTCCATTTACTTATGTCTTAAACTAAATTCTTTTAGCAATGTTTTATGGTTTTCCGAGTACAAGTCTTACATTTCTTTTGCTAAGTTTATTCTTACATATTCTTTTTGGCACTATTATAAGTGGAATTGGTTTTTACATTTCTAGATTCTCATCGCTAATGTATAGAAATAAAATTGATTCTTATATATCAATCTTGTATGCTGCAATTTTGCTGAATTCGTTTATTAAGTTACTAGTTGGGTGCCTTAGGATTTTCCACCTACAAGATCATGTCATCTGCTAATGGAGATAGTTGTGTGCCCCCCCCAAATCGAGATGCCTTTTATTGCTTTTCCTTGTCTAAATGTCATGGCTAGAATGTCTAATACAGTGCTGAGTAGAAGTGGTAGAGCAGACATCCTTGTCTTGTTCCCACTCTTAGAGGGAAAGTATCCAGTCTTTCACCATAAGGATGATGTTGAAAAATCTATGACCTTGGACTTTGTTGGCCCTAGTGTGGCTGTGTCTGGTTTATCCTGTAGCCAAGTGGGGACTTCTGCAGAACGGCTACAGAGGCCATATAGCTATAGTGGGTTTTGTGCTACTGTCAGAAGGAAAGGGAAGAAGGGAAGAACCTTTTTCTCCCTGTCCCAACAAGCGTGGTGCATTCTGATGCCTGCATCTGTCCCTCTGTTGGAGGTGGCCCAGTGGACTCAGCTTCCTGTCCTGCTTCTGTGCACTTTCTGTGTACTTTCTCCTCATGTGAATATTTAAACATAGACTCTCTTTCAGAGTACAGTTTGTTAAATGCTTCTCCTAATCTATTACATTTCAAGGATGGGTTTGTTAGAAAGATTCCTTTAAAACTTGGGGTCAGGAACATTAGCCTAGAACTTGAGAGTGATTTTGTCAGGATGGGAGTGGCTGTGTTTGTCTTCTTCAATGATGCTTACTTAAATATCTGTCTATGATTCCTGAGAATTCCATGTCCCTGATCGTTGAGAAAGACAGACTACCATGGATGCAGTTCCTGTTGGCCACCTGTCCTGAACATCTCCTAGGGAACAAAGGTGCCTAGTGGAATTTCTGTCTTGACATCTCAGAGCTCCACAGAGCATGGATTCCGATAAAAGAATTAGGACCCAGCTTCCCTGAAGGCTCTCCGTGACCAGGGAAAGCAGAGCAGATCCTGAGAGGAGACTCTCCGGGAGCCCTTGACAGCAGTGTTGAGGAGGGCACACACCCCGTTTGAGCCACTGCCTGTTCTTGGGGGATGCAAATGGACTGTGGCTTTATAAAATTTTTTCAAAAGCCTCTTAATTTATAGTGTTTCCTCACAGAAGTCGTTGTATTGTTACATCACCCCAAAGAGTAAGCTAAAACAGGCACATGGGTTTTGTCCATAAACTTGCCATTAAAAATAGATTTAAAATTTAGAGATCCTTAACTCCAGTCCAGAGAGTTTTCATGAAACTGTGAGACCACTCTGCCAAGGAAGGTGTCCACTTAGCTCCCCAAGCGGCTATTAATACCCCAGCCCTGGGGAAAACTCAGATCCGGAGCTCAGGCAGCTTCCTAAGGTGGCAAAGCCGTGGGGCCGGGGCAGGTGTAACGCACTGTCTGACTGGAGTATCCGGCACCTTCCCTTCTCTGACCAGTTCATTCCCGAATATACCACTGGGAGGTTTTTTTGTTTGTTTTTTTCCAAGATTTTACTTATTCATTTGACAGACAGAGATCACAAGTAGGCAGAGAGGCAGGCAGAGAGAGGGAGGAAGCAGGCTCCCTGCCGAGCAGAGAGCCCGATGCGGGGCTCGATCCCAGGACCCTGAGACCATGACCCAAGCCGAAGGCAGAGGCCTAACCCACTGAGCCACCCAGGCGCCCCGACTGGGAGGTTTTATTTTTTTTTTTATTTATTTTTTTTTTTTAAAGATTTTATTTATTTATTTGACAGAGAGAGATCACAAGCAGGCAGAGAGGCAGGCAGAGAGAGAGGAGGAAGCAGGCTCCCTGCTGAGCAGAGAGCCCGATGCGGGGCTCGATCCCAGGACCCTGAGATCATGACCTGAGCCGAAGGCAGCGGCTTAACCCACTGAGCCACCCAGGCGCCCCCCGACCGGGAGGTTTTAAAAACTAGTTTAAGGGGCCCTTGAGACTTCTGCCACTAAACTGTTCTACAAGGGGCCGCTCCTGTACCCTGGACAAAAGCTTGTCATAATTTTTCTGTCATGGAGGCTAAAGGAATAAGGTCTGGGTGAGGGACGATTTCTTTCAAATAAGAGTGAAATAACTTAAGTTGTAGGCTAAAAAAATAAAAACGAGTAGACTGTCTTCTCATGTACTGGATATATCTGAAAAATCTCAGTATACATTTTTTAAAATCAGGATCTAAGTGCCATTCAGAACCGTCAGGTTATATACCGGTTATGAAATTTTGTCGGGCATTGGCATCCCTGTCCGGACCCTACCTCAAGCTACAAAGTTAAAATCTTCGAGACTGGAGCGCAGATGTCTGTGTCTTAGCAGGCTCGCTAGACAGACATGATCTAGCAAACTCTGAGGCTGGCAGCGCTGCGGTTCTTTTCGGTCGCAGCCAGACATCGGTTTAAAGCACACGCAGGTCTGCTACTGCATGTGCCTGGTTTCCTGACACCGGCAGTGGGGTTCGTCTGAAAGGCCTGTATTTAATTCCTGCTCTCCCCTTGTTACAGCCGTTCTCCCGTTTTGCCAATTTTCAAACACTTGGACTTTCCTTCAAGTGTTAAATTGCATATATTTCTCTTTATCTCCCAAGAAAAGGCTCTTACGGTAGAGTGTGATAGAATGTACAGTAGAACGTGCTGGCAGAGCACAGGGTCATTCAGGCCCGAGTTTCCCAAACGGTGGTTGTCTGGGGTCCTGCTGCCTCAGAGTTCTGGGAAGACACATGCTGAAGACAGAGTCGTGGCCTCCGCCCCCGACCTGCTGAATGCGGGTGTCAGCAAGAGGTCCCCGCCCTCCTCCACCTCCCGCTCATGAGAACACGGGCCCGGAAACCTGCAGCTTTGCCCCGCGTGTCCCCATGGGCAAAGGCAGAAATCGGGTCTCGGCCTTCGATCCCCGCACCCCAGGCTTCCCCTGCGGTCCCGGGAGGCGGGGTGCTGAGCGGCTCTGTTGTTCCCTGGCCCTGAAAATCCTGCCCTAGTGAAAGTGGCCGCCTTAAGTCCACAGGATCTGAGGCCAGTGCCTGCACCAACGTGACAAGTGATTCGTTAACATGTGAGGTAGTAAACAGGTGTCTTTCAGCACATTTTTATTATGAAATAGCACAGAGACACCAAGAATGGAGAGCGCTGTGGGAAACAGCCATGTACTTCTTACTCAGAATTAACAAATGCTTATGTTTTGTCATATTTGCTTCCTTTTAAAAAACCGTCACAGACACAATCCCCCTCCCTGCTAACTGTCCGACCATGTCCCTCCCTCCCCTCGGAGAGGGTGTCCCTGTCCCGAAATTCATGTGCACACTTTCCTTTCTTTCTTCCCTGCTTTCTACTACATACGTATGTATCTTTCCGTAACAGTTCTGATGGGAGTATTTTATAATCGAGGTCTACGGCATCATATTGTACATATCACCTAGCGATGACGGTCCCTTCCCTGGCATCTTTTGTCAGTGCCATTCCTCGGAACATGCAAGATCAGGTCACATCTTCTGCCTGCGGTATCCCATTACGTGACTGTCCCCCAGGCTGGTCACTCTCTTGTCAGGGGACATTTAGGTTGGTTCAGTTTCCTCCGTTACAAACAGCGCCGCAGGGGACGTCCTTGTGAGCACGTGAAATACAGAGTCAGGGCTGGGGTGGGCGTGGAGGGACCCGCTGCCTCCCACGGCCTGGCGGACCACCGCGGGACTGTCCGCAGGAGTGGCTATGGATCTGCGCAGGGGCGGGAGGGCCTGGAGGCCAGCTCAGGGGCCTCCCGCTGCTTTCTGTTGGGTCCCCAGAGAGAGGGTGTGAGCGTACAGAGCGTTCACTTGCTGGGTCTCACGTTCGTGAAAGCGTTTTTCTCCATCTCTCGAATTTTCCTTTGTAGAAGGTGACGCACTCTTACAAAACCTCCATTCTCGCCCTCGAAGACTTCTTGACCACATAAATAACCTCCACAGGGAAGACGCCCTCCTGAGGGAGGAAAGCAGCATCTATGATGACATTGTTTTTGTGGATGTCGTGGACACTTACCGAAATGTCCCTGCGAAATTGCTGAACTTCTACAGATGGTAGGTGGTAAGAATGTGGGGTAGATAGAATTTGTCTTACTGTTTTGGGGTTGTAGGAACAATTTATTAACATTAGACCCCTGCATTTTTTTTTTTTTAAACCAACCCCAGAACCCCTCAACAGCTGGGATGTGATGTCTTGTGTCCTGGTTCTTTGTGAGGATTGACCTTTTTAAAGTTCTGCTGCTTTGTCATTCAGATGAGCAGATCCGTGATGTGAACAATCTTTATCAAAAATGGAGCAAAAGTCGCTCTCGTTTCGAGTTGTTCCGTTCTCTCTGAGTGGAAATGAGTCCTGTGAGCAGCTGTCTCGGTTGCCTCAAGCCAACACCAGATGAAAATCACTGAGTGTGAAAATGCCCTGTGTTCAGTGGTGATCACACCCGCCGACCTACATGGCCCACATACAGCTCCCCCGAACCCAGGTTACTGGTCTGAATTCTCTTCAGAACATGCACATTCTGTTTCCATCCTCTACTCCAACGCATTCGAGAACCACTTGCCCTAATTCCAAACGTTTTCAATAAGATGAAATGCGAAGCCCTGGAATTCTCCTGTAACTTCCCAACCCTTCAGCATTTCTTCCACCCGGGTTGTCATTCCTGCCTTTATATGACTGACGGCAGCAACAGTAACAACTACTGTTATTTACATATTTGTACAGTTAACAAGATTAGTCACTCTGGGGTCCACTTACTTGCTGTTGAGCCCTGTGACACTGTCCACCCTAGAATGAACCCGAGCTGTCTCTGTCTAGCCTAAATCTAGAGGTTTCCACATCTGTGTCTTTTTTTTTTTTTTTTAAAGATTTTATTTATTTATTTGACAGAGAGATCACAAGTAGGCAGAGACAGGCAGAGAGAGGGAAACAGGCTCCCCGCTAAGCAGAGAGCCCGATGTGGGACTCGATCCCAGGACCCTGAGATCATGACCTGAGCTGAAGGCAGCGGCTTAACCCACTGAGCCACCCAGGCGCCCCAAACACATCTGTGTCTTTGAAAACTGGATCAGGAAGCTCGTTTCTTGGTGAGCCCCCGAGTCTGTTGCTCTCTCTTGCCTGTTGCCCTGGGCAGAATGGATGGATGTAGTCTGGATTCATTTACGGAAGGTCATGTTTCATGGCTAGGGCAAGTTAATATAATTTTGGAGACACCCTGTGGCTAGAGGGCAGATAGAAGTAAGAGCTGGAAATCAGGATGTGTCTAGAATACCAGGGTTGTGTTTGGACAACTGAACCGAGAAAAAGAACCTTCTTTAGCTCAAGGCCCCTGAGAGGGGTCGTTGTTATAAGGGGGCCAAGGCAGGAATGGAAAGAGTTCAATGAAGGGTGGGAATGGAGGTCCAGGAAGTGGGAAATCCAGATTGTGGGGTTCTAGGACTTTCTCTGGGGAGCTGATTCCTGGTTGTGGAAGTTCAGTGTAGTTTATCTGTTACCTTCGGTTTAAGTCTTCTCTCCTGTACTCCTTGCGCATCTCTGAGATCTTAGTCATCACTGCCACCTGAATCACTGGTGACAGGCTAATGGGCCTGGGCTTGGGGACCCACTCCTCCCCCTCCCGCCTGTGACACCTGTCCACCGTCCATGCTGTAATGAAAGCGGCGCTAGGCATTCTTTCTTCAGGTGACTCCTCAGTGACCGCAGTGTCCTTTATCACAGAGTTCCTCCTGATGAGCAAATATTATGTGCTCCTGTACTGTTAATTAGAAGTAAACTTCAGAAGCACGGGGTCATGCACTTTGGTGTGGACCTGTTGTGAAATTCACCATTCTTTGACCGAAAACACTTTCTCCAGATTTCTTTTATTCAGATTTCTGCCTTTTGGTTCCCTAGCAAGACTCTGGGTTTGTTTTGTTTTAATCCAAGATGGACAGGGATTGGCACTGTGAAATGAAGTCAGTTTTGTCTCTGCTCGCCCTTATATGTCTGGGTAAATGAAGTCACCCTCCTGTGCCTTCCTAAAGGTCATTTATAAGAGTTTAATTGCGGAGAATCATTTCTTCGGGGAAGTCTGTTTCCATGTTACAGCTCAGTGTTTTAAAAACCATCAGCTGAGTGGAGTGGAACTCGTGGCACAGTAGGGCATCTTGTGCAGCAGGGTTCTGTGGGAGAGCCTGTGAGGACACCTGTCCCCGCACCCTGGGCCCCCGGGAAGAACCCAAGTGCCAGGGTTGGCATGTTTGCCAGCCTGATGGGAACAAGGTCACAGAACCGTTTGTTTGCGCGTAGGTTCCACTTAAGCCAGGTCTGTAGTTTATTGTGTTTTCGTCCGCACCCTTCAGATCCGCTTGGTGCTTCTCTGTGTTACACTCGGTGAGTACCGAGTGAGGACGCAGTTGCTGGTGGCAGCGTTCTGAGCATGTTCTCAGCCTCGGAGAAACAGGGAGAGTGTGCAGGTCGTCCAGGGACGGTCCTCCAGTAAAACGATGGTGAGGTCGCCACGGCAGCATCGCTTCCTCTCCTGGTGCGGAGGTACAGGTGCACTGACTCCTGTTTTCCCTTCTGCCAACAGGACCGTGGAAACAACCAGCTTTGACTTACTGCTGAAGACGGACGACGACTGTTACATAGACTTGGAGGCTGTATTTAATAGGATTGCCCACAAGAATCTGGATGGGCCTAATTTTTGGTGGGGAAAGTAAGTTAAACCTTGTTTGCTCTTCAGCTTCATGTCCCTGATCAAAAGGAATTAATTTCGAATGACAAACACACAAGCTGTTTTTCACAAGCAAAATGTGGCTGAGATGGGCAGCCTCCTGCCTGGGCCCCTGGGCGTTAGCAGTCTGCGGTGAGAGGGGAGATCTGCAGACCGGGAGGCCTGGGCTGAGGTGAATGAGGAGGGGAAGACCATGTGGCTCTCATAACGTGGCCTAGAAGTGACGGTGCTCGTGTGAGGAGGAGCTGTACAGGGTAGAAGAGGGTTGTGACACGTTTCTGAAACTTCGCTGTTTCTTCAGGAATCCAGCATGGATCCGGGGTCTTTAGCGTATGTACACGTGATGCTCTGGTACTTTCAGAAACTGCACAGATGTAACTTAGAGAATGTGATGCGCCAGTCTTTCATGTCACACACCCGCTCGGTAAATGATGCCTTTCCTTAGACCAAAAAAAAAAAGTTCCTTCTTTCCTTACTTTTACAGCTTGGTCCTTTGTAGTGATCGTAAAGGGGTCCCAGCTCGTAGCATAGGACTCGTAGTGTTACACCAACACAGGAATCCACCTCTTTTTGGCTCTCAGTTTCAGACTGAACTGGGCAGTGGACCGAACCGGCAAGTGGCAGGAGCTGGAGTACCCCAGTCCCGCCTACCCAGCCTTTGCCTGCGGCTCGGGGTACGTCATCTCCAGGGACATCGTGCACTGGCTCGCCGGCAACGCGGGCAGACTGAAGACCTATCAGGTGAGTCCAGATTTCTGCCCCGACCGTGTACTCTTCACGCCGAGTCCCGTCCAGCCCGGTGTTCCACCTCTGAGCACAGAGCAGCGCACCTGGGAGGAGTCCCCCTCCGAGGTCAGGGACACAGCCGTGGCCTCCAAACCCTGGCTCTAAATTCTGTTCCTAAAATCTTTTTTTGAGCCTACTTAATACGTTTTTGGGCTGTACTTCAAAGGATAGTCCCTGGAGGAACCGAAAGCTTGACAGTCACAAGGGGGAAGGCTGTAAAGCACGGGCTTCCTTTTTGTGGATTCCAGTGACCGTGTCACTCATCAGCCCACCCGGCCACCGGAGCCGCTGTAGTGCTCATGCTGCCGGCGTGGGGCCTCTGAGGGCGGCCGACCAGCCCCGGGTGTCCACGGCCGCTAGGTTTCCCTCTGTGTACAAGTGGTGGACTTGGCGTTTCCCGGTAGAATAATTACAGAACGAAGTGGAAAGAGGACTTATGGGAACGTGTGACATCGTGTTTAGAGATGACGCAGCATTTCAGCTTCTGCATTTTGAATCTCGGGCGCGTGCAGGGTGAAGACGTGAGCATGGGCATCTGGATGGCAGCCATAGGACCTGCGCGCTACCAGGTAAGCGAGCCTGGCGGGGCCGGCCCCGGGGCTCTGCGGATTGTGAGGGAGTGAGGCGCCCGGATCAGACATGGGGCAGGAACGGCGAGCAGAAGGTCCGGCAGCAGGGCTGAGCCCGATTCAGCTCAGTCATCCACCTGTGTTCGCGTACTTTTCTGAGTTTAAAAGAAATGTTTTGGATGGAAGTTTTCCCACCCACAGAGAAGAATTAGGTTTTTATATGTTCCATTAGAAGTTCTTTGTAGCTTTAAAATACAAGGAGTCAGGGGCGCCTGGCTGGCTCTGTCAGTGGAGCCTGCAGCTCTTGATCGGAAGGTCATGAGTCTGAGCCCGTGTCGGGCACAGAGATCACCTCAAAAAAAAAAAAAAAAAAAAAAAAGACCTAAGGAACCCGCTGGCACGTTCCCAGCAGCATTAACAGTCCGGGGACCCTTCAGCTCTTCTGACTGATGCAGATGCAACCCCGGATGTAAGTACCGGAAGGTGCTCCTGGAAATCCACTGACCGCCGGGTCAGGGAAAGAAAGAAGGAAGGGATCTCCGGAGGTCGGAAATGGGAACGGGGGCCCTGGGAAGAGGCAGGCACGAAGCTGGGCTTCAGCTCAAGGCTTTCTGGGAAATTTCTGATTCCTGCAGTTTCCACTTTGGCCACAGAAGGTGCAGGGGGTAGAGGCACACGCAGGGACGGGTAGGGCAGGAAGCCTGTGCGGCGCCTGGGCCCAGAGCAGGCCCCACTCGTGTCAGGGGTGCACGGGGATGAACCCTCTCTCCTGGGCCAGACGTGACCGCCCTCCCAAAGTCCCGGCTTTGACTTGCCGAACGCTGAACGTCATTTTCTGCGTCTGATCATTGTGGTAGCTGGGGTTGGTGGGTCTGTGTGGGCAGGTGTGTCTGCAGACGTAGCTCAGGGAGCTTGTTTCCTGATGTGTTCAGAGACTTGTGTGTGTGAACTCATGTCCTTGGAAAGGAAGTATTTAAAATGTTCTCTACAAAGAGGACTGATGTTCCTGCCTTGCACCGAAGGCCATGACCATCTCTGACTGCACTGCTGGCGAACGGGACCCCAGCTAAGGGCAGGCTGGGGTTCCAGGTGCTCAGGGCAGACCCTTTCCATCCCACCCAGGGTCAAGGTTGAGACACGGGTTCTGTTTTCTAAATTACACACACACACACACACACACACGCACGCGCATACGGCTAGAATCCTCTCCACCGCCCTCCCACCCCCCCCCCCGGAGCCTACAAGCTCATTTCCATGGCTCCGAGTTCACTTTGGTTTGGTTTCTCGCCAGGACGGCCTGTGGCTGTGTGAGAAGACATGTGAGACGGGAATGCTGTCCTCCCCGCAGTACTCGCCCCAGGAGCTGGCGCAGCTGTGGCAGCTGAAGGAACTGTGTGGGGATCCTTGTCAGTGCGAAGCAGCAGCGGGAGGGTTTTAACTTGCTGTGCCGGAGGAGGATGGTACGCCTGGGAGCAGCTGGGGGCAGTTGGAGGGGAGCCCGCAGTTAGGCAGCAAGTGCTGTGGTCTTTCCAGATAGTTCTAGGTTGGCACTTTTTACCTGAAACCAATGTGATATTTCTAAATGTTTGCACAAAATTTCCTTTTTAAAAATCAACTGATACTGTACATAAAAATTTTATTTCCATATTGGAAGACCATTTGAAAAACACCAAATTGTTTTATAAAACATGTTTCTAAAACCTGAGGTATCCTTTCTAGTTTATAATTCATTACCTATCACTTTTGGTTAAAATTGGCCTCGTTCAGAAATCTAGTAACTAAGAATGTGAATTCCAGCCTGGATTACAGAATGGCTCTGTGAGGCATAATTAGGATCATGAAGGGCCAAAAACAACTCACAGAATGCTGTGTGGTCACTTATACCAAAGTTTGGGAATGGAAATGTCTGAGTGAAGTGGGCAACTGGAAAAGGAACCCATATAAGTCTCAGTTCTGGACATTGGTCTTAAAGTTCACTTATTAAGTGAGCTAATTTCAGTTTTCTTTTGCTGTTTAACATAAAGCCTGAAGGTCACTGTCTAGTACTATTTAAAAAAAAGCTAAAATTCTGTGGCTGTAAATCAAATACCTCTCTGGGTTTTAGTGACATAGGGAAGGATACTGCTAAGTAGCAGACACTTTAAAAGAATGAATTTTTCTTTCCTCCCGTCATTGTGTAATGTTTACCTAATATGAGTGAACTCCAATCAGATGGAAATCTTCTGTAGGATATATGCCCAGCTTAGGTACAACTGTAGGGGAAAGCATGTAATGAATTTTTTAAGTACTCTAAAAACAGGGTAATGAAGGGAAGAGATCATAGCACACGTTACACATAGAAAATGCCTAAGTTTAAGCGACATTTCCCAAAGTGACCGTCCAAATCATTTTGCTAACTTTATAAGCTCACAGTATCCATAGAGTTCCATTAGAACTGGTCCTATGACCAACATTAACTGTGTTCAGATTTCATTAGACTAGCTAGGTTCTATTTAATATTTAAATCTCCACATATGGAAATGTATAGTCACGAAATATGAAATAAAATCAGAAAATCATTAGTAGGTGCAAAGCCTTTATTACTGCTGTTACATACAAGCCTAGAAATGGTCTCTTCCCAGTGAAAATACCACCTTTTCTATGCTTAGGGCAAGTTGTAAAACCTTTTTCTGACAGAATTGTTCCAATAAACCCTTTATTTGCGGTGACCCCCACACCCAGTCATGATAAACAGTGTAGTCCCCAGACTTTCTTAGTTCATTATTACCATCGCACCAACAGACAATCTCCACTTTCCACAGAATAAAACTGTAAGGACTGCTGGTCATTTTCGAGCTCGATCTCTCTGCCAGGCATCTACAAACAGAACAAAGGGTTGGGGCGATAAAGGCAGAGGCATCTTCATACATGCACCCCCTCCCGAAGAGAGGCATATATTTCCCATTTAGAAACAATACGTGTCACACGGAGCCCTAGATTCACAGCGTGTCACACCAGGGGGACTCAGCCGGGACTCTGTTCTGTGGGCTACTTACTTTGGGGCTTTCATAGGAGAGCAGCAGTTCTGACACAGGGACTTTGAGAAGACGGGCCAGCAGTCCCTTCACCTTCTGAATTGTCATGGAGTCTGTCAAAGAAAAACACCCTCAGTTCTCTCAAATGACACGTGTCAATCTAGCTCGTGTGACAAGACCACAGTCGCAACGACTCGCGGTATCCGTTTCCCCGTGGACATCATTAGGGAAAGTCTCACCGGCCCCACGCACCCCGAGAGCCGGTTCCACACCGCCGACCCGACACGTGGGGAGCTGAGCTAGGGTTTGACCTAAGTGCCCTTTGACAGTGGGATTCCAGTTCAGGTGGCGAACATTTCCTCCGTCTGAATAAACCAGAAATCCCGTTCTCTGCACAGAGGAGTAAATCTGAGTAAAATCATTTACTTTCTAAACCTCTGATGACTCGCTTACAGATGGCAGCGAGAATGCTGGCCTGGGGGCTCAGGCGTCCGGAGGCGCCTCTCCATGGCTCTGCCTCGGTTTCCTCCTCTGTGGAATGAGGCAGGGACCGGTCTGTGAGATCGTGATGGGGGACATGCCTCATGAGCAGATGCCTTGGTTTGTTCAGAAAACGCTCTGAACTTCTTTCCAAAGATGGGTTGTGGTAAATACTGGATATTTTGATGATGAGAAATATAGTTTCTTTGAAGCTTTAGCTGGAGGTACAGCAATAGTATGGTGTTCCTACAAATATCACATGTATTCAAATATTTTTCTATCAAAAATGATTTTTGTAAAGCTGTGTTTTTATGCAACTTGTGATAATAAATGTTATCTTTATTTTAGAGTAAAAACTGGCCTTGTTTATGTGTTGAATATAAACAATTGACATACTTCACATAACTTGTTCTTTTGTCTGTGAATATGTGTAGATAATCTTGTCCTTCTTACAGATTTTGGTGGACCAGGTTTCACTGTTCGGAGGGTGGTTAGTGATGGGTCGAGAGCAACGGGAAAGGACCCATTCCTAAGTCACGTCAGAAACAAACACTTTGGCCGTACTAGAATCCTAGTAAGAAATCTGCCCACCTGCACTGGGTCTACAGAAAAAGATGGCAATTTGCCCGTAATGCTCTAAATACTATTACCATTTCTAATGTCAACATAACACACAACTGTCTTAACATTGAGAAAATGTGGAGATGGTTTGTGGCTTCCTAGGCCCCCTGTGGAAGTTCAATGGGGGTCTACACTTCCAGGCTTTTCTCCGGTTGTTAGGACGGGTGGGTTTCGTGATGTCCTAACCCCACGTGCTGCTTTCTCACCCAGCCGTCCATGCAGCCGGCCAGACCCTGAAGGGCCACGGGGTCGGGACGACTCAGGATTGAATTTTTTTTACTTCAGTTTAATGAATTTCAATTTAAATGGCGACTCGTGGCAGCGATACTGCACAGTCGACCCTAGACTCCTGCGTGCTCGCTCCTGCTGCCTGACCGTGGGGCACGGAGCTGCCAGGGTTACTCGGCCCCTCCCCTTCCCCACTGGTGAGCAATCAGGTGGTGGGGGAATTTGCCATTACAAGTGCTACAAGGCAGACATTTTAAAAATGTGAATTTACTCCACTCACAAGCAAAGTATTTTATGAGAGTCGCTTAGGGCGCTACACATTTCATCTCAGAACCTCGCTGCTCCACACTTAACCCGTCCGTACCACTCTCACCATGAGGCGGGCTTCCATCTGACAAGGCACAGTACATTCGAGGGACTGTAATTCTAAGTATATTAGATCAATCTAGTTGGTTGACATAACAGTATTTTCGGGATGAAGCTAATTCCGTTCCAGTAACAGTGACGTTTAGACAGAGTTCTGGAGTCGTTCTTCCAAAGAAAACCATTTCAGTGTGTCCATTAAAAGACCGCATCTGAGAACTTTCTGCGGGGATTCCTAACTGGCAAGGAGCAGAGTGTATGTGAAGTCACAAATGTCCAAGTAATTCACACTTCAGCTCACCAAGACAGGTTTCCTATTTTACGAAGGGACAGTAAGACCTCGGGCCCAGTGAGTCTCTCTGGACCAGCGCCACAATTTGGGCACTAAACAGCGGTGGGCTCGGGAAAGGCCATGCCGCTCCGCACTCGTGCCTTTGGCTAAATAGGTCATTGTTTAACAAGACTTTCCTACACAAGCTGATACCGGTACGGGAGACTTGAGCGTTTGGGGGGAAGGACACATTGTATTTTAGATCATAAAAGGTTAGTGAAAACCTAGAAGCTCCAAATGGAGCTTCTAGATACTTTCTACCAGCTGACTCATGCCTAGGCCAGTGATTCCTAAGTGTAAGGAGACAAAAGTCCTGTTTTTCTTACCTGGCAGTTGTTTCTCTAGGACTTTCTGATCACCTTGATTAGGATATTTTATCTTCAGTGCTTGAAAGAGAAAAAGGGAAAAGACTGAGAGCTAGTGTAGTAAGGGTTCAAACTGCACACACCTGACCTGCACCTGCCCCAGGATCCAACTGTGAGACCACCGGGCCCAGATCCTAATACAGAACAGCTCTTACTGATGTTGAAAATTCCTTCTACTAATTGTTCACGGAATTAACGATTAACAACCGTTATTCACAGAATTAACAACAGAAAGCGCTGGACCAACATTCCAGTGCCTCCCCTGCTCCCGCCGACTCCTGGCCTGACCGTGTAGCCTGCATCCCCGTGTAAGAAAGTCACACATTTACAAACCACAAGTCAGCACACTTCTCACACACGCCGCCCCAGTTTCTAACAGTTGAGCTGAAAGCATGGGAACTGCCAAAACTTGTGATACAACTCAGAGATGTTCCGGAATTCATCCTTTCTTTCAAAACTGGGTTACTCCAGGTACCTCATTAAGAAAAAAGCAACCGTCCCCATCTGTGTCGGCGCCCAAAGACGCACATACAAGTGAGCGGTCTTTGAGTGTGCGCTTCTTACTTAGTAGCTGGTTTTTGAGCAAAAACGGCTGTTGTGTCTTGAGTTCCCCGTCTTCGGGCGCACCGTATTCTGTGCAAGAAGCATAAACACGGATCACGATAAACCAGGCCCCTAGAAGGAAAAATACAGGCGCCCAAAGGACCCCCGTAGCCTTTTCCTTCCGGGAGCAGCTGCTCCGCTCACCTGGGACCTGTCCCCTTCACTAGGCTACTTGTTCGTTTATTTGCAGGCGGACAGCCATGGCCAGCCACCGCGTCCAGGCAGCGCCCCCCCCACCCCCCCGCGCCTCAAAGAACCCCGGGACCAGATGGGACACAACTCAAGGGACACCTTCAGGTGTCAGCCAGATGGCGCCATGCCAGGCTGGGTGCCCGGGCCCAGTCCCCGCCTGGAAAAGCAGCGTCAAGAGGCAGCGGCGGGAGGGCAGGCGTCGCCTGCGCGGACTCATGCCGGACCCACCCGGGCCTGCGTTTCTCTCAAGGCCGCCCGAGAGGCCGTTTGTCTCCCCTCAGGGCCTTCTCAGCAGCCACACGGAGCCCGACCCGCGCGGCTGCGGGACAGAAGCTCCCTTCCCCCGCCCGCCCCCAGGTGATTCGGGCTCCCGAAGCGGCGGGAAACCGGGCAGCTCCGGGCCGCGATCGGAAAGCGCCCCCCCCAGGCGGCGTCGCGTCCTCACGGCCAGCGCCCCGGCCGGAGCGCAATGCGGCGACCGGCACCGGGAAACGGGTTTGAGAAAGAACGTCCCGGACACGTGACATCTGGAGTGACGACGAAGTCAAAACGGGGAGGACGGCAGGGACAGAGTCGCCAAGTGGGGGCTTCGGGGCCTGAGGACCCAGGCGGGGAAGGTAAGGAAGCCCCGGGCGGGGGCGGGGAGGGCCGGGGGTGGGGGCGCCCTCGAGCCGCGCGGAGGGGACCGGACACGCTGGTCACCACTGCCCGGGGAGCTTCAGCAACACGGGGGCCCGGCTTCGACCTTAACACGCTCCGCGCGTGCGAGGTCCGCAGGCTCGGCCGGGGCCGCCGCTGCTCCTGCCCCCCCGCAAGGAGGGGTCCCCCGCTCTCCCGCGGCGCGAAGCAGGGGGGGCGGTGAACTCGGGCAGACGGGAGGGGCTTCCACCGCAGGGCTGCCCCCGCCCCAGCGCCCCGATGCCGATCTCGCCCTTCCAGGAGGCCTCGGACTCCCCACGCTCCCTCTGCGGAGCGGGGCTGCGGACTCTGCCCTGAAGAGGCCGGTTCGAGTCTGGCTCCTGGGCTTGCGGACGCGGCCCCAGCATCGCACCGAGGCCCGCTGGGAGGACCCCACCACGCCCCGAAGAAAAGCAGGGCCACCGAGGGTCCCCTCCGACGCCCCGCGGCTGGGGCCGCGGGGGCGGAGCGGGAGGGCAGCGGCCGCAAACGTACTGAGGCACAGCGACTGGTACCGGGGATGCGCGGCGAGGAACTCCGCGTGAGGCCGGTTCCGCTCGGGGTCCTGGTGGCCGCCCGCCGCCTTCCACTCGTTGCCGAACGCCTTCCGGTAATCGAGCTCGGCGCCGCGCCTCTCCTCCGGCGGGATCTGCGGGACAAACGCGGGCTGTGCTTTGTGCCCTGCCCTGCCGCTCGCTGAGGGACGGTCGTCACACGGAGAGCGACGGGGCGTCTCTTCTTACCGTCCCTTACAACAGGGACAGGATTCAGGAGCTGACAGCGCAAGGAGAGAACTTCGTCCTACATTTTCCTCACGAGAGTGTCCACAGCCGGCGACCGCCCGAGGGGGCAGCCCCGCCCCGGCCCGGAGCACACTGTTCCCGGAGGGCGGCCCAGGGGCAGCAAGGCCCTGCCCCCGCAATTTCTTGAGGGCAGCGGCTGAGAAGAGGAGGACAAGCTCTCTGGCTCTTCCTCCTGTAATCCCCCCAAGACAAAGGAACAAACCCCTGACACGCCCGGCCCCTTCTCAAGGCCGCCAAGCAACAGGCTTCTCCAGGACGCCACCTCCTGAGGAGCCCAGAAGAGGCATCATGCTTCAGGCGCGGGACGATTCTGATCATGTGTTTCCTGTTCCAAGAGGCAGCAGATCCTGAAACCAGCACTCACCTCGCATTTGTTCAGGGTCTTCAACTGACCGATTTTGGCGATGATGAGCCCACGCGTGGTATGTGCTGCTTTGTTCTCTCCCGTCAGGGGGTTTCTGCTGCAGGACAGAGCGTGCAGACTCCGTAACTTATCCAGCTCATTGATAAACGACCACTGAAACCCAGCAAAAGAGAATATGTGAAAATAAACATGTTTCAGGCTCATTTCTTGGGAGTACCTGAACTAGCAGGAGAAAAGCAAAAACCCCTCGTGCCAACCCAAGGTGCAGGATTGTCCTTATGCATGGAGCACCCACTGGGAAGACCACACACTTTTACTCTAGAACCATGTCATGTACAACGACAGTCTGCTTGCTGTGACTTAAATTAAGCTCCTAATGCTTTAGGGTTTTCTGAGGGGAAGCATTTCTCTTTCAATTTAAAATATTTCTTACTATGTCAAAATGAAAAGCTTCTGCACAGCGAAGGAAACCAGCAACAAATCTAAAAGGCAACCTACAGAATAGGACAAGATATTTGCAAATAACACATCCAATAAAGAGTATCTAAAATGTAAAAGGAACTTAGCAATCGCAACACCCAAAGGACAAATAATTCAATGAAAAATGGGCAGAAGACATACACAGACACTTCTCCAAAGAAGACATCCAAATGGCCAACACATGAAAAGATGCTCAATATCACTCAATATCAGGGAAATGCAAGTCAAAACTACAATGAGAGATCACCTCACACCTGTCAGAATGGCTAAAATCAACAACACAAGAAACAACAGGTGCTGGCGAAGATGTGGAGAAAAGGGCCCCCCCCCCCGCCGCCCCTGCACACTGGTGGTGGGAATGCAAACTGGTGCAGCCACTATGGAAAATCATATGGAGGTTCCTCAAGAAGTTAAAAACAGAACTACCCTATGATCCAGTAATCGCACCACTGGGTCTTTACCCAAAAAATACAAAACACTAACTTTGGGATACATGCAATCTTATGTTTACAGCAGCATTATTTACAACAGCCAAACCACAGAAGAAGCCCAAGTGCCCACTGACTGATGACTGAAGATGTACGTATATATAATGGAATATTACTCAGCCATTAAAAAAAAAAAGAATGAAATCTTGCCATTTGCAACAACATGGATGGAGCTGGAGGGTATTATGCTAAGCATAGTAAGTCAGTCAGAGAAAGACAAGTATCGTATGATCTCACTCATGGAATTTAAGAAACAAAACAAACAAAAGAGAGAGACAAACAAACAAACAAAAAAAAGACTCTTAACTATAGAGCCCAAACTGATGGTCACCAGAGGGGAGGTGAATGGGAGATGGGGGAAAGAGAGTGTAGACTAAAGTGTATTTAGCTTGATGAGACCTGAGTAATGTGTGGAAGGGTGGGGTCACTATACACCTAAAACTAATACAACACTGCATGTTAACTATAGTGCAAGTAAAATTAACTTTATAAAGCATATTTTTAAAATGAAGTAAATATTTTGTAATGGAAGGAACTGACGAACTTCTCCTGAGAGCGTAAACGAGGGCTCATGAGGTACATACATTCCACAGAAGCCCTTACTTGTGAGATCTGATTGTCATTCACGACGAGGTACTGCAAGGAAGGAAACATGGAAGTCTTATGCCCTAGAGAAAAAAGGAGAACGAAGTTACACAGGAGAAGTGAAAGAAGGAGCTTAAGTATGAGGTACTGGGCAGGGGAGGGGAGCTAATGATCTCACATACCAGTTCCAGCATCTGGAAAACGTATAGAAGAAAGTCCAATGTCAGAAAGGATGAGTTGTTCTAATCTGAAATTTAAAATGTTAAATTTGATTATAAAGCGCAGTAGAAAATGCTACAGTCTATCAACCAGACTGCATCTGTAATATTTCCCCCACACCCTAGGTTCTCATGCCACATGAAACGCTGAGAAACAGTGCAGTATGGGGCATACGGAGTGGACTCTAGAACGTGCTCTGAGGGTTCTACAGTCGCCTACCGGTTCCTGGTGCCCGCGGCTGTGCTACGTGCTCATGGGTCTCAGAGAGGAAAGAGACATGGTCTAACTTCCCAAAAGGCAATGAATGAAGACTTTGGACATCAGCACGAGGGCCAAATTATTCATTCTTCAGTCACCTAGTGCAGATGTAGACTAAAGTGTATGCGGTTTGCAGGGACATGGTCCGCATAAATGCAAATAAAAATGTCCCAAAGGGACTTCCTCAGTTTGTGAATGCCATCATCATCATCACATTTCCACCGAGAAAGCAAAGACAGGATGTGATCCATTTACTAACCATTTCTAA
Organism: Enhydra lutris kenyoni; assembly: GCF_002288905.1. NCBI lineage: Eukaryota > Metazoa > Chordata > Mammalia > Carnivora > Mustelidae > Enhydra > Enhydra lutris. The sequence continues at coordinate 549,112 of NW_019154160.1, forward strand.
GCACTACTGCAAGCAGCACTGAAGAAGCAAATTACCTGGGCAGATAGGCTATTAGAAACAGCTGATTTTCATCAATTAATTGATTAGAGGAAAGGTCTAATAACTTGACTGTCTGCAGGACATCAGCCGGCCTGTATGGAAATTAAAAACAGTTCAACGTGAATTTCATCTCTTAATTGTTTTTGAAGATACAGCTTTAAAGTATAGTGTAAAGGAAAGGGAGGGGCGGGAGGCAGGTGGACAGCACCACACCAGGGAAACACAGGGCCCTGATGGTGATGGAAACGTTCTCTGTCTGGACTGGACCGATGTCAGGACCCTGCCTGTGATATGGAACTGCAGCTCTGCAAGATGTTACCGAGGGCGTGGATCTGGCTCATGGGTACAGGGGATCTCTGGGTAGTCTTTCTGGTAACTGCATGGGAATCTCAAAATATCTCAAAATAAAAAGTATAATTTGAAAACACCTAGGTGGCTAGGTGTCTTCAAACACCTAGGTCACCTGGTGGCTCAGTCGGTTGAGTGTCCGACTCTTGGTTTTGGCTCAAGTCATAACCTCAGGGTCATGAGATCGAGCCCCGAATGGGGCTGTGTGTGCCTCTCCCTCTGTTCCTCCCCCACTCACTTGCTCTCCCTCCCTCCCTCTCGCTCTCCCTCCCTCCCTAATAAACAAAATATTTTAAAACAAAAATAAAAACACCTGCAGTTGTCTGTATAGAAAATAGTTCCATACAGTAAAATCTCATTAACTTGAATCTGTTCAATGAGAATTTGTTGTAAATTTGCCCGTGTTTAGTTTTAATAATAATTTAATGATAGTCAACAAAAGAGAAAGACAACATGTTTACTTAAGGAGAACAAACTTTTATATATGCTCTGCTACATCAACCTTCTGCAGATAATGCTACCTAAAACGCATTATTTGAAAAAAAGATTAAAATGCATTATTTGATCCTTATAAAGCATTTCCTACAGAACCTCCATTTAGAAACAGAAATTAAATATATTTCTGTGAAACTAATAAAATTCTTGTCTTCAAATATATTTAACTTAAGGCTCTCACTCTGATGGGCTTTTCCTCAATCAGGACCAATGATCACAGGCGCCCTACTTTATAAAGAATAAGCAGGTTTCTAATTCTCACTGGCAAATCCTTTAAAAAGAAAAACCAGTGTGAGGCATCATCGAGACTGTTCATTTATTCAGACTACACGGCGAAACACGGACAGAAGTAAGCCTTTGTTACCTTTCCGAAATGAGGAGATCATTAGACTTGAGGTACAGCTCCTCAAGGACCGGCCACCCAGCGGCGCACCGGAGCACCTGGAGAGAAACAGAGTTCAGGCTGGAGCAGCCTCTCTTACATGTTTCTTCCTGTGTATTAACTACTATTATCTCCACTTTAACTCAGCTCCCTTACTGTTTTAGAAACAAAATGTCCTATGGACACTCCATCACGGACTCTAACTCGGGCCGGGAGCACTGGTGGGCCGGCGACAAAGTGTTTCGATGACATGGGAGCGTATACAGTCGGTGCTCTGGCAGCTGTGAATGCATCCTCCAGGGAGGTCTTGAACTGTACGAGGACTGCAAAGTGGATGTGCAGACATGCACTGCGCACACTCTTAGCACGTGACATAGTTTGCTCCAGCAAAGATAGGAACTTGATGTTAAACACCGCTGCTCAGTTCCCAATGCCGAACCGGGTGTGCAAAGAATACACTCATCAGACGGCGTTTCCCAAACTATTTCTGCGTTTTTGCACTTGAACTTCACCACCATCTCTAGCACCTGAATTTCTATGTGCCCTGCCTGTTCTCAGGCTAACTCTAATCCCATGTTGGAGGAAGGAGCGCTAGGACGTACGCGCACCAGTAAAGGCAACTGGTCTCTACGGGAGGCACCTCAGTGGCATTTCAAAGACAAGGACTTTGTGGAGAAAATACGTATCTGCGAAAACAGAATATACTGGGCACATATACAGGTCACCTCTGATGGAAAACAGCAGTGCCAGATAGAAGTTCCAAATGCTACCAGGCAAAATACCCACGAGTCCACTTTAAACCCAGCTGTACACGATGAACAGTGGATTCCAGAGCTAAACTTTAAACGAGAAAAGGATGCGAGAATCTTCTGGCAGCTCTGCCTTGGAGCACATGCGGAGAAGCTCCATCAACAGCTAAGTTGAGGGCTCTTCAAGTTCGGCGTAGGTTAATTCCACCCCACTATGGAGTGCTACAGTCCAGAAAGACACCAGAACAATCCAGAAGGAGCCGAGAGAGAAAATCCCAATCCCAAAATATAAAATTTTACTTCACTGCAATGATTCTGTAACTCCTTTCAGTGAGACAGTTTAAAGAATCCTATTATTTGGATAACGGGATAATTAAAACCAAGCCACAGGTGTGCTTCCGTTCCCTCTTAAGCCAAGAATTTTAAATTTCTTATTTCTGGGTAATAAACTGGAGAAATAGGATTACCTCCGCCCATGTTATTCCTGTTCGGTTAAGGACTAAAACCTTCAGTGCAGGAAATGTTCCGGTTCGAGCTGGTGAACCCGAGGGAAAGCTGAGTTTATTCTCACTGTGTAGAAAAAGAAGTCACAATGTGTTGATCACCCACTCCCCAGGAGGCCCAAGTGAAAGTCCCTACAAGCAACAAGTTGGGATTTTTTAAAAGATTTTTATTTATTTATTTGAGAGAGAGGGAGTGAGAAAGGGCTTGAGATGAGAGAAGGTCAGAGGGAGAAGCAGACTCCCCATGGAGCTGAGAGCCCGATGGGGGACCCAGTCCCGGGATCCAGGATCATGACTTGAGCCGAAGGCAGTCGCTCAACCAAGCGACCCAGGCGCCCAACAACTTGGGATTTAATAGCAGGCATTTGGTTTGTTTTGACCTTAAAGTGAAATTAATTAAAAGCCAAGGGAGTCCAGGCTACCTCATTTTTAGTATCTGCGATGCACGACTTTTTGGTACTGACATCCACAGATGTTCTGGAGCTTAAGCCTCAGGCATTCATAAGGTCAGTGTCCAGCTTCGCAAGGCAGAGTCTGGACACCACAAAATCCAGCGCCCTCTCAACTGCCCTACTGATATAGGCTGCCCCGGGGGCTACAGTCCCGCTCCTCCAGGGTCTCGAAACCACTCTCTAGCTATCAGGATGGATAAAATCAGTCACTGCCTTCGTGGTGCTCTCTTGTGGTGCTGGTCTCAGACAGTGCTCAATCCTGACAACGACAATGAGTCACTGTGGAAGAAGGTACCATGAAAACACACGAGCCCCTATTTCCAGAAGAGGAGATGCCAGGGGTCAGAGGACACCCTCCGCCCTCTCTGGAGCACCACTGATTCAGGCCTGACTCTCCTCGCTCACTGAACCGCCTGAGCCAGGTCCCAGCCACCTGTCCACCCCAGGCTGGCTCGAGGACTTTCATGTTTTCCACCTGGCTGAGCCCTCGGGGAATCAGGTTCTAAGGCTGAAACTAACCAAGCGGTGGAAGAGGCCCGGAAGATGGGGCCATTAGTGAAACACGCAGCTTGGTGGACAATCCTTATCAGAACAGAAGGAGACAGCATTCCAACGAAATTGCTCATTCCTACAGCAATCAAGTGCCAGAAGCTTCGGAACAAATAAGCACTCTTCACAGCCCCTCTCCTGCTCCCCAGTTAAATACTGACTCCCCCAGAAGGCCCATCCTTCATGGGTAGCCTCACAAGAGACACCAAGATCTCCCACTTGACGGGCCAACCCTCCCTCAGTCAACCAAAAGACTTCCCCTCCCATCCCCCAGAAAAGGGGCGCCTAGCTAGCTCAGTCAATAGAGCATGAAACTCTTCTTATCCTGAGGTTGAGACTCTGAGTCCCTCGTTGGGGGGAAAGCTTAAATATAAATAAGTAATAAGTAACTGGTGGTCCAGTTAAGTGTCACACGTTGTGATGAACACTGGGTGTTACACGCAACTAAGGAAGCGCTGCACACACGCCGCATCAAAAACTGATGACGGGGCGCCTGGGCGGCTCAGTGGGTTAAAGCCTCTGCCTTCGGCTTGGGTCATGATCCCAGGGTCCTGGGATCAAGCCCCGTATCAGGCTCTCTGCCCGGCAGGGAGCCTGCTTCCTCCTCTCTCTCTCTCTCTGCCTGCCTCTCTGCTTACTTGTGATCTCTGTCAAATAAATAAAATCTTAAAAAAACAAAAAACAAAAAACTGATGATGTACTATATGTTGGCTAATGGAACAATTTAAAAATTAAAATTTTAAAAATAAACTGATTTTTTAAAAAGTGTCTGACTCATTTTCGGCTCGGATCATCAACTCAGGGTCACGGGATCGAGTCCCGAGTTGCACTCCACGCTGGGCATAGAGCCTGCTTAAGACTATCCCTCCCCCAACTCACGGGCACTCAAAACAAAACAAAATTAAAAAGGTCTAGTTTAAAAAAGAAGAAGAAGAAGAAGAAATTAAGCTTAAATTCCACTGAGCTGTGTTTCCCTCTCTCCCACAGAGATGCCATGAGGGAATGAGGACACGTTGGGGTTTTCATAACAGGGGACAAATGGACACCCATGAGCTCATACCTGAGATTAAGAACTTCCAGATGTTTCAGCTGATCAGCAATATCTAGGACTTCATCCCACGAGGACAACAGGTTTCTTGACAAATCTACTTTTCTGATATCTCAAAGCACCCATTAAGGAAGAGTAAGATGGAAAGAGTCACACAAAACAGAATAGTCGTCACTTCTGAATTCCGGAGCAGGGATCTTTACCTTCTCACGTTACACCCTCCACGCTGCCTGAAATGTTTTCAGGAGCACATGCTACTTTCACCTTTGTAAGTCACCCACTCTTCGCTGAGAGACGAAAACATTCACTGTCAGACGCTGCAAATTTGAGACTAACCTCTACAATCAAGTAAGTAAGAACCAAAGGTCCTAACCAAGGTGAAACCATTCTAGCAATATCCAACAAAAAGAGTGAAAAAAAAAAAAAAAAAAAGAACAACAATGGTGGTGAGTTCGCTTTATGCCTCCAGCGGCTGCCTCATAGCCACGTGTCATTCTCCTGTGGGGCCTCACGCTGCTCCAACCCACAAGAACCCCCAAGTCCCCAGCCACACCTCCAGAACAGACCATGGGGGTTAGCGCGGACAAAGGTTCTGAAGTGCTGAGAATGATTTGGGAATTCAGAGAAGGAGAAACAAGCAGGACAGGAAAAGGCACCCAAGCTGAACATCTCAAGGGAGCACGGTGCCATCAAGAGGGGGTGCAGCTCTGAACCCCCAGGCAGAGAGACAGAGGAGAAGCTTGAGGCAGAACTGGACCTGCTGAAGGAGGGTCTTTTGCACAACTCTGCTGTGCTGGGAACCATTCATTCTTCTGTTCCACGACCGTGGGGAGGGGGCCAAGAGCAGAGCAGCGAACTCAACAGTCACAGTTGGGGAGACAGCGATAAGCATGTGCCTCTGCAGTATGCCACCTACAGACAGGCTCACAGTAGCAGCCACAGACGCAAGAGAGGGGTGTGTGGGTACGTTATATACGCTGGTCGTGGAAGACCGTCTTCTCGGAGAAGGTGCCATCTGAGCAGAGACCACAGGCAAAGAGGAATACCATCAGGGAGAAGAGCATCTGGGCAGAGAGAACAGACGAGCCGAGGCCCTGAAGTTAGAACCGGTTTAGATAAAGGGAGTGGGAGGTGCTGGAAACGAGGGCACAAAGGCCGCAGGGGCTAGGCCACACCTCAGGCCACACCTAGGCCAGGAAATCTTGGCTAGTCTCTGACTGAAATGGGAGCTTCTGGGGGGTCTGGACCTGCCTGCAACTGCTGGGCAGGGTGCTTTCATGCCTCACGGTCAGGCTCCAGCCACCTTTCATTTCCGTGATGTTGCTAGCTCTGGACCACAGGGCTGGTCAGCCAGGGCAGGGGTCCAGTAATCCTTCACTCGCTCATACTCTCCATCCCGTAGGGCAGGGTTATACACACACCTGCTGGTGATCCAGAGCACAGAGACGACCCGCCCTCTGAAATCAGCTCTAAACAAGCTGGCAGTTGTCGTGCAGTGCCCCGCACGCACACACGCACAGGCCAAGGATCTGTCGGCGGTACTTGGTTCCTGCTCGCAGGCCCAGACTCCCCTGGCGCAGAGCCAGCTGGCAAAGCAGGAAGGAGCTCATCCCCTCTCCGGAGGAGCTTCCCAGGCCCGGCAAGCTCAGGGCCTCAGCGTTCCTGCGGCCTGATGTCCCAGCAGAGGGAGTGACCTCAAACGGGGCCACTCCAAAGGGACAACTGGATTAGACACAGACAAGACTTTCACTGCAGGCGAGAATTCACTCAGCAACTGGAAGACATCGATCTCTATACCTGCAAGTATCAGCCCTCCCTTGATGATCTCACGAAACCGCATTTCTTCAAGACTCGGGATGTTCTCCACAGGAAAGAACAGCATCAGCAAGCGAGATGCTGACTCCCCAGGACCCTGCTGACAACTCTGAGCAAATAGTCGCCGTTCCCAAACCCACCTACGGGCCATATCTCCGATATGCTGAAATTAAGTCTTGAACCACCCAATTCCCAATCTTCTAAAATCACTTAGTAGCTGGCCGGGCAGATCACAGAATGTTCCAGACGCTGCCCGTGGCATTCTGCTCCTTACCCAACTACTCCATCCACAATGCTTCCACTGTCCATGGGGAAAGGGACAGCACCGGTTCAGCTTGCTGGGGCCCACAGAGGGGCTGCTCACAGGCAAAGTGACCGGGTCCCGACTGAGGGAGTCACAAAGCATGCAGTACAGGGACAGCTCAGAATAGCTGGCTAGAGACTACTGCTCATGAGCCGTCTCTTCCCCCAGAGAAAACGGATTATAAACTATCTTGGGCATAAATTATTACACAGAGATGAGGCAGGCTTAAAGAATTGAGAGAAAACCTTTGAAAGTTCGAGAAAATCTCGTTCATTTGCCAGGGGGATTTTTCATTTAAACTTATCACCTGTATTCTTAGTTGTGGACATGAAAGCAATGTAGGGTAAACACAAACCAAAAACTCTTCTAAGAGAAGGTAGAGAAAAGGATTACAAACTTTGGAAGGGCCTGTTTTGAGGGATCGTGACAAACCACGCACAGCTGCGTGAAACAGGAAGGCGGTCCAGGTGGGCTGGTGTGGGGGGCCCCGGGGTGTGGTCGAGGCCTCCGACTCCCCCTCTCTCTCCCTGTCCACACTGGATGGTCTGCACACGAGACGGCTGCCTGGGTGCTCTGTCTGTGCTTGGGGCGGAAGGCAGGTGCCAGCCACGTCTGGCCTGTGTGAGGAGCCCTATCCAGACATTTCCTTGGCTGGGGGGAGGCCCGCTGCCTCACCTGAAGGCAGAGGGATCCGGGAAGATAAATAATCTCCTATCGCGGCAACTGGCACAGGGAAGCCAGAGAGACCCTGAGGAAGAAAGTTGGGCAGAACAGGCACCGGGAAGGTTCCTGGCTGTGTCCCGCATGAGCTTCAAGTCCAAAGTCAGGTTCTCAGTGAAAAGGATACTAGGACACGCTTTGGCAATTGCTCCTTTGTCACCAGCACCATTCACGGCACAGTTCCTCAGAGAAATTTCTTGCAACTTGCTCAGCTGACTGCATGAAAAACACAGAGTTCACACGTATGGATAAACACGGACAGTCCACTGGCCCTTTAAAAAGTTAAAAAGCATTTCCTGTAAGAAGTTACCAAAAATAACCAATACCAGTACCCACCAGCCAGATTCAGAAATAACGCTTTACTAAAAAGAGAAGAAAAAGAAAGTGTTACAGACACTACAAATATAGCTGAAGTCCTTCGTGTCCCATTCCAGCATGTTCCTTCCTCCTCTGCTCCCCCACACTCGGTGTTTGTTTAAACGGAAGCACAGAATAGTCTGACTGCACGTTTCCATGTCCCTAAACAATCATAGCATTTCATCTATAATGAAACGGGATATAAATGGTATCCTAGTGTATGTATCCTCCTCCCAAGCTACTTTCCCCCAACAGTATATTGTTCAGCAGTGAGATTTAGCTACGTCAACCCATGTGCTCCAGAGCATTTGTTTCCACATCTTGGAGACCACAATTAATCTGTTTACTCCTCTGCTGACAGTTATATTATTCCCAGCAGGGCTGAAGTAAACACTGTCGTATGCTTCTCGCATTCATACGTGGAAAGTCTCTCTAGGGTGAGGAAAGCATGCATATCTTCAGCTTTACTAGATAAATCTCAGAAGCCACATTCTAAGGGCAGAGGACCTCCATTTTCTGATCACTGAAAGAGCCCGTATGGTATCTAGAACAGGGAATCCAGAGCCCCATCGCTTGAGTTCAAATCCCAAGTGCACCACTTCCTTTGGCCTGAGGGGAGTTAAAATCTCTGTACCTCAGATTCCACAGCTTTAAAATGTTGTGGTTTACACACACATATTCACAGCAGCATTACCACCATAGCCAAAGGGGCTACAGATGTCCATCGATAGATGAATGGATGAACCAAGTGTGGTACGTCCATTCAATGGAATATTACCCAGCCTTAAAAAGAAAGGAAATTCTGACATACAACACAAAGTGGGTAAACTTGAGGACATTATGACAAGGGAAAGAAGCCAATCATAAAAAGACAATACTGCGGGATTCCACTTGTGAGGTCCCTAGGGAGTCAACTTCACAGAGGGGGAAAGTAGCATGGTGGCTGTCACGGGCTGGGGGCTGCTGTTTAAGCAGGACAGAGTCTCATTTTGGGAGGGTTCTAGAGATAGACAGTGAGGACAGCTGCACAACACTGTGAATGTACTTAGCGCTACCAAACTATACACTTAAAAATGGTTAAGATGGTAAACTCTGTGTTGTGCTCTTTATAATTTTTTTAAATGCCATATTAGTATTTGTGAAATCTCAGAACACTGCCTGACATACAGAAGTTATTTTGTAAGTATTTATAAAAACAAACGAAAAACTGACCGCCTTTGGGGGAAATACTCCCATCAAAACCCCAGGCATGTGCTATTACAGTCATGAGAAACCAGGAGAAAGGCAGCAACAAAGGTCTAGGGGCTCCCAAACTGGCTCAAGTTGACAGTGCCCTTGGTGTTGCATTTTTTTCAGTGTCCCCGTAAGTCATACAGAACAAAACAAAACAAATCACACCGAATTTGCATTTAGTAAGTAGTTAGGGCCAAACAACTTAATAATTATTTGTGTCCTTCAAACTTACTGTCAATAAGTGTCAGTTGTGCCCAGCACAACTTCCCAAACCCTGGAATCAGACCGGACATCACTACGTTCATTTCTTGTTTCATGATGATTTTCAGGAGATACTCGCTTTTTATCACAGAAACACCAAAACCCCAGCTTTGCGGGGATGGGACAGCAATAAAAGGACTTGTAGGATTATCACGGAACTGAACAATCTCAAACTAATAGTTTGTTCTGTGTGCAACAGAGGCCACTGTTTCCCTCTAAAATTAAAACTATTTCACTGTGCCTGCTGAGTTGGCTGCAGGGCCCAGGGAAACCTCGCTAGAGAGTGTGGGAGCCCGGGCCTCAGCACAGACCTCACTCCGGAGCCAGAGCCATCTGCAAGAGAAGTCACACATGCTGGTTTTTATTGGTTTTTTTTTAATTCCTTTTCCGTAAGTCTTAAGGGGCACAAACTCAGAGCTGGTCAGCTGGATATTATTAAGAAGATAACATGACGGCTTCAAGGGGAGGATTCTGTCCCTCCTTAACACTGGTGACCACTATTTACCCACTCTCCAGTGTTATCCACAGCAGGTCTAACAGCTTAGTTATTGTTTCGTAAATGAGGAGACTCAGGCTTAGAAGTTGCAAAGTGTCAGAGTTAGAAGGTGGCTTAGCTAACGTCTGACCCAGCCGGACTCCAACACGGAGTCAGTTCCAAGGGAGATGCTAGCTAATTATGGAACGCCATGAGCCTCCAGTAGCTGGGTCAGGCAGCAAAAGAATTCATGAGTTACACAGTCATTCATAAGCTAGGGCAGGAAAATCGGTTTGCAATTTTCACAGAAGCCAGGGTATTCAGATTAACCAGTAAGAAAAAAATGTGCTTCTTATGGGGGTAAAAGATATTTCAATAGTTGCACTTTTTTTTTCAATAGTTGCATTTTAAATGGGAAGATGAAGGAAAGAACTCCAACCCTATAAAGCATGTAGTTCTTTAAATCCAAGTAAACCAGTAGGATAAAAAGCAAAAAATATCCATGACAGTTACCTCTTGGTGGTAGCATGAGTCACGACTTCCTTTTGTTCAATTTCTATTTTCTAAATCCTCAACAATGAGTGTAAGCTGCTTTGTAATTCACAGTCCAGTGGTTGCTTTTTAAAAAAAAAAAAATCTTTATTTCCTTGAGTTTTCCTCCTTCACATATTTTTTATTGAAAAAAATCCCTCGTAGGAAAAGTATATGGATTAGCCTACCTACACATCGGTACACAGCTCAGTGATTTTGAATAAATACGCACAGGTCACCACCATCCGGATCGAGAAACACATCCCCGGAACTCGGGAAGTCCTCTTTGTGCTTCCTCCACTCAAAATCGTCTACCCTGACTTCTCACACTATCGATCAGTTGCGCCTGGTGTTGACCTTCATGGAGACAGAATCATTCAAGGTGCACTTTCTGGCTGACTACTTTGGCTGGACGCTGTACTAATGAGATTTCACACGTACTATTGCACAGAGTGGTAGCTGCTGCTCGTGTTCACTGCCATGGAATGAGTACAGCATAACTTATTTATCCATTCTCTGTTTCTAGGTATTTGGATGGTTCCCTGAATATTTTGTTGCTATTACTAATGCTGGTCACCTATGCTAAAAAGCAGAGGCATCCAGAAACGAATTTCTTCTTCCACACGGTCTCCATATAAATTTTACATCTGGTGTAAATTTTCACAATAATGGCAAAGTAAGATATTCACAATAATGGCAAAATAAGATAGCAAATACATGGACTTCCAACAAAACCCCAGTTTAAGAGACTTTTAGAGAGAAAAGTGAAAGACGCCAAGTGGCTAGAAATGTACTCTCCACTGTGGCCACCAGGGGCCGCTACTAGGCCACCTTGTGGGGTCAGGGTCAAACACCACAGCACTGACCGTCACCTGGAAGGTTCTCACGCAGTTGTGTTTCTGTGGAACATCAGCTTCTACTCACTGTGATTCAGCCCATGAATCGGAGTGGGCAGAAGGCCTCTCTTCACAGAACCACAGTGTACAGAGTGTTTCATAATACTTTGGGTACTTCTTAAAAGCAAGAGCCCATAGTATTCTGATCCAGGTCTAGGATGGGACCCAAGATTCTGCAACTTCACAATCACCCCAGGGAAGAAAGGGTGTGCATCCAGAGATGGAAACTAACTTGGTTCTAGAGGGCCCAGCATGCCACATGGTAGGTAGCAACTTGGACCTCTGTTTCCATTTCTGACTTACCACCCAGCTAGAAATGGCACCATGAAATAGAAAAGGACCAAAATGTCAATCTTATTAGACAAGACAGCTGGTATAAATATTAATGATGGGTAATGTTTTAATTCCAATCCAGAAAAGCCCAACAACCCTATGCTAAATTAAGAATTTTAATTTCCCCCAAAGACTCAGTCCTCAGATTCCTCTGATTTCAACTGGCTGTTTGTGCAGAAAGGACAGACCAGTTTGGAGGCAAAGTTTTGAGTATCAACATATAGTCCACTGAACTTTAATCCTGAACAGCGATGAAACTGTCAAAGTCAGTTCTACCGCTATCAAGCCTACATACCTTTGCTGTTTTATAACAGAGTCAAAACCAATAGTTTCCACGGGTTTATTTCCAATTATAACAATTTGCTCTTTTCCATCTTCCTCTGGTCCATCTTCTAACACATAGCGGTTCTTAACTGCAATGAGAAAGCCCACTCCAAAATTTACTTTGTTGGGACGAATAAAGGATCCCCCTGTTGGGTGTCTGGAAAAAAAAAGAGAAATGGAACAGATAAAATATCATCAATGGGGACATTTAAATAAGAGGACACATTCAAGGGGTACATGGGTGGTTCAGTCAGTTCAGCGTCTGATTTGTTTTCGGCTCAGGTTACGGTTTCAGGGGCCCCATGATCAAGCCCTGTGTCGGGAGTCTGCCTGAGGATTCTCTCTTGTCCCTCCTCTGCCCACCCCCCTCCCCGCCACTCGCACACACACACTCTCTCCTATAAATCTTAAAAAAACAATTTTTAATGACACATTCAAAAATCCTTTATGAACTGTCAGTCTGCCACAAATGTCAAATGCCTACATTTACAAATTTGTTTATAAATACAGTAGCAAACAAAAGCAATTATACAATTTTTTTAAAGATTTTATTCTTAAGTAATCTCTAAAACCCAATGTGGGGCTTGAACCTATAACCCTGAGCTCAAGAGTTGTTCTACTGACTGAGCCAGCCAGGCGCCCCAGTAATCACACAATTTTAAAAAAGAAAAAGAAAATATCATTCACCAGAATGTCCATAAAAGCAATATTCTGAAGGACGGCAAAATTTTCTCTATGCTGAAAAATCAAAATCAGCATAAAAGGGAAAGCACTATACAAATGTGTAATCGATATGACTGATCAAAAAGGGCTGTGAGCTTATGCAAGCTTAAGTCCCAGCCGATAAACAGACAAGAAATATGAAAAAGACAATTCACCTAACAGGAAACAGAAGTATTAAATCCACAGGGGAAAGTTTTACCTTGCTCAAGATTAAGAAATGCAAATTCAAATAATGAAACTATTTTCAACAAAACTGGCAAAAAATAAAGAACAATCCTAACACTTCAGAGACTGCAAGGCTAGGTTTGGTTTTGAGTGTATAATCATATTCCTGGGAACTTGTCAGCAGGCAATAATTTAAAAATAAAAACAAAATTGCATTTACAAAGATTCTGTATAATAGCATTTATTTGTAACTAAGGAACTCTGGAAACCATAAAAAAGCCCAGCTGGATAGGAACTATTAAGTAAACCGGACAGATGTAGTCATTAAAAATTCTAGCTGTAACACTTAATAAAATTAATCAGAGAATAATGTTGAGATTTCTAAAAACTGAACCAAATTGTACATAACACAACTATAGAGGAATCACATCTACAGACAAAGATTGAATAAGGACACAAAGAGATAAAAACATTTGTGGATAGCAGGCTTAGGTACAAAAGCTGAAAAGTAACAACCTTCAACTAAATATATTTTAAAAGGTTAAATATGGGGCACCTGGGTGGCTAGTCAGTTAAGCATCTGCCTTCAGCTCAAGTCATGATCCCAAGCTCCTAGGATCGAGTCCTGCATCAGGCTCCCTGGTCAGTGAGAAGTCTGCTTCTCCCTATCCCTCTGCCTGCCACTCCCCCTGTTTGTGCTCTCTCTCTCCCCACACCTTTGTCAAATAAAGAAATAAAATCTTATAAAAAAATAAAAGGTTAAATATGGGCCTAAAAGAGAGAATGTGGGAAGAATTCTACAGAAATATAGGATATTTAGCCACAATTTCTATTCAGATTTTAGAGCAATTTTTAGTAGATTTAATATTAAAATTAATCATATCACTGAATGTAATGACCACTTTGTCAGGCTTTTCGAGAGATTCAAAGTGGGTCTCTGGACCCCTTAAATTTCAGGCTTCAGCATTACATCATGGCAATTAGACCTTATTTTCAGGATGATTTAAGTATCTACTATAAAATAGTCATAAATGTTATTATCATTTGATCACTTTGGAGAATGATGAAATACATAAATTGCCAGAAATTACAAACACTATTCCAGAGCATAACCTTTGACACTTAAAGAAATCAAAGCTTCCTAGAAGTCACCATGATTAAAAAGGATGAAAACTCAGATTGATAAATTTCATCCATATAAACACACACTTTTTTAAAGTGGGTCTGCAGAGATGAAAGGGGGTTGTGATCCCCGAAAGTTAGAAGTGATGTCACGAGTAAGAAAAAATAGCCCAGAAGTCACTGGAACCCCACAGTGTGGGGTCCTTGAAGCCGGTGATGGAAGTAGACAACCAGGTCCAGTGCTAGGAAAGGATGCAGGAAGTTAACCCCGGTAGGAGCCATGGGGCAGCAGCCTGGTGGGCGAGTTCCAGACGCTGAGACAACAGGGGGAGCCCTTCCTACTCTCGCCACGAGGGCTTCACTGCAAAGGGGAGTAGAGCACAGGGCAACGGCGTCTTATGATGGGTGGGCACAGCAGATCTGTACGCTGCTAAAAATAATCCAGTGGTGAGGGGAGAACTGATGATGCAGGAAATTAAATTCTCTGTTGCAGTAAAATCAAATTCTGAGTCTGTACAGTACGTTGTGATATCAGAGGATCACAGACTACCAGAAGCTTCCTAGAAAATATTACATTTTAACCCTAGGAGAGGTTCATGTCGCAAAAGACACAGTTCTGGGGGCACCTGGGTGGCTCAGTTGATTAAGCGTCTGCCTTGGGCTCGGGTCATGATCTCAGGGTCCCGGGATGGAGCCCCATATGGGGGGGGGGTCCCTGCTCAGCGGGGAGCCTGCTTCTCCCTCTCCCTCTGTCCTCTCCCTGGACTCCTCCCCTTCTGCCTCTCCTCCACGGCTTGGGCACGCTTCCTCTCTCTCAGATAAAATATTCTTTAAAGATTTTATTTATTTATCTGAGAAAGAGAGAGAGAGCACAGGCAGGAAGAGGGGCAGAAGGACAAGAAGAAGCAGACTCCTCCTTGAACGGAGAGCCTGATGCAGGACTCGATCCCAGGACCCTGAGATCATGACCTGAGCTGAAGGTGGACGCTTAACCGACTGAGCCATCCAGGCGCCCTTAAATAAAATCTTAAAAAAAAAAAAAAAAAGTGCTGTTTTAAAAAGCACAGCTATGCTACTCGGCTAAAGAGATCAAATATAGCTAGCATGATTTTTTAAGAGTTCAAAGTGATAGACTTGAGAGATCCCCTAGGCTAGGACTTCTTAAACATAGGACTTCTTAACCAAACCTAAAAAGCAGAAAGTCATCTGAAAATCTTACTGGATCCTAGGAATCTGCTTGTTTAGAACAATGCTCCAGGACATTCTTACGTCGGTGGGCCTCCTATCCCACCTTAAGAAACTCTCATCTAATCCAGCCCCATTTCAGCTGGGGAAACTGGGGTCCCCTGTTAGAGGTATCATAGCCACGACCAAAAACCTTGGATTTCTGACTACTGGTGCAATGTCCTTTCCCACATCTCCGTCTGGGCTTATAGATACAAATCAATGCTTTATTTTGGCAAATTAAACACATTTCCTAAGTTAAATTCCTAATGAACATATATATAGCATCCCTTTTTATTAAGTTTTATTTTTATTAAAGTAATCTCTACACCCAATGTGGGTCTCAAACTTATGACCCCAAGATCAAGAGTCACATGCTCTTCCGACTGAGTAGACCAGGCATCCCGACAGCTATGTTCCTAAGATGGAAGGCAGGAGCAGGATGGAGACACTGCTGCTCTGGAGTCGGGACAACCTGGGATCCTTCTGGGCTCCATTACCTACTGGCTCTATGACCTCAGGAAGGTGATTATATGTTCTCAGCCTGAGTCTCCTCATCTATAAAGCCCTGTCAAATGAGGTTATTTGTAAGGACTAAATAAGCCATAGTATGTAAGCCATCACTATACTGCCTGGCACAAGCCCTTCTACACAGACACACAGATCAGTGCAGCAGTCTTTTCAATACAGTATTGTATCTAATACACTGGTCAACATACGCTGACATCTCCCAAAATACTGGGATATCCCAGAAGCCACACTTTCTACACTCAAGCACTGGCTGCCAAGCATGTCCAGCTGGGCTCCTATGGCGTCTAACATCAGGGACGTCATGACATAACAATTTCACCTTATGAATGACGTACGGTTTTGCTAAGAAAAACTACAGTTATTAACATACGCAAGATAAAGTTCACACACAACCTCAGGCAAAGCTTTTCTCTACTGCCACATAAAAACTGCCCCAAAGCGGGGCACCTGGGTGGCTCAGTGGGTTAAGCCTCTGCCTTTGGTTCAGGTCATGATCTCAGGGTCCTGGGATCGAGCCCCGCATCGGGCTCTCTGCTCAGTGGACAGCCTGCTTCCCACCCCACCCACCCCGCCTGCCTCTGCCTACTTGTGATCTCTATCAGATAAATAAATAAAATCTTTAAAAAAAAAAAAAAAAACTGCCCCAAAGCATAATGGTTTAAAACAGTGGTCTGCATTTCTTGTAATTCACTGGGGCAGGCTTGGCTCTGCTGAGCTGTCCTTGTTTCTCATGATGTCAGGTGACATGATCCGGGTGACTGCACTCAGCGGGGAGTCAGTGGAGGATTTCATGATCCAAGATGGCTCCAGTCAGATGACCAACACCTGGGCTAAGGTGGCTTCCAATCTTGGAGTGGCTGGCTGAGCCTGTCTTCTATATGTGGCTGTCCAAATCTCCCATCACCATTTAACAAGAGACTGTCTTTTTTCCATTGGATATTCTTTCCTGCTTTGTTGAATATTAATTGACCATATACTTGTGGGTTCATTTCTAGGTTCCCTTTTCTGCTCTTTTGATCTACGTGTCTATTTTTGTGCCAATATCATACTGTTTGGATCACTACACCTTTGTAATATAACTTGAAATCTAGAATTGTGATGCCTCCAGCTTTGCTATTCTTTTTCTTTTTTTCTTTTTATTTTCATTTTTTCAAAAAGATTTTATTTATTTAATTGATGGAGAGATAGAGAGCACAAGTAAGCAGAGAGGCAGGCAGAAGGAGAGAGAGAAGCAGACTCTCCACTGAGCAGGGAGCCTGACTCGGATCTCAATCCCAGGACCCCGGAACCATGACCCGAGCCGAAGGCAGCCACTTAACCAAATAAGCCGCCCAGGCGCCCTTGCTTTTCTTTCTCAAGGTTGCTTCAGATATTCAGGGTCTTTTGTGGTTCTATACAAATTTTAGGACTGTTTATTCTAGCTCTGTAAAAAATGTGGTTGGTGTTTTGATAGGGATTGCATTAAATTATGTGTAGACTGCTTTGGGTAGTATAGACATTTTACTATGTTTGTTCTTCCAATCCATGAGCATGGAATATCTTCACATTTTTTTAGGTTATCTTCAATTTATTTTTTTTCCATCAGTGTTTTACTGTTTTCAGAATACAGGTTGTTCACCTCTTTGGCTAGTTTTATTCCTAGATACCTTACGGTTTTGGAAACAATTGTAAATAGGATTTACAATTATTAATTGTAATTTATCTTTCTGCTACTTCATTGCTAGTAATAGAATTGCAAGTTTTCTGCACATTGCTTTTGTATCCTGTTGCTTCACTGAATTCATGTATCCTTTCTACCAATTTTTTAGTGGAGTCTTTCAGGTTTTCTATTTAGAATATCATGTCACCTGCGAATAGTGTAAGTTTTACTTCTTCCTTGATAACTTGGATGTCTTTTAGTTCTTTTTGTTGTCTGATTGCCGTGGGGGAATGGGTTAAGTAGGTGAGGGGGATTAAGAACAGTACTTGTGATGAGCACCATGTTTTGTACGCAAGTGTGAATCACTTTATTGTACATCTGAAACTAATATTATACTGTATGTTAACTAACTGGTATTGAAATAAAAACTTTAAAAGTCAACTTTTTAAATAAGCATCTACTCAAAATAAAACATCTGATGCGTTGAATATAATTATATTCACTTTATCTAAGAAATACAGCATTCAAAATGGAAGGAGTGATAAAAAGCTTCCAGGACAAACAGAAACTAAAAGAATTTGTGATCACCAAACCAGCCCTACAAGAAATATTAAAAGGGATCCTCTAAGCAAAGAGGGAGCCCAAAAGTAACACAGACCACAAAGGAACAGAAACAATATACAGCAACAGTCCCTTACAGGCAATACAAATGGCACTAAATTCATTATCTCTCAGTAGTTACTCTGAATGTAAATGGACTAAATGCCCCAAAAGACACAGGGTATCAGAATGGATAAAAAAGCAAGATACATCAATATGTAGTCTGGAAGAGACACATTTTACACCCAAAGACACCCCCAGGTTGGAGGGAGTGGAAAACTATTTATCATGCTTATGGACATCAAAAGAAAGCTGAGGTGGCAATCCTTACATCAGATGAATTAGATTTTAAACCAAAGACTATAATAAGAGTTAAGGGGCGCCTGGGTGGCTCAGTGGGTTAAGCCGCTGCCTTCGGCTCAGGTCATGATCTCAGGGTCCTGGGATCGAGTCCCACATCGGGCTCTCAGCTCAGCAGGGAGCCTGCTTCCCTCTCCCTCTCTCTCTGCCTGCCTCTCTGCCTACTTGTGATCTGTCAAATAAATAAATAAAACCTTAAAAAAAAAAGAGTTAAGAAAGGACACTGTATCATAACTAAAGGGTCTATCCAACAAGAAGATCTAACAATTACAAATATTTATGCCCCTAACATGGGAGCAGCAAAAAATATAAGCCAATTAAAAACAAAGCAAAGAAACACATTGACAATAATACAATAATGTCAGGGGACTTTAAACCCCCACCCCACACTGAAATGAACAGATCATCTAAACAGAAAATCAGCAAAGAAATAAGGGCCTTGAATGACACACTGGACCAGATGGACATCACAGATATATTCAGAACTTTCCATCCCAAAGCAACAGAAGACACATCTTCTTGAGTGCACACAGAACATTCTCCAGAACAGATCACATCCTGGGTCACAAATCAGATCTCAACCAATACCAAAAGATTGGGATCATTCTCTGCATATTTTCAGACCACAATGCTTTGAAACTGGAACTCAATCACAAGAGGAAATTTGAAAAGAACTCAAATACATGGAGGCTCTAAAGAGCATTCTACTAAAGAATGAATGGGTTAACCATGAAATTAAAGAAGAATTTTAAAAATTCATGGGAACAAATAAAAATGAAAACACAGTTGTTCAAAATTTTTGGGATGCCACAAAGGTGGTCCTAAGAGGGAAATATATAGCAATATAAGCCTTTCTCAAGAAACAAGAAAGGTCTCAAATACACAACCTAACCTTACACCTAAAGAAGCTGGAGAAAGAGCAGTAAATAAAGTCTAAACCCAGCAGGAGAAGAGAAATAATAAAGATTAGAGCAGAAGTCAATGAGATAGGAACCAAAAGAACAGTAGAACAGATCAATGAAACTAGGAGCTGGCTCTTTGAAAGAATAAGATTGATAAACCCCTGGCCAGACTTGCCAAAAGGAAAAGAGACAGGACCCAAAAAAATAAAATTATGAATGAAAGAGGAGAGATCACAGTCAACACCAAACAAATATAATTATAAGAACATATTATGAGCAATTATATGCCAACAAATTAGACAATCTGCAAGAAATGTATGCATTCCTAGAGATGTATAAAGTACTAAAACTGAACCAGGAAGAAAAAGAAAACCTGAACAAACCCACGGCCAACAAGGAAATTAAAGCAAAAATTTCCCAACAAGCAATGGCTTCCCAGGGAAGTTCTGGCAAACATTTAAAGAAGAATGAATACCTAATTCATCTGAAGCTGTTTCAAAAAACACAAATGGAAGGAAAAATTCCAAACTCTATGAGGCTAGCATTACCTTGATCCCAAAACCAGACAAAGACCCCACCAAAAAGGACAATTACAGACCAATATCCCTGATGAACATGGATGCAAAAATTCTCCCCAAAATACTAGCCAACAGGATCCAACAGTACATTAAAAGTATTATTCACTATGACCAAGTGGGATTTATTCCTGGGCCGCAAGGTTGGTTTAACATCTGCAAATCAATCAATGTGATACACTACCCTAATAAAAGAAAGGACAAGAACCAAATGATCCTCTCACTAGATGCAGAAAAAGTATTTGAAAAAGTGCAGCATCCTTTCTTGATGAAAACTCTTCACAGTGTAGGGACAGAGGATACATACCTCAATACATAAAAGCGATCTATGAAAACCCACAGCAAATATCATTCTCAATGGGGGAATAACTGAGAACTTTTCCCCTAGGGTCAGGAACATGGCAGGGATGTCCACTATCATCACTGCTATTCACATAGTACTAGAAGGCCTAGCCTCAGCAATCAGACAATAAAAAGAAATAAAAGACATCCCAACTGGTAAAGAAGTAGTCAAACTCTCACTCTCTGTAGATGACATGATACTTTATGTGGAAAACCCAAAAGACTCTACCCCAAAATTGTCAAAACTCATATAGGAATTCAGTGAAGTGGCAGGATATAAAAATCAATGCACTGAAATCAGTTGCATTCCTATAGGCCAACAATGAGACAGAAGAAAAATTAAGGAATCATCCCATTTATAATTGCACCCAAAACCATAAGATACCTAGGAATAAATCTAACCAAAGAGGCAAAGGATCTGTACTCAGAAAACTATAGAACACTCATGAAAGAAACTGAGAAAGACACAAAGAAATGGAAAAACATTCCATGCTCATGGACTGGAAGAACAAATACTGTTAAAATGCCTATGCCACTTAAAGCAATCTACATATGCAATGCAATCCCTATCAAAACACCACAACATTTTTCAAAGAAATGAAACAAATAACCCTAAAATTTGTATGGAATCAGAAAAGACACTGAATAGCCAATGGAATGTTGAAAAAGAAAACCAATGGTGGCATCACAATTCCAGACTTCAAGCTCTCTTACAAAGCTGTAATCATCAAGACAGTATGATACCGGCACAAAAAACAGACACATAGAACGATGGAACAGAATAAAAACCCAGATGTGGACCCTCAAATCTATAATCAACTAATCTTTGATGAAGCAGGAAAGAATATCCAATGGGGAAAAAGACAGTCTCTTCAACAAACGGTGTTGGGAAAACTGGACAGCCACATGCAGAAGAATGAAACTGGACCATTTTCTTACACCATGCACAAAATAGACTCAAAATGGATGAAAGACCTAAATATGAGCTAGGAATCTTTGCCGTGCAAAAGCTTTTTATCTTGATGAAGTCCCAATAGTCACTTTTGCTTTTGTTTCCATTGCTTTTGGTGACGGGTCTACCAAGAAGTTGCTGCAGCCATGGTCAGAGAGATTGCTGCCTGTGTCAGAGGAAGAGGAACTGGCAAGGAGCACCAGGCCAGACCAGAACCATACAGATCAGTGGCTGCTGTGTGCTTCTCCTGGAACCGGTAACTGCAATTACTCCTTCCCTCTCATCACCGTGCATTGGGTGTGAGGAGGGCCAAGAACTTTTTACCTCTCGGATCCAGATCAAGGAGCCCCTCCTGAGCACCTGCACCAGAAAATGCATCCAAGGACCCTCATCATTAGTACCTGGAACTAATTTCAATGGCAACACCCTGGATTTCGAGCCAGTGCCCAAAGGGGCTAGGACTCTTGGAGGTGAGAGGAGCGAACTTTGCATGGGGAAGAGATGTGAGTAACTGACAGCTGGTGAACTGTGTGGGTTACATCCACAGATGACTCCCAGCCCATGTGCCCTTTGGTGATATGATTTTGCCACTTATCCCATTACCAGGTAATACCTATTTCCCCTCCTCTTGAATCTAGGCTCACCCAGTGATCTGCTTGTACCAACAGAGAGAGGCCTCACAGTCCCCATTTCCACCCTCTTGGAAAACAGACACCGTATAAAGAACCTCGTGCTAGACAATGGTGAAGAGCAGTGGGAAGAAGAGAGAGGCTGACCCATCTAGAGGAGTTCAAGTGTTAGGTCAGGTAGAGAGATTACTTAAATACATAAGTTAAAAAAAAAAATAGACTGTTTTATGCCTCCTGCAAGAACGTGAAGCACAAAAAAGAACCCTGGGTCTTGAGTGTATTCGACAAAGAAATAGAAACATAGCTGAACTGTGCAGGCTGAGCAGACTGGTGAAAGGGGTGGTACTTTTGTCCTACCACAGGCATCCAACAGGATCCTCTGTGGAAATACTGATGAAAATAAAGAAAGCAGCACTACAGAAACAGTATCACTGACAATAAAACTTTTACAAAACTATAACATTTTAAATAAAACGTTATGGTTTAAACAAATGTTTAAATAAGACATTATGTTGTTTTTCCTGAAGTATGTTACAGAGATCACTTTTAGAAATTTCCTTTATTTTTCTCTAAGGACAGAACACAAAGAGATCCTGTGTTCACTGGAAAATAAGTGCTATTAATGGTAAACATCTTACGTATACAAGGCTGAATTAGAGCCCGAGGTGTTGCCAAGCACTGAATTCCAGACAACTGAGAACAGTTTATATACCGATCTAAATGTGTACAAACAACTAGGTTCTGGGGCACCTGGGTGGCTCAGTGGGTTAAAGCCTCTGCCTTCGGCTTGGGTCATGATCCCAGGGTCCTGGGATCGAGCCCCACATCGGGCTCTCTGCTCGGCGGGAAGCCTGCTTCCTCCTCTCTCTCTCTGCCTGCCTCTCTGCCTACTTGTGATATATGTCTGTCAAATAAATAATAAATTTAAAAAAAAAAACCAA
Source organism: Enhydra lutris kenyoni (assembly GCF_002288905.1). Classification (NCBI taxonomy): domain Eukaryota; kingdom Metazoa; phylum Chordata; class Mammalia; order Carnivora; family Mustelidae; genus Enhydra; species Enhydra lutris. Next base: position 571,631 of record NW_019154160.1, read on the forward strand.
CTAGGTTCTGCATGTGAGCAACTGTTCCTAGAATCTCACATTTATGAAATAGGTCTTAATTTAAGAACTAGTGAAATTTGTAGGGCGCCTGAGTGGCTCTGTTGGTTGACCTTCTGACTCTTGATTTCGACTCAGGTCATGATCTCAGGGTCCTGAGATCGAGCTCCGCATCAGGCTTCGCTCTCAGTGGGGAGTCTGCCTAAGATTCTCCCCACAGCCCCACACGGCCCATCCCTGGGCTCACATGCATGCACTCTCTCAAATAAATAAATCTTTAAGTAAAAAAGACAGTTCCACATCAGGCTCCTTGCTCAGCAGAGAGCCTGCTTCTCCCTGCGTGCCAGACCCCTGCTTGTGCTCTCTCTCTGACAAATAAATAAAATCTTAAAATAAAATAAAAACAAAAAAATTTTTAAAAAGAACTAGTGAAATTTGTAATTCTGGTGAAAGGAAAGTATGAAATTTATGAAATAGTACTGGTTTGCCTTAAAGGAATAAAATGGGGAGGGTATAGAAACAGAATGGGGAAAATCTACTTTTCTTCCTTTTTAAATTTTTTTGGAAGATCTCTTTTTCAAATATCGTATGACTTAAATGAAAAAACAATCCTAGAGGCAGTAATCAGGCAAGAAGAAAAAAAAAAAGGCATCTAAGTTGGTAAGAAAGGAGAACTGTGGGACGCCTGGGTGGCTCAGTCGTTAAAGTGTCGGCCTTCAGCTCAGGTCATGATCCCAGGGTCCTGGAATCCAGCCCCATGTCGGGCTCCCTGCTCAGTGGGGGGCCTACTTCTCCCTCTCCTTCTCCACCTGCTTGTGTTCCCTCTCTTGCTGCCTCTGTCTCTGTCAAATAAATAAATCTTTAAAAAAAAAAAAAAAGGTAAAACTGTCACTATTTGCAGATGACATGATACTATGTATAAAAAACCCTAAAGAGTGCACCAAAAAAACTATCAGAATAAATGAATTCAGTAAAGCTGCAGGATAAAAAATTAACACACAGAAATCTATTACATCTCTATACAATAATAATGAAGTAGCAGAACGAGAAGTCAAGAAAATAATCCCACATAGAATTGCATCAAACAGACTAAAATACCTAGGAATAAATTTAACCAAGGAGTGAAAGACCTAATCTGAAAACTGTTAGACGGTGATGAAACAGACTGAAGAGAACACAAACAAATGGAAAGATACTCCATGCACACGAATGGGAAGAATACATCAAAATGCCCATTTTACTACGCAAAGCAACTGACAGATTTAATGCAATCGTTATCGAAGTACCAAGAGCATTTTACACAGAACTAGAACAAATGATCTTAAAATTCATATGGAACCACAGAAGACCCAGAGTAGCCAAAGCAATCTTGAGAAAGGAGGACAAAGCTGGAGATACCACAATCCCAAATTTCAAGCTACACTACCAAGCTGAACTAATCAAGATAATAAGATATTGGCACAAAACAGATGGACAAATCAATGGGACAGAACAGAGAGCCCAGGGGGAGAAAGAAACCCCAATGATCAATCAATGACAAAGGAGACAAGAATATACCATGGGGCAGTAGCAGTCTTCACAACAAGTGATGTCAAGAAAACTGGACAGCTACACGCAAGAGAGTGGATCACCTTCTTAGAAGATGCACAAAAATAGTGGATATGTCTGGATATGTTTCCTGAGGCAAGGGAAACAAAAATAAACTATGGGGACTACACCAAACTAAGAAGTTTTTGCACAGGAAGGAGCCCATCAACAAAACAAAAATGCAGGGCACCTGGCTAGCTCCAGTGGTGGAACATGCAACTCTTGATCTCGGGGTTGAGAGTTCGAGCCCCACACTGGATGTAGGGATTAAAATCTTAGGGGCATCTGGGTGGTACTGTCTGTTGAGTGTCTGACTCGGTCTCAGCTCAGGTCACAATCTCGGGGTTGTAAGTGCCAAGTCCCCCGTTGGGCTAAGAGATTAATTGATTACTTAAAAATTAAAATCTTAAAAAAAAAAAAAAAAAATACCGGGTGGCTCAGTGGGTTAAAGCCTCTGCCTTCGGCTCAGGTCATGATCCCAGGTTCCTGTGATCGAGCCCTACATCGGGCTCTCTGCTCTGCAGGGAGCCTGCTTCTCCGTCTCTTTCTGCCTGCCTCTCTGCCTACTTGAGATCTCTGTCAAATAACTAAGTAAAATCCTTAAAAAAAATTTAAAATTTAAAATTCAAAAATTAAAAAAAAAAAATTAAAACAAGGGGCACCTGGGTGGCTCAGTCAGTTAAGCATCTCCCTTCAGCTCAGTCATGATCTCAGGGTCCTAGGATCGAGTCCTGGAATGAAGCCCTGCATCCAACTCCCTGCTCAGTGCGGAGCCTGCTTCTTGCTCTCCCTCTGCACCTCCCCCTGCTCATATCTCTCTCTCTAATAAATAAAATGAAATCTTTAAAAATACATTCATACACACATACATACAAAAAAAATAAGATACCAGTCAGAATAGCTACTATCAAAAAGACAACAGGTAAGTGTTAGCAAGGATGTGGGGAAAAGAGAACCTCTGTGCACTGTTGGTGGGTATGTAAAGTGGTGCAGCCATTATGGGAAGCAGTAAAGAGGTTCCTTAAGAAATTAAAAGTAGAAATAGCATACAATCCAGCAATTCCAGTGTTGGGTATTTAACTAAAGAAAACAAAAACACTAATTCGAAAACATATATGCATCCCTATGTTTATTGCAGTATTATTTAAAACAGCCAAGATACAGATGCAACCTAAGTGTCTATCCATAGATGAATGGATAAAGATGAGATACAGACATACAAATACACAATGGAACAATTACTCAGAAAAAAAAGGAATGAAATCTTGCCATCCACAATAGGAATGCACTACATGTTCACAACAATATCATAGAGGGTATTACGAAAAATTAAATATGTCAGAGAAAGACAAATACAGTATGATTTCACCTATATGCAGAATCTAAAAAACAAATGAACAAACAAGCAAAAGAGGAACACAGTCCTAAATCCACGGAACTGGTGGTTACCAAAGTGGGAAGGCAGGTGGGGATAAGCCTAACAGGTAAAGGGGATTAAGAGGTACAAACTTCCAGTTAAAAACAGGTCATGGGGGTGGGGCAGTGCCTGGGTGGCTCAGTCAGTTAGGCAGTTGACTCTTGATTTTGGCTCAGGTCATGATCTCAGGCTCCTGGGATGGAGCCTCGGACCCTGTGCTCAGCAGGGAGCCTACTTAAGGATTCTCTCCCCCTCTGCCCCCCACCAAATAAATAAATAAATCTTAAAAAAAAAAAAAGGTCATGGGATGAAGACTACAGTACAGGGAATATAGTCAACACTACCGTAGTAACACTGTACGTTGACAGATGGGGACTACAGTCACTGTGGTGAGCACTGTACAATGCAGAGAACGGTCAAACCACAATGCTGAACACCTGAAACTAACATAACATTGTTTGCCAACTATACGGCAACAAAAAATAAATGAAACAGTTTGAGTACATAAGTTTAAAAACTAGCACAATTCTAATAAATGAGAAAACACAATACAAAACAAATGCCACTGTTTTCACTTTGGTTCTAAATTCACACTTTTTAAACAGTGGTGATGAACCATTCAAGAAGAGATCTGTATTACTGTTTAGTTTGACTGCAGGCAGATCAAAGGAGTTAGAATGGTATGTATTAAGTAGCTGCAAAGTGGATGCTATGCCCTTTACAGATCAAAGGATAACATCAAAGATCAGTCTCCTCTGGAACATTCCTGAAGGGTTTCTCAGAAAACAAAACAGACCTGCAAATACTGAAAAATACCAAGTGAATGAAGGCCCACCAGTAACAATAAATATCCAAAAATAAACTAATAATCTACATAGACTCATTCCAGATGATTACTGAGATGGTAGATCAAAACACTGAAATTCTGAACCCTGCCCAAAGAGAAAAAAATTGGCGGGGGGGGTTGGAAGGAGGAGAGTCCAAACATTTTTCCCTCATAAGCATTCAGCTTGTGCTGGTTCTGTCCTCCTCCTGCCCACCAATTACAGATGCTCTGAATGAAATCAACATCCTGACCATGGCCCTTGTGGGAATGGAGAATAGTCATGAAGCCCTGTCATAGAATTTCAATTTGCACTATTACCTCCCCAACAGGTTTGTCAGCTAAAATTCAGGATGAATTTTGTGAAATATGAATTTTAGATCGATAGCCAATCATTTTTTAGTATAACTATGTCCCATACATGTCCAATATTTATACTAAAAAATGACTGGCCATTGATCTAAAAATCCAAATTTCACTATGCATTCCATATTTTTCTTTCTCGAATCTGGCAATATTACTCAAAGGCAAGGGTCCTCCACAGACCAATTAACCATAGTAAGCATTTTTCTTGTTGGGGCTTTAGATGCTACCTCCTGGGAAAGGCTGGGTCTCTTGTTGATCTTTATACCCTATTTTGCGGCAGACAAAATTAGACATGTTTAGAGCCTTTTAGGCAAGCTTGCAAAACTAACTTCCATTTCACTTGATGTACAGTGCTTTACGCGAGAACTGACCTGGTAGACTAATTTTCCAAAGGAAAAACAGCTCACTTTTTTTGTAGACTGACCCCAAGTGACGCAATTTTTATTTTGCCCTGATTTATGGGAGTTTTCCAAGAATGAAATACCTCTCTTCTTCATCTTTTGCAGAAATATGCCCTGTCTGCAAACTATCAGTACATAGTGACTTTTTTTAAAAAGTTCTTTTAACTCTTTACACCATAGCAGGGGAATAATTTATACTAATCCATTAATGCTCACTTAAGAACCTCAAAATACTTTACAACAATCTTATGACACATGCAGGATGAGCAAATCAAGATTCTATTTTGTAAGTTATCCAGTATTGTGCACAAAGTCTAGAACAGCGCATTTCTTCTGATGTCAGGTATTCCATTCACTGGTGCCAAAGAAAAGTCACTTTTTTAAAAAGTTAGTTATTTTGGGGCGCCTGGGTGGCTCAGTGGGTTAAGCCTCTGCCTTCAGCTCAGGTCATGATCTCAGGGTCCTGGGATCGAGCCCCTCATTGGGCTCTCTGCTCAGCAGTGAGCCTGCTTCCTCCTCTCTCTGCCTGCCTCTCTGCCTACGTGTAATCTCTCTCTCTCTCTCTCTGTCAAATGAATAAATAAAATCTTTAAAATAAATAAATAAATAAATAAAAATAAAAAGTTAGTTATTTTAAGTAGGCTCCACATTGAGTATGGAGCCCAAAACAGGGCTTCAACTCACTACCCTGAGATCAAGACCTGAGCAGAGATCAACAGTTGGACGTTTAATCAACTGAGCCACCCAGGCACCCCTTTGAAGATTTTATTTTTAAGTACTCTCTACACCCAACATGGGGCTCAAACTTACAACCCCAAGATCAAGAGTCGCATACTCTACTGACTGAGCTAGCCAGGCACACCAAAAAGTTACATTTTCAGATTTCTTTAAAAAGGTGGCAGGGTGGGGGGTACCTGGGTGGCTCAGTCAGTTAAGCATCTGCCTTCCGCTCCAGTCATGATCTCAGGGTCCTGGATCAAGAACCACACTGGGCTCCCTGCTGAGCAGGGAGCCTACTTCTTCCTCTTCTTCTGCCACTTCCTCCTACCCCCACCCCACTTGTGTGTGCGTGCTCTCTCTCAAATAAATAAAATCTTTAAAAAAAAAAAAAAAAAGAAAGAAAGAAAGAAGGAAAGAAAAAAAGATTTCATGCCCACCAGAAGAAAAAGATAACTGTTTAGAAAGAGAACACTTTAAATCAACAAAAGGCTCATTTCAATGAAATGAAAGAACAGTAGTTTGGAACAGGAGAGTATGTATTTCAGTTTGTAAACGCTCAGGCATGACCACACTAGAAGACATGAGGAAATAAGCAAATACTATTCCAAGGGAAAGAATCCAAACAATGAGTCCCTGTTCCTGAACCAAGGTCTCCATCAGCCCGTCAGGGCAAATCCCGAAGGTCTGTCAAGACTGAAACAACTCTTCATTTTTACACTAAGAATAACCAAGAGTGAAAACATCACTCCATCTAGAGCCCATTAAGGTCCATGCAATCACGAATGATGTGGGCGCGCTTTTAGAAAAGGGAACGGTGCTGGGCAGGCTCTTGAGGAAAAGCTCCTTCACTGGAAGGTTTATGAGGTCACGGTTCAGGAAGGTGGGGGATCAACAAGCCAGGATAAGGAACTTCTATTTCCACACCTCCCTAAACGTATCTCCCATGAACTCTTGACATATCTGAGCTGGCCTCATTCCAAGTCTGCCATCTGCCTGATTCTTCTTCCACCCTGATTCTCTAAAATTACAGAATGGTAGGCTGGGAAATATATTTTGCTATTATCTAATTTTGATCCCCATTTTAGAGGTTAGTAAATTTAGTCTCATACAGGGCCAGGACTGCGTTCACTCTGCCACACTTAAGGGAAAATAAGTTTGATGTTAAAAGACCTTTTTGATCTTTTGATCCGTCTGAGTGGCTCAGTTGGTTAAGCCTCTGCCTCTGGCTTAGGTCTTGATTCCAGGGTCCAAGGGTCAGTCCTGCATTGCTCCCTGCTCAGCAGACAGTCTGCTTCTCCCTCTCCTTCCGCCCTCCCCCTCGTTTATGCTTTCTCTCAAAAAACAAAAAGCAAACAACAACAACAACAAAAAAAAAACAAAAACAAAAAAACACCAAGGTCTTTCTGAGAAACTGAAACCTACTAAGGAAAACAAACAACAAAAATTTCAAAAATTCTGTCTGAAAGCATCCCACCATCCTCTTCAAAGCTTCATAAAGTTTCTCTGAATTCAAGCAGTTAAAAATATTGGTAGATAAGCAATATAAGCACTTTTCTTGACAGTGGCCTAGCAGTCCCCTGTTCAGGTGGTCTGTACTTTGTTTAATCAACTGCTTCTTATTGGATACCTAGGTTATTTCTCTTTTTTATTATTCACTTAGTGGACTGTAAATTGTTTATCGATGAGAAATGTTTATATTTATCCAATTTAAAAAAGCGGTCAAGAAACAAAACCCAAAGAAGAAAAAAGCAAGCAATCTTACTTGTGAAGTTAAGAGCCAGAGTTTTAAAAGCTAAGGGAAAAAACTCTGCAAATTAGTTTTTTTTTTTTTAGAATACATCAAATTCTACATTATAACTATACCCAGAGCCAAACATTTCTTCTTCTCCATCCCCCTTTATTCAACTATTGAATATTACCTGAAATAACTGTGCAAATTCATAATGAAAAATTACCTGCATTTAAAATACACAGTCCCCTCGTGGCTTCCATCATGCTTTCCTCTCTCGGGATTGTCCCATTCTACTCCTAACCAGAGTCCTAATAGAATAAGAAAAAAAAAAGTGAGGACTAAGTGAGGACGGAGATAATTAATGCTCCTTTTTGCTGCAAGCAAATACAGTTAGCAATGGAAACCCTATCACACAGACACCACTGGGGGCGAAAAATATCTTTTGAAAAAGAGCAAGTTAACCTTAGACTTGGGACTGCAATCAGCAAATATGATAGATAGCATGTCTGGTTCATAAGCCAACAAAAACTACAACTGAAAGAAACAATAGCTAAAACTTACTGAGCACTTATTGAATGCCAGAAATTTTTCTTTGCATTACTTCATGTTATTCTCACAAGACACTTTGTCTTTGTCAAGCAGATAGTATTACCTTCTTTTTTACTAATCCCTGGACAAATACCCAAGTTTTGGAGTCCTAGTCTACTATTCTGCTTTTCATAAAATAAAAAACTATATATAAATAGTATCCTTATTCAACACAGGTAAAATAACTCACTCAAAGTCACACAACTTCAAACCCAGGTGACTGTAATTCCAGAAGTCAAGGCTTACCCATCACACTTTGCTGTCTTTGACTCAGACCTTGCGTTTGTATACCCCTTTAGTTTCCAGAACACTCTATATATAGTACTGTGCTAGGTGCAAAAGAAAGATGGAGTGGTTCACTTCTGGATCAACCCTCCTAGTAAAAACTAGAAAAGCTACATAAACCATTTTTGAAAATCACTTTACATCAATTATGATGGCCAAAGTCAAAACACAAAATAAAACAAAATAACAAGTGCTGGTGAGGATATGGAAAAATTAGAACCCCTGTGCCCTCCTCATGGGAATGTAAAATATTGCAGCCACTATGGAAAACAGTAGGATCGTTCCTCAAAAAAACTAAACACAGAATTACCAAATCATGTAGCAATTTCACTTCTGGGTATATACCTAAAAGAACTGAAAGCAGGGACCAGATACCTGCATATTTAGGTTTATAGCAGCATTATACACAATAGCCAAAAGGTGGAAGCAACCCAAGTGTCCATTAATGATGAATGGACAAATGAAATGTGGTGTATCCAGTCGACAAAAGGTTATTCAGCCAATAAAAGGAATGAAAGTCTGAGACATGCCACAGCATGGTTGAACTTTGAAGATATTATGCTCAAATGACATAAGCCAAATCCAAAAAGACAAGATAGGATTCCACATACACGAGACACCTAGAGCAGTCAAATTCATAGAGACAGAAAGTAAAATGGGGGTTGTCAGGGGCTGAGGGGAGAAGAGAATGGGGAGTTATTATTTAATAGGTACAGAGTTCCAGTTCTGTAAAACGAAGCGTTCCAGGTGCACGGTGGTGAGGGTTGCACAACAATGTAGATGTACTTAATACCACTGAACTCTACACTGAAAAATGGTTAAAATGGTCAATTTAGTTATGTATATTTACTACAATTTTAAAGATATATGTGTACATCCCAGAGAGCTACTAAGGCAGCCAAGAATTACAAAGCCAACATGTGAGAGAAAAGGGAAACCCAGAGTTTAACTAATAAACATTTAGAGCAATGTCTTCCCCTAAGGCATCTCGTAATTCTGATATAAGAAGCTAAAAAGCTGAACAGAGCTTTGGACAGATTTCAAGGGCTAAAAAATCAATACTGAGAATCACAGCCCCCCAAGGAAGGTCCAAGTTGCTGAGAAAGTCTCTAGGATTTGTACTGAGCTCAAGATGTCTTCATTCTAAGAGTAAGGAGACACCAGCGATAAGATACATAAACTAACCCTCATAGGGATTAAATGTAAATCCTTGGAAAGGATCGAAGGAAGATAACATGATCGCAAAGCTGGAATTATAATTTTTCGTCATCATATCTGGCATTCTAACAAAAATATCCAAGCGCAGAAAAAGACAAAGATTCCGTGACTGAGAACCAAGGAAAACAACAGCGAACATAAACAGATTCATCAGGCATCTGCATAATGGAGTTTTAACTATGCTTAGTATTTTCAGGAAAATAAAGGATGACCTTAAAATTTCAGCAGAGAATTTTACAACTGTGTTTTTTTTTTCAAACCCTAAATAAAAATTCTGAAACTAGAAAACATGATTCAAAGGGATACATGTATGCTTATTGTTTATAGCAGTACTATTTACAATAGCCAAGATATGGAAGCAACCCAAGTGTCCGCACATGAATGAATGGATGAAGAAGATGTGGTCTATATATACAATAGAACATTACTCAGCCATAAAAAGAATGAAATCTTGCCATTTGCAATGGCATGGATGAAGCCAGAGAATATAATGCTACGCAAAATAAGTCAGAGAAAGACAAATACCATATTTCACTCATATGTGGAATTTAAGAAACAAAACAAGTGAGCAAAGGGAAAAAAAAAAAGAGAAACAAATCAAGAAATGGACTCTTAATTATAGAGAACCAACTGATGGTTACCGGAGGAGACGTGGGTGGGGGATGGGTGAAACAGCTGAAGAGGATTAAGGACTGTACTTGTCATAATGAGCACTGGGTGATGTATGGAATTGTTCAACCACTAGACTGTACACTGGAAACTAATAAACACCGTATGTTAACTAACAGGAATTAAAATAAAAAGCTAAAAAAAAAAAAAAAGACAACCCAACTGAAAAATGGACAAAGGACTTGGATAGACATTTTTCCAAAGATATACACATGTCCAATAAACATGCAGAAAGATGATCATTAGTCATTACAGAAATCCAAATCAAAACCACAATGAGATACCACCTCACACTTAATAGTATGGCTACAGCCAAAATAATGGAAAGTAACAAGTGCTGGCAAGGATGTGGAAAAACCGGAACCCTCATATACTGCTGGCGGACACATAAAACAGTGTTGCCACTTTGCAAACATTTTCAGGTGGTTGCTGAAAAAGCTAAATGTAGAATTACCATATGACTCCTTGATTCTACTTACAGGCATATAACCACAAGCATTAAAAAAAAACTCAGACACTCATATGCCAGTGTTCGTTGCAGCATTACTCCACAACAGGCAAAAGGTAGAAATAACCCAAATATCCATCAACAAACGGACAGATAAAAAAATATGATACACATACAATGGAACATTCAGCCGTAAAAAGGAATGACGTTCTCGCACATGCTACATGGATGAACCTTGAAGGTATTTTGTTAAATAAAAAAAAGCCATCCTGAAAGGACAAAGACTTCTATGGTTCTACTTATATGAGGTACCCTAGTCACTATTTACCTATATACTTAAAAATGATTTAAGAGGGGTGCCTGGGTGGCTCAGTCATTAAGCATCTCTTTTCGGCTCACGTCATGATCCCAGGGTCTTGGGATCGAGCCCTATATCAGGATCCCTGCTTGGCGGGAAGCCTGCTTCTTCCTCTCTCTCTCCCTCTCCCCCGCTTGTGTTCCCTCCCTCACTATAGCTCTCTCTGTCAAATAAATAAATAAAATCTTCCCAAAAAATGGTTTAAGAGAGAAAAAACAAAAGGTTAAGATGGTTAATTTTATGTTATGTATATTTTACCACAATTAAATATGTTAACATTTTAAAAATAGTTAGGGGGAAGGAAGAGATGAACAGGTGGGGCACAGAATTCTTAAGGCAGTGAATCTACTCTGTATGATAATGTCATCATAAATTTCCCCAAAGCAACAGAATATACAACACCAAGAGTGAACTTCAATGGACTTTGAGTGATAATGATGTATCAATACAGGTTGATCAATTGCAACAAATGTACACTCTGGTGGGGGACATCTGTAATGAGGGAGCCTAGGCATGTGTGCGGGGCAGGAGGAAATCGCTCTACCTGTTCTTCAGTTTTGCTGTGAACTTAAAACTACTCTAAAAAATAAAGCCTATTCAAAAAAGGTTAAAACAGTAAATCTTGTTGTATTTTACAAGTAAAAATTTTTAATACAAAAGGTCAAAATGGCAAATTTTATGCTTTATATGCATGCAACCACAATTTAAAAAATTTAAAAGCAAAGATAATTTCAGCAAAGAAAAATTAATAGGGGTGATCTTCAAGGATAAAGAAAATTATCCCAGATGAAAACCTGAGGATACAGAGGGAAAGGCAAGAAAAGGGTAAATATATAGATACACCTAAATTAATAAAAATTATATAAAATATTATCAGCTCTTGGTGCTTTATATGCACAGATTAAAATACCCAACATATGAGTTAGGAATTGGGTAAGCAGAATTAGTATTGAAGTATTCTAAGGTGTTTGCAGGAGTCCAGGAAGAAGTAAAATTACTAATTAGACTTTTGTAGGTCAAAGATGCAGGTTATTATCTCCCTGATAATTACTTAATAAAAAATGTATGATTAGGGGCACCTGGGTGGTTCAGTGGGTTAAGCCTCTGCCTTCGGCTCAGGTCATGATCTCAGGGTCCAAGGATGTAGCCCCCGCATCAGGCTCTCTGCTCAGCAGGGAGCCTGTTTCCCCCTCCCCCTCTGCCTGCCTCTCTGCCTACTTGTGATCCTTTCTCTCTGTCAAATAAATAAATAAAAACTTATTTTTAAAAAAGTATGATTAATAGAGAGGAAAGATAAAGTTTAAAAAATAATCCAAAAAGGAGGGGAGAGGGGAGACAAAAAAAACACAGCCAAAACAAACAGAAAGCAAATAGTAAGATGGCAGATACAAAACCAAATTATCAAGAAATAAGTGAAACAAGGACTAAACATTCTGATTAAGAGAGGCCATAGAAACCGTCACTGAGATTTATACAGGGATCAAACAGAATCTGTAGATTGCTTTGGGTAATACTGACATTTTAATAACAGTAACTCTTCCAATCCATGGAGGGATGTCTTCCCATTTATTTGTGTTTCATTTCTTTCAGCAACATTTTATAATTTTCCTTGTATATGCCTTTCACCTCCCTGGTTAATTCCCAAGTGTTTCGTTCTTTTTGATGCCATACATGTAGACAACGGAGTATTATTCAGCCTTTACAAGGAAGTTCTGACACATGCCGCAGCATGGATAAACCTCAAGGACATTATGCTCGGTGAGATTCGATACTCATAAAAAAAACAAATTCCACAGGGGCATGTGGGTGGCTCAGTCGGTTAAGTGTCCCACACTTGATCTCGGGTCAGGTCCTGATCTCAGGGTTGTGATATCAAGCCCCGCACTGGTCTCCACAATCAGCGCAGAGTCTGCTTCAGATTCTTTTCCTCTCCTTCCCCTTCTGCTCCTCCTCCCTGCTCACGTGCCCATACTGTAAATTAAAAAATGAAATCTTAGGGGAAAAAAAGACAAATACCACAGTCAAATTCCCAAGAGAGTGAAAGCAGAATAGTGGTTGCTAGGGACTGGCGAGAGAGAAGCATGAGAAACTACTGCTTAATGAATACGAAATTTCAGTTTGGGAAGATGAAAAAAACATTCTGGGGGTGGACAGTGTCACCAAAGGCTACAAAACAATGTGATGAACCCAATGCCACGGACCACACATGTAACCAATGTAACAAACGTGGATTTTTACATTCTGTGCATTTCACCGCAATGAAAATATATAAAAGACTGAAATCACAGAGTAGTGGCTCTGTACACAGTGGAATTCAGTCAATAAAATTTTATTAGAAAATCCTCATATGTGTAGAAATTAAGCCATATCATTCTAAATTACCTTGCTTCAAAAGAGAAAGTACAGGGGGACCTGGGTGGCAAAGTTGGTTGAGTGTCTGATCTTGATTTCCACTCAGGTCATAATCTCAGGGTCCTGAGATCAAGCCCCACATCAGGCACCTACACTCAGCAGGGAGTCTGCTGGGGATTCTCTCTCCCTCTCCTTCTGGCCCTCTGCACCTCCCCACATAGGTGTGCTCTCTTTCACTCAAATAAATACATAAATCCCGGGGGGGGGGCGGAGCGCGGGGTGCCTGAGTGGCTCAGATGGTTGGGCATCTGACTTTGGCTTGGGTCCTGGGGTAAAGCCCCACAACAGGTTCCCAGCTCAGTGGGGAATCTGCTTCTCCCTCTCCCTCTGCTTTTCCTCCTGCTTGTGCTCTTTCTCTCTCTTGAATAAATAAAATCTTTAAAAAAAATAAAATTTTAATTTAAAAAAAAAGCACAATGTAAATTAGAAAATATTTTGAACAGAATGATGATAAAAATACCACATATCAAAATTTGGGAAATGTTGCCACAAGCTGCATTTGGAGAGAAACTTACAGGCTTAAATGTACAGGTTAGATGGAAGACAGAAAATAATCATCTATCTCAAAATGTTAAGGGGAGAAAAACACCCTAAATTAAACCTACAGAAAGCAGAAGTAAATAATAAAGAGGAAAAATGAATAGGATAGAAAAATAAGACCGTTTCTCGCTGTAAAACAGCTCAAAGCTTTCCAACAGGGATACATGTGAAAACCAGCAGCCATTACATAAAGGCTAACTCTTGGAATAAAAGTGAGTGCAGGTGATAAGGAAGCACAGTTAAGAAGACCGTTCAAGGGGCGCCTGGGTGGCTCAGTGGGTCAAAGTCTCTGCCTTCGGCTCAGGTCATGATTCCAGGGTCCTAGGATCGAGCCTCACATAGGGCTCTCTGCTCAGTGGGGAGTCTGCTTCCCCCTCTCTCTCTTTCTGCCTCTGCCTACTTGTGATCTCAGTGTGTCAAATAAATAAATAAAATATTTAAAAAAAAAAAAAAAAAAAGACCGTTCAGGGGCGCCTGGGTGGCTCAGGGGGTTAAGCCTCTGCTTTCAGCTTAGGACATGATCTTGGGGTCCTGGGATCGAGCCCCTCATCGGGCTCTCCGCTCAGCGGGGAGTCTGCTTCCTCCTCTCTCTCTGCCTGCCTCTCTGCCTACTTGTGATCTGTCAAATAAGTAAATAAAATCTTAAAAAAAAAAAAAAGTTTATTCAGGGGCACATAGTTGGCTCAGTTGGTTAAGCATCTGCCTTCAGCTCAAGTCATGAACCCGGGTCCTGGGATTGAGCCTTGCATCGGGCTCCTGGCTCAGTGGGAAGCCTGCCCCTCCCCTTGCTTATGCACACGTTCTGTCAAATAATACAAAATCTTAAAAAAAAAAAAAAAAAAAGATTTTATTTGAGAGAGAGAGGGTGCATGTGCAAGCACGGGGAGAAGGAGTGCGAGAACCAGCCTCCCCACTGGGCAGGGAGCCCGACATGGGGCTCGATCCCAGGACCCTGGGATCATGACCTGAGCTGAAGGCAGACACTTAACAGACTGAGCCAGCCACCCAGGCGCCCCTATGATCACCCCCTTTTAAAGAACGGACACACTTCACCTTAGGACTAATCTTCAAAGACTATAAACCAGGAGGTTAATTAGGACAGAGTTTTTCAATAATCTTGTTTATTCAGTGGCTTACATAAACTCTATTTACCATAAAAGAATTCTATTCACCAGTAACACGATACGAATCAGAATTTGAGTTTAAAATGTATTTTATAAGAAAACACATTTACTTTTTGGAGATGCATAGTGAAGTATTCAGAGATGAAATGCCACTAAGCATATCACTTTATTTAAAATGCTTAGGCAGGGTGCCTGGATGGCTCAGTGGGTTAAACCCTCTACCTTCGGCTCAGGTCATGGTCTCAGGGTCCTGGGATCAAGTCCTGAGTCAGGTTCTCTCCTGGGCAGAGAGCCTGCTTCCTCCTCTCTCTCTCTCTCTGCCTGCCTCTCTGCCTACTTGTGATCGCTGTCTGTCAAATAAACAAATAAAATCTTTAAAATAAATAAATAAATAAAATGCTTAGGCAGGGCGCCTGGGTGGTTCAGTTGGTTAAGCATCTGCCTTCAGCTTAGGTCATGATCCCAGAGTCCTGGGATTGAGCCCACGACCCCCCCCACCCCCGGATTGGGTTTCCTGCTTAGTGGGGAGCCTACTCTTCCCTGTCCCTCTGCCACTCCCCCTGCTTATGCTCTTTCATGCTCTCTTCTCTGTTAAATGTATAAATAAAGTCTTTAAAAAATAAAATGCTTAGGCAAAAAAAATTTTTTTATTGAATGAAGCAAATAAGGCAAAGTGTTAGCAATGTTAAACAGACATAACAGGTATATACAGGTGTTCCTTATACTATTCCAAATGCTACCTGCCACTTAAAAAAAAAAGAAAGCAGAACCTTGGAGAAATGGCTGATTGTGGGGCAAAAAACATGTTAGATGAACCCTTCACATATGATAGTTTCCTTACTGAGATTTGATAAGGAAGCTATCAAAAACCACTGGGTCACATCAAAAGTACTCAGGAGGCAATCTGAATGGGGTCCTTCTGGCCAAATCTGGGACAGTCTGAGCATCAATAAGGATAACAGCAATGGACTAAAACAGTTAAAATATTTTTAAACCCATGACTTTATAAAGATTTTTTTTAATTCATTGGTTTTCTAAGTCAACCAATTCATTTTTATGAAGACAAATAAAAGGAAAAAAACCAACATTTATCCTGCCTTTCAATCACCCAGTTATTTGGAAAGAAACTAATTAACACAGGGAAATTTTCCACAATATACGCAGTCCATCAGAAGAACAACAGAAGAAAATTATTAGAATTTCACCATTTGACCACCCCAAATAACTGACATAAAATCATGTTCATCTAGAGCTGCCAACATCACAAAAAGAGATACAACCAGACATTGTGCGCCTCCTGACTGAAGAATGCATTACCTACAGAGTATCTGTACCCAAAAAAGAGATTATCAAACCTGAATCTGATAAATCCTATATACAATTACCAATTTACAGGAAACGTAGAGACAGAAATACGTGTTAATGACATCACATGGATGTAATCAGAAGAATCCAGAACATGAGAAATTTTAAAGACAAAACACAATTTTTTCCAACAATTTGCAAGGAAGAAAAAAAGGAACGTAGAAGATCGTTCTAGGAAAACCTATATCTAACTTATAGGAGTGCCAGAAAGAGAAAACAGGTAAAATAGAAGGGTAAACATTATCAAAGATAATCTTAGAAGAAAACATTTCATAACTGAAAAGGTACATGTGACCTCAATTAAATAGGCTTAACCAAGAAAACACCTACAACCAATCAGTGAAGAAACACCCACAGCTGGACACTTTGGCTTTTCATCATAAGCCCTTACGCACTATATTTTATCATGCTCATGTATTATTTTAATAGGTACTAAAAAAAAAACAAAGGAAACACAGCAACGAGGCTTCTAGAATGGCCCGGAAGATTAATTAGCAGTATTACTAAATGAAACTATAAGAAAATATTGTTATATATTAAAAACAACATCCTCCAAGACCTAAAAAAAAAAAAAAATCTGCTTCTTTTGTCATGGAAAATTATACTAGTCCTCTAAAACACACACAAAAAATGAATCTGATCGAATTCTTGTGATGAGCCTCAGAGATGTGCATGGTAGAGTCAGACCCTTGGAGAGTTCCAGGTTAGAAGATGGAATCTGGGGGGCTGGAAATTGGTAAGAAGATGTGAAGAATGGAGAAAAATACTAAAAAAGATCAAAAGCAGACTTCTATCTGACTTTGCTGAGTCAGCTGTTCCCTGATGAATATGGATTGCCAATTTTTGCTTCGATAGGTGCCAATGCATTTCAACCACTATTTAGGATCAATAAACTGAGTGCAGAATACAAAATACCTCCATTAAGAACTTAGAAGCAATATGTTTCAACTATTTTTTTTTAAGATTTTATTTATTTGACAGAGATCACAAGTAGGCAGAAAGGCAGGCAGAGAGAGAGAGAGGAGGAAGCAGGCTCCCTGCTGAGCAGAGAGCCCAATGTGGGGCTTGATCCCAGGACCCTGGGATCATGATCTGAGCCAAAGGCAGAGGCTTTAACCCACTGAGCCACCCAGGCGCCCCTCAACTATTTTATTTTAAATTAACTTGTTACTACAGGATAAATGGAACCCAAGATACTATAGGGCCATTTAATTTAGTCACTCTATACAGATTAACAATAATACCAGATAAATGTATTACAAAACAATAAGGGCAAAGAACCATGAAGATAATCACTGGAGAAAAAATAAAAATACAATGTATATATTGATTGATCTACAGCAACTCCAAGTATATGAATATGAGAATATCGAGAAACAAATATCTAATTTTTAAGCATACAGATGTATATTAATAAAAGGTCTACTGGTAGTATTTCATTAATTAAATCAGTTAATCATTTAAATCACATGAAACAAATTTAGAAAAAGTGCTTCCTCACTCCCACATTCATGAAACAATTCTAAACAGACTCTCCAAACACAATTATAACATTAGTGCCTGACTATCATCCCCCCCACACACAAATTTTTTATACTACAGTTCTGGAGGTCAGAGCCTGAGGACAGTCTCACTGGTCTAAAATCAAGGTATTGCAGGGGCGCCTGGGTGGCTCAGTTGCTTAAGTGTCTGCCTTCGGCCCGGGTCACAACCCTGGCTGGAGTCTCCAGTCAAGCCCCGAATCGGGTTCCTGCTCAGAGGGAAGTCTGCTTCTCCCCTCTGCCCCTCACCCCACTCTCATGCACGTTCTCTCTCTCTCAATAATAAAATCTTTAAAAAATAAAATAAAATCAAGGGGTTGCAAAGCTGTGTTCCCTTCTGGAGGCGAGAGAGGAAAACTCATTGCCTTGCCTTCCCC
Organism: Enhydra lutris kenyoni; assembly: GCF_002288905.1. NCBI lineage: Eukaryota > Metazoa > Chordata > Mammalia > Carnivora > Mustelidae > Enhydra > Enhydra lutris. The sequence continues at coordinate 589,599 of NW_019154160.1, forward strand.
TGCTGGTAGGGGCTGCACATATTCTTCGGCTTCACGACCCGATTCCATCTTCAACGCCCACAGTGGCCAGTCAAAACTTTCTCACATCGCTGCTCTCCTGCACTGTCCTCATCTACTTCTACTTCGACAGATCCTTCAGATCGCACTGAACCCACCTGGATAATCTCCCTATCTTAAAGTCAGCTGATGAGCAAGCTTAATTCCACCTGCAACCCTAATTCTCCTTTGCCATGTAACCGAACACAATGCTCCCAGCTCCTGGGGACATCTTTGTTGGAAGGGGAGGGGCACTTTTCTACCCATCACAGCATATCCTCTTTATTTAAACACTTTTTTAAAAAACTGCATATGGGGGCACCTGGATGGCTCAGTCAGTTAAGCAATGACTCTTGGTTTCAGCTCAGGTCATGGTCTTAGGGTCGTGGGATCAATCAAGTCCAAGTCCAGCTCCGTGCTCAGAGCAGTCTGTTTGAGACTTTCTCTTCCTCCCCCTTTGCCCCTCCCCACCCCACACTCATTCACACGCTCTAAAATAAATCTTTAAAAAAATAAAAATTAAAAAATTAAAAAGCCTGCATGTGATGCTATCTCGGGATATCTCAATTTCCAACCCAAGCCATTTGTAAAACATTAGAACTGCCCTATCTCTTTCTTAAGTAAATTTTATCTACAACAATAGCTAACACTATGCTCCAGGAACTGGTCTAAGTGCTTTAAACACCTTCATTTATTTAATTATCACAACAACCCTAAAATTTACACCCAGTGAAGCAGCTCCAGGAGTAATTACTGAATCTGTGTTCAATTTCACTGCATCTTTGTACCAATTCCACCTGTTGACTTCTGAAAGAAACTCAAAAGTCACACCAGTTGAGGTAAAGTCCTACAGAATGCCCCCACACAATGAGATAATTAATAGAGTGAATACACAGTAGCTCCTTCTTCGCAGAATTATAATTTGAGGGGAGAAAATTCGCCTGATCATACATACATGAAGGAATTGTCAAACTCACAGGCAATTTAATAAATGAAAATAATATGTACCACTTCATAGTCACTAAATTACCGTGAAATAGCCTCCATCTGCATTACTGGATCTGTGACGGGCCACTCCAACCTGCCTTTAGAAATTGAGACTTATTCCCACCAACTACTGGGCAAACCAGCCTCTGGCAATTAGCCCTCAACTATGAACACACTTTCAAGAACTGTCTCCGCTGGTGAAAGTGCCTGGCACACCCGCTTCCCCAAAACCGAGTGACAGACCATCACAGGTGTAAGTGCCCCCACCCCTCATCTCAGCTAGGAAAATCTCTGAAGGGCCAACCTCCCTTCAGAGTTCCCACAGGGTCAGGTGGAACTTATGTTCAGACTGTATCACAAGGGCACCTGGCTGGCTCAGTCAGTGGAACAGGCAACTTTTTTTTTTTTTTTTAGTTCAAGTTAGTTAACGTAGAGTGTATTATTTGTTGCAGGGGCAGGATTTAGTGATTCATCAGTTGCACAGAACACCCATCACATCAAGTGCGCTCCTTAATGCCCATCACTCAATTACTCCATCCTCCCCTCCTCCCCTCCAGCAACCCTCGGTTTGTTCCCTATAGTTGAGCCTTTTACGGTTTGCCTCCCTCTCTATTATTTTATTTTTCCCTCCCTTCCCCTACGTTATTTGTTTTATTTCTTAAATGCCACATGAGTGAAATCATATGGTATTCATCTTCCTCTGACTTATTTCGCTTAGCATACTGCACTCTAGTTCCATCCACATCACTGCCAATGGCAAGCTTTCATTCCTTTGGATGAGTAATATTCCATCATGTGTGTGTACTACACACACACAGACACACACACACACATCTTCTTTATCCATTCCTGCATCGATGGAAATCTGGGCTCTTCCCATAATTGGGCTATTGTGGACACTGCAGCTATAAATATTAGGGTGCACATGCCCCCTTCGAACCACTATGTTTGTATCCTTTGGATAATTACCTAGTAGTGCAATTGCTGGGTCATAGGGTAGTTCTATTTTTAACATTTTGAGGTTGAGGAACCTCCGCATGAGCATGTAACTTTTTTTTTTTTAAGATTTTATGTATTTATTTGCCAGAGAGAGAGAGAGAGAGAGAGAGAGAGAGCACAAGCAGGGAGAGCAGTAGGCAGAGGGAGAAGCAGACTCCCACTGAGCGAGGAGCCAGATATGGGACTTGATCCCAGGATCATGACCTGAGCTGAAGACAGATGCTTAACTATTGACTGAGCCACCAAGGCATCCCACAAACACGAAACTCTTGACCTCAGGGTTGTGAGTTTGAGCCCCACATTAGGTGTAGAGAGTACTTAAAAATAAAGTCTTAAAAAAAAAAAAGTGGGACACCTGGGTGGCTCAATGGGTTGGGCCTCTGCCTTCCGCTCAGGTCATGATCCCAGGGTCCTGGGATCGAGCCCCACATGGGGCTCTCTGCTCAGCAGGGAGCCTGCTTCCCCCTCTCTCTGCCTGCCTACCTCTCTGCCTACTTGTGATCTGTCAAATAAATAAAATCTTTAAAAAAAAAAAAAAAAGCTTCTGCAGAGGAAAGAAAACTAAAAGGTAACCTATGGAACGGGAAAAGATATTCGCAAATGACATATTTGATCACGTGTTAGTATCCAAAATATGTACAGAACTTCTACAACTCAACATACAAAAAAAAAAAAAATCCGATTAAAAAAATGGGCAGAAGACTGGAATAGACATTTCTCCAAAGAAGAAATACCAATGGCTAAGAGACACATGAAAAGATGTTCAACATCTTTTCAGCATCGGTGAAATGCAAAACAAAACCACAGTTAGATAACACCTCACACCTGTCCGAATGGCAAAAATCAAAAATACAAGAAATAAGCACTGGCGAGGATGTGGAGAAAAAGGAACACTCGTGCACTGCTGGTGGGAATGCAAACTGGTGCAGCCACTGTGGAAAACAGTGTGGGGGGGTTCCTCAAAATATTAAAAATAAAATTACCATACGGTCCAGAAAATTCCACTACTGGGTATTGATCCAAAGAATATGAAAACACTAATTCGAAAAAATATATGCACCCCTATGTTTACTTCAGCATTGTTTATAATAGCAAATTATGGAAGCAGCCCAAGAGTCCATCAATTGATGAATGAATAAAGAATAGATAGTGTATGTATACACACACACACAAACACACACAATGGAATATTACTCAGCCATAAAAAAGAATGAAAGCTTGCCATCTGCAACAACATGGATGGGGCTAGAAAGTATAATGCTAACCAAAATAAGTCAGTCAAAGAAAGACAAATACCATATTATTTCACTAGTATGTGAAATGTAAAAAACAAAACAAACTAGTAAAGGGGAACAAAACAAAAACAAAAAACCAAGAAACAGACTCTTAACTATGGAGAACAATCTGATGGTCACCAGAAGGGAGGTGGGGGTGGTGATGGGTGAAATGGGTGAAGGAGATTAAGAACACACTTATCTTGACAAGCACTGAGTAATGTACAGAATTGCTGAATCACTATATTGTACACTTGAACAATATAAGAATGTATGTTATCTGTACTGAAATTTAAAAAATAAAAATAAGGGGCGCCTGGGTGGCTCAGTGGGTTAAGCCTCTGCCTTCAGCTCAGGTCATGATCTCAGGGTCCTGGGATCGAGCCCCGCATTGGGCTCTCTGCTCAGCAGGGAGCCTGCTTCCCTTCCTCTCTCTCTGCCTGCCTGTCTGCCTGCTTGTGATCTCTGCCTGTCAAATAAATAAATAAAAAATCTTTAAAAAATAAAAAAATAAAAAATAAAAAAAAATGAATTAATTTTAAAAAGAAAAGAATGATACTATTTAAAAGAAAAACAGAACTGTAACTATGTATGGTAATGGATGTTAACTAGACCTATCTTGGTGATCATTTGGCAATACATATAAATATCAAATCATTATTTTATACACCTAAAACTAATACAATGTTATCTGTCAGTTATATCTCAATAAAAAAAGTAAACAAAATGATGCTATAGAAACATAAATATGTACCAGATAATACGTGAAAAAAGATATCACAAAATTGTATGCCTATCAATTTAAACTACTCTAAATACATATACACATGAATTAATGACAAAAGAAATTTCCAAAAATTCTTAGTTTTTGAGGTTAGGATATGAGAATTCAAAATTATTACTTGTTGTTTAAAGTTTACTCAGAAGATATTTTAAGGTTGAATTAATATAAAATGGCAACACTAAATAAATAGGTAAGTCTAAAATTAAATAAAATCATAGATACCACAGGATAGTGTTACCCAAACCAAACAATTGTATGTAGAAAGCATCTACAAATTCGTTGTTAATTTCTTTAAAATCGATGTTACAAACCACTAGAGAAAAGCCTGCAAAGAAAGAACTCTAAAATAAACAAATGCACACACAAACATACCTGCCACAGGAGGGACGATACCAGAAAAATGCACTGTTGCATGTTCTCCATTAACCTCAACTCGTCGACCAATGACATCTGATGTCGAAGTGTCATTCATTACAATGTAGCCAGAATCCAAAATATGAGATCTAGGAAGAATATTATAAAAAATTAACAAGAATTAATACAGATGGGGCGCCTGGGTGGCTCAGTGGGTTAAGCCGCTGCCTTCAGCTCGGGTCATGATCTCAGGGTCCTGGGATCAAGCCCCGCATCGGGCTCTCTGCTCAGCGGGGAGCCTGCTTTCCCCCTCTCTGCCTGCCTCTCTGCCTACTTGTGATCTCTCTGTCAAATAAATAAATAAAATTAAAAAAAAATACAGATTTTAAAAGTCCTTTAAAAATGTTTTTCATTGCATTGAGACAATTCTTTTTTTTTTAAGATTTATTTATTTATTTGACAGAGAGAGAGAGAGAGAGAGAGAGAGAGCGATCCCAAGTAGGCAGAGAAGCAGGCAGGGAGGGGGGGGAAGCAGGCTCCCTTCTGAGCAGACAGCCCGATGCGGGGCTCGATCCCAGGACCCTGAGATCATGACCTGAGCCGAAGGCAGAGGCTTAACCCACTGAGCCACCCAGGCGCCCCTCATTGAGATAATTCTTAAGGTCAACACTCCTGACCAATTTGGTCTTCATATTTTGGTGAAAAGAAGGACTGACAGATATATGTGCCATATTCTTATAATATGATTTTACTTTACTTTCTAACTGTATTTTGATAACACATTTTTCTAAGTTTTATTTAACTCTAGTTAGCTCACATCACATAACTTGTCTATTCTGTCATTTACTGAAGAGGCTGGAAGGAGAGGAGAACAGAGACAGGGGGATAAAAGTGATAGAGAACAGGGAAAGAAAAAGGGCAATATGGGCATTTTTGTCTCTTCAGGAAGGGAGAAAAACCCAAATCCATAGATACATGAAGCAACACACAGAATGAACAATAAATAAAAAAATTAAACTCTAGGGGCACCTGGCTGGCTCAGCTGGTGGAGCATGCAGCTCTAAAGATAAAGAACCCTAAAATTAAAGAGAAAGAGAAGGTCTTAAAGGGAGACTGAATGAAAAGTATTCCCAATTTAGGGATAACTAGATCCAACTCCTACTTCACAGGAAAGCAGAAGACTGAAGAACATATTAGATGACATTCCCAGGCTGTAGTCTGCCAAAATCCAGAGAGGGGGATCCCTACTGTCACACAATTCCATTTCTTCAACAAATAAAACGCAAGGAGAAAAAGAAAGGCATGGAGATCTGGAGAATGAGTGGATTAAAAGAAACTTAAGAACTATGTCAACCAATTCCAATATATGGACTTTATGTGGATCCTAATTTTTAAAAACCATAAATAATTTTAAAGTAAAAGAAATGAGGATATTGAAAATTTGAACACTGACTAGATTCAATATTGAATAACTTTAAGATTCAATGAAATCCTTATCAAAATACCAATCGTGTTTTTCACAGAACTAGAACAAATAATCCTAAAATTTGTATAGAACCACGAAAGACCCCAAACACCCAAACCAATCTTAAGAAAGACAAACCTGGAGGTATCACAATTCCAGATTTCAAGTTATATTACAAAGCTGTAGTAATCAAAGATCCTGGCACAAAAATAGACACATATTCCAATAGAACAGAATAAGAGTCCAGAAATAAACCCACACTTAATATGGTCAATTAATCTATGACAAAAGAGGCAAGAGCATACAGTGTGGAAAAGATAGTCTCTTCAACAAATGGTGTCGGGAAAATTGGAAAGCTACACACAAAAGAATGAAACTGGACCACTTTCTTATTATACCATACACAAAAATGAACTCAAACTACATAAGACCTAAACTGAGTCCTGAAACCACAAAACTCCTAGAAGAAAACATAGGCAGTAATTTCTTGGACATTGACCCTAGCAACATTTTTCTAAATATGTCTCCTGAGGCAAGGGAAACAAATGCAAAAATAAACTATTTGGGACTACATCAAAATAAAAACCTTCTGCACAGCAAAGGAAACAACAAACCAAAAGGCAACCTACTGAACAGGAAAAGAGATTTGCAAATGACACATGCAATAAGGGGTTAATATCCAAAATACAGAGAGAACTTATACAACTCAACACCAAAAATACAAAAAATCCAATTAAAATGGGTAGAGGACCTGAATTAGTATTTTTCCGAAGAAGACATACAGATGGCCAACACATACATGAAAGGATGCTCGCCGTCACTCGTCATCAGGGAAATGCAAATCAAAACTACAGTGAGAGACCACCTTATACCTGTTAGAATGGTTAGCATCAAAGAGACAAGAAATAGGGGCGCCTGGGTGGCTCAGTGGGTTAAAGCCTCTGCCTTCGGCTCAGGTCATGACCCCAGGGTCCTGGGATTGAGCCCCACAACAGGCTCTCTGCTCAGCGGGGAGCCTGCTTCCTCCTCTCTCTCTGCCTGCCTCTCTGCCTACTTGTGATCTCTGTCAAATAAATAAATAAAATCTTTAAAAAAAAAAAAAGAGACAAGAAATAACAAGTGTCAGTAAGGATGCAGAGGGAGAGGAATCCTCGTGCACTGTTGGTGGGAATGTAAATTGGTGCAGCTACTGTAGAAAACAGTATGGAGTGTCCTCAAAAAATTAAAAATAGAATTACCATATGACTCAGCAATTCCTGTGCTGGGTATTTACCCAAAGGAAATGAAAACACTAGTAATTTGAAAAGATGTATGTAATGTGGGAAACAAAGGCAAAGGAAAAATTAAATTTCCTTACTACTTAACAACCCCTTGACAGGTCCTTGAAACAGGCAGAGTGACATTCCTCTAGGGACTCAACTGCCCCGATGTTAATACTTTGCTAAGGGCAAAAGGCAATCTTAGCCTAACCCCCAGGATCCTGTAAGTCTACTTTAGCATATTAAAACTTCCTTTATCTGTACCCCCCAAGATACCTACTGGCTATCATCCCCCAAGCATATAACCCACCAATATACATTTGAAGGATCTCATCCTAACAAGAGCTAGCCCCTCAAGGTCCTGAAAACCTTGATTCCAAAATCCTTAGACTTACACTATCCCTAACCCCCTCCAAACCTGAAAGTATATAATCAGCTACTCCTCATGACCCCAGTGCCACTCTTTCTGCTCAAGGGTCCTGTCCCCGTGCTTTAATAAAACCACGTTCTGCACCAAAAACATCTCAAGGATTCTTTCTTGGCCATTGGCTTCAAGCCCTAACATCTTTCCTACATCATACACACCCTGTGTTTATTGCAGCATTACTTCTAATAACCACGATGTAGAAGCAACCTATGTGTCCTCTGATAGGCGAATGGATAAGGAAGAAAGGTGTGTGTACAAACACATACACACACACAAATATTATCCAACCATAAAAAAGGATGGGATTATGCCATTACGACAACAAAGATGGATCTAGAGGGTATTAAGCTAAGTGAAATAACTCAGACTGAAAAAGACCAATATCATATGATTTCACTCAGGTGGAATCTACAAAAAAACAAATGAATACACAAAAAGCAGAATCAGACCTTAAATACAGAGAAGTGATGTTTGCCAGAGGTGAGGGGGGTTGGGTGGGTGGGCAGAATGGGAGCTATAGGCTTCCAGTTATGCAATGAGTAAGTAACAGGAATAGGAGGCACAGTACAGGGAATATAGTCAATGATACTATAATATGACTTCTGTGGTGACAGATGGTAGCGTCACTTGTGGTGAACACAGCATAATGTATAAAGAAATTGAATCACTATGTTGTAAAGCTGAAGCTAAAGTACCACTGTGTATCAACTATACTCAAAATAATTTTTAATAATAAAGATTCAAATGTAAAAGAATTTAAATGTTTAAATTTAACTCTATGCTAAAAAACAGTTTTCACTAGTTTTAAATGCCTTTTTCAATTTTCATTAACATGTAAATACAATTTTCTTACAATTGAAATAGATAAGGGCGCCTGGGTGGCTCAGTGGGTTAAGCCTCTGCCTTCAGCTCAGGTCATGATCCTGGGGTCCTGTGATCGAGCCCCGCATCGGGCTCTCTGCTTAGCAGGAAGCCTGCTTCTTCCCCTCTCTCTGCCTGCCTCTCTGCCCGCTTGTGATCTCTCTCTCTCTCTCTCTGTCAAATAAATAAATAAAATCTAAAATGAATGAATGAATGAATGAAAGAAATAGATATGGGGGTGTCTGGGTGGCTCAGTCATTAAGCGTCTGCCTTTGACTCAAATCATGATCCCAGCATCCTGGGATCAGCCCCGCCTTGGGCTCCCTGCTCAGGGGGAAGCCTGCTTCTCCCTCTCCCACTCCCCCTGCTTGTGTTCCCTGTCTCGCTGTGTTCCTCTGTCATATAAATAAATAAAGTCTCTAAGAAAAAAAAGATATAGATATCTAATCTGTTCTACTTCTTAAATAGCATGAACATTTTTCTATATAGCCACAGAGTCATATTAATCTCTTTAATGTTGACCTGTAGATACCAAAATTTAATCATTTCCCTGTTGATATATGCTTCCATTGTTTACTATCTCAAAGAAAACAGCTAAAAACATCTTCACTTTTAAATTATTCTTGTCCTTTGAAGTATTTCCTTGGGAAAAATTCTTGAGACGGTTATTCAAAGTAAATAAATATATTTAAGATTCAAGAAAGCCATGCCCAAACCATCCATCCAAAGGAAAAGTTAAAAATACTGACACTGAGACTAAGAGAAAATCTACTTGTTTACTTGTTTCTGTAAAGTCTTATGAATTTCCATGAAGAACTTTCAAACCAGGTCTTCTCTATGCTATACTTGTACAACAATTTATTTTTCAAGTAATCTCTATACCCAATGTGGGGCTTGAATTCACAAACCCCAAGATCAAGAGTTATATGCTGACCTAGGCACCCCTGGTGCAACTAATTATTGAAGTAGGCCTTAACACATCATAACATTATGTGTAAGTATAGGACTTTACATTTATATATTCTAAACATAGAATAATCCAACATTATCTCTCCTAGTTCTGTCCTAATTTTTATAAGATCAAGGATAAAATATGTGTGTATGTAAATGTATATGACCCACGTATATATGACCTAACCAAAGAAAGAACTCATACAAACTGTGGGTAATATGTTTTTTAGTTACAAGCTCTCCTATTACCCAGTTCATAAGCAAGAATGTCATGAGCTTTGTGAATGTCATGAGCCCCCCTGAAATCAAACCCCACCATCAGTAGTATACCGTCAGAGGAGTGGGGTGAGGGAAGGGGTCTCTTCCCTTTAACTTGCACACCTCTCAGTTGTATGAATATATTTGGAAGGAATAGCTGTTATTTGTTCTATTAACAATAATGAGGAGGGAGGAAAGGAAAGATGATGAAAAGCGAAAGGAAATAATGCACTGTTCTCTGCAAATTTCCCTGGCTTGCCAGGGAATTACAATCCAAAAGACAAACAAAAAAAGGTAAATTTAGCCAAGACTCACTAAACTCTTCCTATCTCCTTAGGATTATTACTTTTCCAAATGTTCACAAAACATCTTTCCTAGAAATTCTAGTTCCCCTCATTTGTTACTCTTTAAAGATTACGAACAGGAATTTTTTGCAATCATTTTTGCCAGTTTTTCATAAAGTTCTAGATGTAATTTCTCTTGGAATCCAGACTAATTCAAAGATCTATTTATCAGAGAGAAAGAGGGAGAGAGCACGTGCATACACACACGCGCACATATGTACACACACTCGTAAGTTGGGGAGCAGAGGGAGAGGGACAAGCAGACTCCCTGCTGAGCCGGGAGCCTGTTGAGGATGCAGGGCTCAATTCCAGGACAAGGATCATGACCTGAGGCAAAGGCTTAACTGACTGAGCCATCCAGGCACCCAGAGAATGCAGACTAATTGAAAATGGCCAAATGCTATCCTCTCTTTTTATCTTCAACATGTTTTCTAACCAGACTTTTTTTTTTGGACAGGACAGGAAATCATTCTCCATAGAAATAACAAAAGGTAAGAAATTGAATCAATCTGCCACTTTTCTGTCCTCTCTTATGCTACATTAAATATATTTTTAAAAGATGAAGCAAAGCTGCCAAAATATTAACAATCATTAAATAAAAGCAATGAGTATCTGGGTGTTTCCTATGTTTCAAAATATTCAGGATTTAAAGTTATAAGACATATACTACTATACCCAAGGAGTACACTTTCTTGTACTACTTTTTAGTCCAGATCAATCCCAAAAGCTTCTTTTCTTGTCTTCACATTTTTTCCACAAGTTGATTTCGAGGCTCAACTTTACTGATGTTTTTCTTTTTCTTTTTTTTTTTTTAAGATTTTATTTATTTATTTGACAGACAGAGAGGCAGGCAGAGAGAGAGGTGGAAGCAGGCTCCCTGCCGAGCAGAGAGTCCGATGCGGCGCTCGATCCCAGGACCCTGAGACCATGACCTGAGCCGAAGGCAGAGGCTTTAACCCACTGAGCCACCCAGGAGCCCCTACTGATGTTTTTCTTAAGAAGTCTGTTCAAGTGTCTGGAAGTCACTGGTTAGGCAGTCTCTTTTTCCATTTCATCCTTGTATTTTTCTTTTTCTTTTTTTTAAAGATTATTTATTTATTTATTTGACAGAGATTGAGAGAGAGAGAGAGAGAGAGAGAGAGAGGGAACATGACCAGGAGGAGTGGGAGAGGGAGAAGCAGGCTTCCTGCGGAGTGGGGAGCCTGATGCAGGGCTCGATCTCAGGACCCTGGGATCATGACCTGAGCCAAAGGCAGATGACTGAGCCACCCAGGCGCCCCAGTCCTTGTATTTTTCTAGGCATATCTTTCTTACTTAACTTTTTAAAAAGATGACACTCAAAGAAGTATAAAAGGAATACACTGAAAGCTTCCCTTCCACTCCTGCTAGTCATTATCTCTTCCCGCTGGCAACAGCTTTATTAATACCTTCTATATATACCCATTTTAAGCTTATACACACCGGGATTTTTCTTCTTTCTTTACACAAATGGTACCATACTACATGTGTGGTTTTGTTCCTTACATTTTCATTCAATAATATAACCTGGAAATTTATCTACAGCCATTCAGGAGCTTTTAAATTTTTTCTGGCTGCATAGTATTTGTATAGATACAGCGTGATTTAACCAGTCTGCAAACTGATGGACTTCGGTTACTCCCAAGTTTTTGCTATTACAAATAATACTGCAAGGACTAAACCTGCTCATTTATTTTTTTTAACCTGTGCAAAAATATCTGTAGAGGGGCGCCTGGGTGGCTCAGTGGGTTAAAGCCTCTGCCTTCGGCTCAGGTCATGATCTCAGGGTCCTGGGATCGAGTCCCGCATCTGGCTCTCTGCTCTGCAGGGAGCCTGCTTCCACCTCTCTCTCTCTCTGCCTGCCTCTCTGCCTACCTGTGATCTCTGCCTGTCAAATAAATAAATAAAATTAAAAAAAAAATCTGTAGAAAATTCTCAAAACAGGTATTGCTAAGTCAAAGGGTATGTGCATTTTTAATGCTGAGAGGCAATAACAAATGTCCCTTTTTAGCGACTGGACCAAATCACAGTCCCAGCAGCACTCTTTGAGCCCCTGCGTCATCACACTGCCCTTCACAAAATATTAACACAATTTTGGTTGTCAGTCTGACAAGTGAAATACGCATTTTATTTACATTTTCGTTTATGAAGGAAGCTGAGCATCTCTTCATTTTGATTCCCTTTTCCATGAACTGTTCACATCCTTTATCCATTTTCCTGTTGGTTTATTGATCTTTCTCATAATCTGTTTTTAAAATCTAAACAGTTTCTTATATGTTCTTCATGATGAGAGGACTACATAATTCCTCAAATAAAATATTTGTAAAGAACTAAAAGGAAGGACACAAGCAGGTACTTTGCAACCATGTTCACAGTGCTATTATTCATAAAGACCGAAGAGATGGAACTAACCCAAATATCAATGTGGTGTATGCATACAATATTATTCAGCCTTAAAAAGAGGGGCGCCTGGGTGGCTCAGTGGGTTAAGCCTCTGCCTTCGGCTCAGGTCAAGATCTCAGGGTCCTGGGATCAAGCCCCGCATCGGGCTCTCTGCTCAGCAGGGAGCCTGCTTCCCCCTCTCTCTCTGCCTACCTCTCTGCCTACTTGTGAGCCCTCTCTCTGGATCAAATTAAAAAATTAAAAAAAAAAAAAAAAAAAAAAAAAGGGAGGGGCCCCCAGTTGGCTCAGTGGGTTGGGGCCTCTGCCTTCGGCTCTTGATCTCCGGGTCCTGGGATCAGGCCCCGCATTGGGCTCTCTGCTTCCCCCTCTCTTTCTGCCTGCCTCTCTGTCTCCTTGTGATCTCTGTCTGTCAAATAACTAAATAAAATCTTAAAAAAAAGGGCGCCTGGGTGGCTCAGTGGGTTAAGCCGCTGCCTTCGGCTCAGGTCATGATCTCAGGGTCCTGGGATCGAGTCCCGCATCGGGCTCTCTGCTCAGTGGGGAGCCTGCTTCCTCCTCCTCTCTCTCTCTCTCTCTGCCTGCCTCTCCATCTACTTGTGATCTCTCTCTGTCAAATAAATAAAT
>NW_019154160.1:602742-838948 GCF_002288905.1 Enhydra lutris kenyoni
GGGCGCCTGGGTGGCTCAGTGGGTTAAGCCGCTGCCTTCGGCTCAGGTCATGATCTCAGGGTCCTGGGATCGAGTCCTGCATCGGGCTCTCTGCTCAGTGGGGAGCCTGCTTCCTCCTCCTCTCTCTCTCTCTCTCTGCCTGCCTCTCCATCTACTTGTGATCTCTCTCTGTCAAATAAATAAATAAAATCTTTAAAAAAAAAATCTTAAAAAAAAAAAGAATGTAAGAAAGAAAGAAAGGGAATTCTGCTTCATGCTACAACGTGGATGAACCCTGAGGACATCATGTTAAGTAAAACAAGCCAGTAAAGACAAATACTGTATGATTCCACTTAAAAGAAGTACTTAGAGTCATCAAATGCATAGAGAGAGAAAGTAGATTTGTGGTTGTCAAGGGCTGTGGAAAGGGGGAAAGTGTTGTTTAATGGCTAAGAGTTTCACTTCTGCAAAATGAAAGGAGTTCTGGAGACAGATGGTGGTGATGGTTGTACAACGATGTGAATTTACTTAACACTACTGAACTGTAGTACACTTAAAAATTGTTCAAACGGTCTGGGGTGCCAGGCCAGCTCAGTCACTGGAGTGTGCCACTCTTGATCTCACGGCTGTGAATTCAAGCCCACTCTGGAGGTAGAGATTACTTAAAAATAAGATCTAAAATAAATAAATAAATAAAGATGCTCAATGTTATCTGTATTTTAGTACAATTTAAAAAATCGGAAATTTATGGGGCACCTTGGTGGCTCAGTTATTAAGTGTCTGCCTACAGCTCAAGTCATGATCCCAGGGTCATGGGATGGAGCCCTGCATCTGGAAGCCTGCTTCCCCCTCTCCCACTCCCCCTGCTTATGTTCCCTCTCTCCCTGTGTCTCTCTGTGTCAAATAAATCAAAATCTTTTTTAAAAAATTAATTAATAAAAAACTTAAAATATTTTAAGTTTTGTAGAGTTTTGATTTGCTTCAGCTTTAATTGGGACACCAGGTCATGAAATCCAACCCCTCATCTGGTTCTGCACTCAGTGTGGAGTCTACTTGAGATTTTCTCTGCCTCTCCCTCTCCCCCTCTGCCTCCACCAACCCCCACCCCCACCGCTCTCTCTCACATGCACACTCTCTCTCTGAAATATATAAATAAAATCTTAAAAAAATAAAAAGATGGGAGGGAATATATCTAGGTGGTTAAGTCATGACCACCAGAAATTCAGACTGAAGGGAGATCAAGGTTACTATGTTATTAAAGGATTCAGGAAAACATAGATGGCTCCCAAAGAGTGGGAACAGCACAATAAGGGACAGTCCAAAGTGAATGTTTCTCAGAAACCCAAAGACTGCATCTGGGAGGCCTGGTCAAAGAAATAGTACAAGTCATGCAACTGGGGATCAGGGCCAATTAACAAGAACAGAGTGAGACCTCACTCTCACCTGGTGGTTGGAGTACTGGGCTGACTACCTGGACAGCGCCTAAGTGAAGTATTTTTTACCCTAAGTCCATAGGTTCTCAAGGTATCCTCTAACTGAAGATATTCACTAACTTCTCACTGAAACTGTGAGTACAGGCCAAAAAATCAGTTGGATTAGCAGCACCTGTGATCAGAGATATTTCATATCACATTATAGATATTACAGATATCTCAAGATATTCTTTATAAGCATCGCTATTTCAAAATTACAGTATTAGACCTGCCACTAGATTTCTGTCACTTAATGTTAATGAACACATGATTACAATTTTTATGTCTCTTGACATAAAAACTTCATTTCACATAACTGGATTTCATCTGAAATCCTTATATAGTTTCTATTTTCCCCCCAAGTTTTTATTTAAATTACATTTAGTTAACATATAGTGTAACACTAGTTTCAGGTGCAGAATTTAGTGATTCAGCATTCCATCCAAACACCCAGTGCTCAACACAAGGGCCCTCCTTAATCCCCATCACCTATTCCACCCATCCCCCCACCCACCTGCCATCTGGTAACCATCAGTTTGTTCCCTATAATTAAGAGTCTGTTTCTTGATTCTCCTCTTTTATCCCTCCCCCATGTTTGTTGGGTGTCTTAAATTACACATGAGTGAAATCATATGGTATTTGTCCTTCTCTGACTTGTTTCACTTAGGGTTATACTCTCTAGCTCTACCCACATGGTTGCAAATGGCAAGGTTTCATTCTTTTTAAGGCTGCATAATATTCCATGTATACATTGTATACATTTTATCCATTCATCAGTTGATGGACATTTAGGCTCTTTGCATAACTTGGCTCTTGTTGATAATGCTGCTATAAACATTGGGGTGCATGTACCCCCTTTTAATCTGTATTTTTTTTATCCTTTGGGTAAATACCTAGCAGTGCAATTGCAGGATCATAGGGTAGCTCTAGTTTTAACTTTTTGAGGACTCTCCACAGTTTTCTACAGTAGCTGCACCAGTTTGCATTCCCACCAACAGTGCAAGGGGGTTCCCCTTTCTCCACATCCTCACCAACACCTATTGTTTCCTGTGTTGTTCATTTTAGCCATTCTGACTAGAATAAAGTGATATCTCATTGTAGTTTTGATTTGTATTTCCCTGACGGTGAGTGATTTTGAGCCTTTTTTCATGTAAAAATGTCTATTCATATCTTCAGTCCATTTCTTAATTGGATTATTTGGGGTTTGGGTGCTGAGTTGTAGAAGTTCTTTATATGAAATGCTATGTGTTTTCTATATTTAAAAACACCTTAGGGCGCCTGGGTTGCTCAGTCAGTTAAGTGTCTACTTTGGCTCAGGTCATAATCCTAGGGGTCTGGGATCGAGGTCCATGTCAGGCTCCCTGCTCCACAGAGAGCCTGCTTCTCTCTCTCTGCCCCTCCCTCCACTTGTTCTCTATCTCACTCTTTCTCAAATAAATAAATCTTAAAAAAAAAAAAAAAAAAAAAAACAAAAAACAAACAAACAAACAAAACCTTTAGGGGCGCCTGGATGGCTCAGTCAGTTAAGCGTCTGCCTTCAGCTCAGGTCATGATCTCAGGGTCCTGGGACAGAGCCCCACTTCGGGCTCCCTACTCAGCAGGGAGTATGCTTATCCCTCTCCTTCTGCCCCTCCCTCGCATGTGCTCTCTCTTGCACTGGCACTCTCTCAAATAAATAAATAAAATCTAAACAAACAAACAAAAAAAACCCCAAACATTTTAAGGGTGACTGGCTGCTCAGTCAGTAGAGTGTGTGACTCTTGATCTTGGGGTTCTGACTTCAAGCCCTATGTTGGGTGTGGAGATTACTTAAAACCAAAATCTTAAAAACAAATTCTAAGGCGCTCACAAGATTTATCAGACTGCTAAAAGGGTCTTTATACTCGATAAAGAAGCAAAGAAAATTTGAGGACATGAGAGGAGTTTGGTGGTAAGTCTTCAACATATAGCACATGCTTTTCTTTTCTTTATCTTAACTGCACAATATCCATTCAAAATGTTAATAATTTCTTTAATTCTTCTAAGAATTCTTCTAAAAATGACTATTATTGTTTAAGAGTGGAAGAATCTTGGGTGCCTGGGTGGCTCAGTTGGTAAAGCAACTGCTAACTGCCTTCGGCTCAGGTCATGATCCTGGAGTCGTGGGATCGAGTCCCACATAGGGCTCTCTGCTCGGCAGGGAGTCTGTTTCTCCCGCTGACCTCTCTCCTCTCATTCCCTCTCTCTCTCCCTCTCAAATAAATAAAATCTTTAAAAAAAAAAAAAGAGTAGAAGAATCTTAACCTGGGAAAGCACCTAACAGAGACCTAGAGTTCTATCTATACTATCGAAACGGTTCTCACCTATTTTCCACCTTTTCAGCCAGCAGCTTCCCCTGTGGGAAGTGTACTCTCTCGGCCTGGTGGGCGGTCACTCACCCACTCCAGGAGTGGACACAAGGCCCACGACGGCCATTATGATGACTCCTCACTTCCACTTCTGACATATAGCAACTGGTCCATATGTAAAGATCCTAACCCAAGGAGAGTCAGTCTTTTAGAAAATAACATGGGCTCTTGAAGACAGGATCCATCTCTCTCTTTCCCTAGACCTTAAAACAAAAGGACCACTTAAACCTGGAATAGCTGAGAGGTACCTCTGCCACTATTTGGAAAAATTTGTCTGAAAATAAGGCCAGAAAGGGAAGTAGAGTTGATCCAACTATGACTAAAGCCTTTCATTAGCCCAGTTAAATGAAACAGTAGTCTTTCTTTTGTTTACATTAGTTTGAACAGTTTCTTTCTCCTAGGACTGAAAGAAAATTGCAAAACACTAAGAATTAAGATATTTGTTCCTATTTAACGTAATTTGGACATTATATGCAGCCATTATATGCACTGGAGAGAAATTCGACTTTGTCCACTACAGAACAGCAATGGGACACGGGATAATCTAATCTCTCTGTGTCTCAGTTTCCTCATCTGTAAAATGTAGATAGTATTAGGACCTACTCCATAGGTGTCGTGAGAATTAAATGAGTTTTTATGTGTAGAAGTGCTCAACATATACAGTCAATGTAGCCATTAAGATCTCTTAATGATTAAGATCATTAACATCATAAATTAGATTCTGTATTTAGGTAAGGGGAAATATTCCATAAATCAAAGAACTATATCACATTCAGAATAACAGAAGCTGACATGGGGAAGTTTAATTTCAATAAGCTGGGGCACCTGGGTGGCTCAGCTTGTTAAGCATCTGCCTTTGGCACAGGTCATAAGCCCAGGGTCCTGGGATTGAGCCCTGCATCAGGCTCCGCTCCTCCCCCTCCCTCTTGCTCATGCTAGCTCTCTCTCTGAAATAAATAAAATCTTTTTAAAAAATTACCACCCAGGGGGCGCCTGGGTGGCTCAGTGGGTTAAGCCGCTGCCTTCGGCTCAGGTCATGATCTCAGGGTCCTGGGATCGAGTCCCACATCGGGCTTTCTGCTCAGCAGGGAACCTGCTCCCCCACTCCCGCCTGCCTGTCTGCCTACTTGTGATCTCTCTGTCAAATAAATAAATAAAATCTTAAAAAAAAAAAAAAAATTACCACCCAGGGGCACCTGGGTGGCTCAGTCGGTTAAGCGGCTGCCTTCGGCTCAGGTCATGATCCCAGGGTCCTGGGATCGAGTCCCACATCGGGCTCCCTGCTCAGCAGAAAGCCTGCTTCTCCCTCTCCCTCTGCCTACTTGTGCTCTCTCTCTCTGTCAAATAAAGAAATAAAATCTTTAAAAAAAATTACCACCCAAAAATGTTACAATTCCCACGTATTTAGCCCAATTTTTTTTTTTAAAGTAAGCTCTACCCCCAATGCAGGGCTCAAACTCACAACTCTAAGACCAAGAGTCACATGCTCTACCAACTGAGCCAGTGAGGTGCTTGCATTTAGCAGAATTTTAAACAAACCCATCTGCTGCTCTTAAAAAAAAAAAAAAAGTTTTTAGTTGTAAAATACACATAAAATTGATCATCCTCACCATTTTTTTTTTATTTTTTTTATTTTTTTTTAAAAGATTTTATTTATTTATTTGTCAGAGAGAGAGAGAGGGAGAGAGAGCAAGCACAGGCAGACAGAATGGCAGGCAGAGGCAGAGGGAGAAGCAGGCTCCCTGCTGAGCAAGGAGCCCGATGCGGGACTCGATCCCAGGACACTGGGATCATGACCTGAGCCGAAGGCAGCTGCTTAACCAACTGAGCCACCCAGGCGTCCCTTCACCATTTTTTTTTAAAGATTTTATTCATTTGACAGAGATCACAAACAGGCAGAGAGGCAGGCAGAGAGAGAGAGGAAGGGAAGTAGGCTCCCTGCTGAGCAGAGAGCCCAATGCGGCACTCGATCCCAGGACCCCGAGATCATGACCTGAGCCGAAGGCAGAGGCCCTAACCCACTGAGCCACCCAGGCGCCCCCCATCTTCACCATTTTTAAGAATACAGTTCAGTGGCATTAGATAGAGTCACATTGTTGGGCAAGCAATTATCAAAACTTTCTCATCCAGCCAAACTGAAGCTCTATACCCATTAAACAACTCCCATAGCCCTTCCTCCCCAGCCCCTACCTTATGTTTTTATGAACCTGACTACTCGAGGTATCTCATATAAGTGGAATCAAACAGTATTTGTCTCTGTGACTGGCTTACTTCACTTACCATGTCTTGCTGTCCTTTTATGCTAAATGTCAAAGCCTGTCTCCCAAGTTTTACTACAACCTGACAGTAGATTCTTAGCCTTCGCATACTGAATTACCTCACGTAATTTTAAGTAGGTCCCCCAAAAAGCTGTAAGCATTTCCTAAGAGGCCAAAGGCACTCCTCTCTAAAACACCAATGAGTGAAATCTACATCAAACCCACAATTTTTGGGGTGCCTGGGTGGCTCAGTGGGTTAAGCTTCTGCCTTCAGCTCAGGTCATGATCCTAGGGTCCTGGGATCAAGCCCTGCATTGGGCTCTCTGCTCAGCAGGGAGCCTGCTTCCTCCTCTCCCTCTGCCTGCCTCTCTGCCTACTTGTGATCTCTCTGTCAAATAAATAAAATCTTAAAAAAAAAAACAAACCCACAATTTTTATGACAAAACTGTATGAATGAGAATAAAATTAATCAATAACTTTGTGCCCTTTCTTTACACACTTTTAAATACTAGCAAATCTCCCCAAACCACTCTTGCACAAATTCATCCCAGCACTCCTAATATAATTGGCAAACTATAATGTTTCTCCTTTCAGGTTGACCCTAATTACTCTGGGTCATATTTTTTTTTTTTTTAATTTAAATTCAAGTTAGTTAACATACAGTGTATATTTAGTTTCATTCTCTGGGTCATATTCATTTCACTCTTATTGTCTGCCATATTGTTTTCTAGTGGACTCTTGTATTTTTCCAGCAAAATGCTAAAGTAGGGAAAGTATCATACACTTTTAAAAAAATGAAGTCTGATGTGCTAAGTATACAACAAATATTCTACTAAGTGTATGATAAACTGAGTTAATAAATCAATCAGAAGAGGCACCTGGATGGCTCACTGGGTTAAGCACCTACCTTGGGCTCATGATTTCAGAGTCCCGGAAAGAGAGAGCCCCTGCTCAGTGGGTGCTTTTCCATCTCCCTCTGACCTCCCCCTTACAAGCTCCCTACCCCTGCTCATGTTCTCTCTCAATAAAATCTTAAAAAAAAAAAAAAGTCAAAAAGAAAAAATCAAGGGACGCCTGGGTGGCTCAGTTGGTTGGACAACTGCCTTCAGCTCAGGTCATGATCCCAGGCGGATCGAGTCCCGCGTCAGGCTCCCAGCTCCATGGGGAGTCTGCTTCTCCCTCTGACCTTCTCCTCCTCGCTTATGCTCTCTCTCACTGTCTCTCTCTCAAATAAATAAATAAAATCTTTAAAAAAAAAAAAAAAGAAAAAGAAAAAATCAAAACCACCAGAAAACAGTAACAACTCTAGTTTTATTGTTGAACATGTACATCTTACAAAAATAATTAAGTATGGAGATGATCCAAGAAGTCTGTTTAAAATCAGACAAAGGTAAAACAAAGGTAAAAACAATATTGTGCGGCGAGGTTAAGATTCATTTAAGATTGAATTAGATTCAATTAAGTATGCATAGCTAAATTAAAAATTAAAAGGTTAGCCCTGTAAGTACCGAAATAGAGTACCTAGAGTAATATTATCTTCCAAGGAAACAGAGAAGAAAAAATGAAAAGAGAAAACACACAAGATCAAACCTCAATCCAAAAAAAAAGGCAAGAAAAGAAAGCACAGGAAGTACCAAGTGTAAGATGGTAGAAAAAGTTCAATCCATTCCTTCCATAGTTACATTATAGAAAATCCACGGGAAGCAGACACTGCGTTAGACAGCAGGAGTACAGCGGTAAACAGAACGTACAAAGATGTCCTCGCGCAGTTTCCATCTCAGCGGGGAAGCCCAATGAATGAAGAACGCACACGGCGAGCACAACGCGGAGGTCTGGGAAGGCCGCGTCTGGGAGACCCGCTGCGAGGGCGGTATTCCCATAAATGAAGGAGTTAGGGGACTAAACCGTGTGCACAGATGCGGGGGAGAGCAGTCCAGGCAAAGGAGCCCCAACTGCAAACACCCCGAGGCCGGGCTGTGCCTGAAGAGGCCGGAGGGCGGGGCAAAGAGCAGCGGTAGCTTCAGCTCTTACCCTGGGTGAAACGGGAGTCCTTGCCGGACTTCGGAAAGCAGGGCAACAGTCTGATATTTTAGGAGGGTCGCTTTCGATGCTGGGATGAAAAGAGGCTGGAAGAACAGCGGACGGGTTAGGGGGCCGGCAGCAGCCCGGGTGACAGGGCTGCAAACCGGCGCAGAGAAGTGAGAGGCCCGGGGTCTGACAGTGTCGGGATTCGCCGCCGGATTACACGCGCGGCGCGAGGGTCACGGGCGACTCCGGAGGTCCGCGCCTGAACGACACCTCAGTTACGACAATGAGTACAAACACCGGATGGTCAAAAGGCAGAGTCTGTCGACCTGGGTTTTTAACGTCCCCAGCGACGTGCTGTGTGTGACAGCGGAGACAAAGGTGAGAAGTGAAGGGATGGGGACGCTGGGACGAATCTCAGACGGCAGCGCCCGCTGGGCCGCTGTCACACACGAAGTCGCCCTCCCGGTCCTTCGTCCCCGCTGTCTCCGTCCTGCAGCCCGGCGCCCGTGAGCCCCGACCTCCCGACCAGACACGGCCCCCGCAGACAGGCACGTCACGCCCTCCCGCGGACACCCACCACCCAGGCCCATCCCCAGCGGCCGGCAATGGAACTTTTCCAAAACGCTCCAAGTTCGGCGCCTCTTTCACGTTACCTCCCCGTCACAGACGCTAAATGACGGGAAGTTTGGGGCCATTTCTCTCACCGGAGCCATCTCCCCTCCTCCCAAGTCACGCGCCAACAAGGCATCTCCGCACAGTGCCGGGCGGCGCGGCCCACCCGCCCCCTCGCCCGCGGCCGGCGCGGGGCCTCCGCCCGCCCGGACTCCCTTCCGGCCCGCGAGTCCCGGTCTGGGTCTGGCGGGGGTGGCAGAGAGGAGGCACCGCCCGACTCCGACAACCCGAGAAGTTTCTAGGAGAGGACAGAAGGACCGAAGCACCGCCGGGTGACGCACCGGCCACAGGCCAGCCACCCGCGTTTGGCTCCCACAGCCCCTCAGCCCCTCGGAAACTCACCTGCCCCGCGGCTACCGGGGTGGTCGGAATCGCGACCCTCGCTCGCGCGGGTACGCAGCGAAGCTTCCGGCTTTGGCCGGAAGTGCATTTTTAGGGAGACAGGAAGTCCCGCCTCCGCGAGATGAGCCGCGGCCGCTGGCGCTCAGGCGTGAACGTAAAAGACAAGGGTCTCGGGAGCCAGATGGACTTTCGGTCCATCCACCCAAACCCGCACAGCCTGTGCGCCCCCGTGTTGCACGGGTGCTTCCCGCAAACCCAGGAAGTCAGAAGAGGCCAATGACCGTGAACGTTCTAGTTTGCCTGTTCTCAGTACCGCGTTTACGCAGTCTAGCACGTAGGACGCATGTAGTCCCAGAGGAAAAGATGGTGTTGCTGCCTCAAAAGCGACTAATAATAATAATAATAATTACTATTATTATTATTAACATGAGGCAGAATGAAAGTAAATACAGTAACAGCAAATTCCTTAGGCATGTTGCTTTCTGAGCCTCAGCATTCTATGTGACTAGCTCAAAGGCTCAAACGGCTTGTTGTGAGGATCGGATGAGACGACACAAATAGATGGTTAGCAGTGGGGTCTGGTACGTGATCAAAACACACGACACCTGCGATGTCGTTATCACTAGCTGAACCCACCCAAGGGAAACTGAACAAAAACTCAGGGAGGTAGCATTCATGCTATGAAAGTTGAGAAGAATTTCAGTACATGAGATATATACTAATTGTGAATCTATAAAAACTGCGTTTTTTGATTAATGAAGAGACATGGGATGAAAAACCTTGCTCCCTAGAACAAACTTGCAGAAGCTTTGTTGTTTTAAATCCTATCAGTAAGAATGGAACACCCCTCCCTGCCTGGCTGAGCTGAGCCACATGCATCATTTTGACATTTTTCCAATCCAGGTATAGAGCTTCACATGAGGGGTTTTCAGATAGAACATTGCATATTTATTTTAGCTTTGTAGTTGTCAAGGATTCTATACCTTAGAGTCCACTTCATAGCTCAGACAAGAGCCTGCTTAATTCTTGCCTATATTCCAACCAATCCTATGCGATCTTTGTCTCTTCCGATCCCTTTTCTTCAGTTAGACTCCCCCAGTTGCTCTGGTGCATCTGGTCTCACTTGTTTCCGCAAGTCAATAAACCCAACTTTGTCAGACTACAGGCCCGTCTTTGATGGGCTTTACCACTGTTTATTTTGACCAAGCTTCTTGCACTCATGAAGGTTGGAGGACACTTGTTTTTATGAAGTAATTATTAATATCTTTATTTGCTAATTGATTTATTAGCAAACTCCTTCAAAGTCACACGGGCTAAAGCAGACAGAAGAAATATGAATTTGCACTATCTCTGTAGTTCCTAAACTGTGCCCCGAGGCGCATTAGGACAAATAATGAACTCCAAAGTCTAACACCATGTATTTTAAATATATATCATGCATACATGAAATGCAATTTTTGGAGACAAAAGTTGCACTTTTTTTTTAAATTTTTTTATTTATTTGACAGACAGAGATCACAAGTAGGCAGAGAGGCAGACAGAGAGAGAGGGGGAAGCAGGCTCCCGCTGAGCAGAGAGCCCGATGCAGGGCTCGATCCCAGGACCCCGGGACCATGACCTGAGCCGAAGGCAGAGGCTTCAACCCACTGAGCCACCCAGGCACCCCAAAAGTTGCACTTTTTAAAAAAATTTCAGTGTACCAGAATTCATTGTTTATGCACCACACCCAGTTCTCTATGCAATATGTGCCCTCCATAATACCCACCACCAGGATCACCCAACTTCCCACCCCCCCCTTCAAAACTCTCAGTTTGTTTCTCAGAGTCCACAGTTTCTCATGGTTCGTCTCCCCCTTGGATTTCCCCCAATTCACTTCTCCTCTCCATCTCCCCATGTCCTCTGCATTATTCCTTATGCTCCACAATTAAGTGAAACCATATGATAATTGACTCTCTCTGCTTGACTTATTTCACTCAGCATAATCTCTTCCAGTCCCATCCATGTTGATACAAAAGTTGGGTATTCATCCTTTCTGATGGGAGGCATAATACTCCATAGTATATATGGACCACATCTTCCTTATCCATTCGTCCATTGAAGGGCATCTTGGTTCTTTCCACAGTTTGGCGACTGTGGCCATTGCTGCTATGAACATTGGGGTACAGATGGCCCTTCTTTTCACTACATCTGTATCTTTGGGGGTAAATACCCAGTAGTGCAATTGCAGGGTCATAGGAAGCTCTATTCTTAATTTCTTAAGGAATATCCACACTGTTTTCCAAAGTGGCTGCATCAACTTGCATTCCCACCAACAGTGTAAGAGGGTTCCCCTTTCTCTACATCCTCTCCAACACACGTTGTTTACTGTCTTGTTAATTTTGGCCATTCTAACTGGTGTAAGGTGGTATCTCAATGTGGTTTTGAATTGAATTGGTTGGAGGACACTTTTAACCCTAACTTAGACAAAAACTGAAGCAGGTAAGTTATTTACTGACCTTCATATATGTCCTAAAAAGAGCTGTGGACTTTTTAACCTGAAGGTTTTTAAATTGCCTTTTGGCAGAGAAAAACCCACCATTCTTGAAAATTGTTTGGCATCTACCAAATTCACACCACCCCACAACAGACACAGAAAGCATGAATCTGCTTTTTCTTTGTAAAATATTTTCTTCTCTACACTTAATTTTTTAAAGATTTTATTTATTTATTTGACACAAAGAGAGAGACAGCTAGAGAGGAAATACAAGCAGGGGGAATGGGAGAAGCAGGCTCCCCACTGAGCAGGGAGCCTGATGTGGGGCTTGATCTCACAACCCTGGGATCATGACCTGAGCTGAAGGCAGACGCATAACAACTGAGCCACCCAGACATCCCTTCTCTCCACTAAATTGTGACAATATTTGCCCAGTTTTATCTAGAGGGAAATCATGATCTCTCTGCCTTCAGTCCTTTTCTTGTCACATTGATCTTGTACACTGCTGCCTTGACTATGTTCCCTACTTGAAGTACTCAATCTGCTCAATCTTTCTCATAAAGAGGTGTGTACATCCTGTCTCTCATTCCTCACATCCTTCTCACTTTTATCCCTTTCAGCCTGGCCTTCTGGCTTCATCAGTGACTTCAGATCACCAAGGTGATTCCTCAGTCCCATAACCCTTGGTTTCTCTACAGCATAGGTTTATGGGGTTCCTTTTTTTTTTAATCTTTTATTAACATATAATGTATTATTAGCCCCAGGGGGGCTAGGTTTACACACTTCACAGCACTCACCATAGCACATACCCTCCCCAATGTCCATAGCCCAACCACCCTCTCTCTACTCCCCTCCAGCTGGCAACCCTCAGTTTGTTTTGTGAGATTAAGAGTCTCTTATGGCTTGTCTCCCTCCTGATCCCATCTTGTTTCTTATATTCTTTTCCTACCCCACAAACCCCCCACATTGCCTCTCAACTTCCTCATATCAGGGAGATAATATGATAATTGTCTTTCTCTGACTGACTTATTTCGCTAAGCATAATACCCTCTAGTTCCATCCACGTCGTTGCAAATGGCAAGATTTCATTTCTTTTGATGGCTGCATAGTATTCCAGTGTGTGTGTGTGTGTGTGTGTGTGTGTGTGTGTGTATGTGTATCACATCTTCTTTATCCATTCACCTGTTAATGGGCATCTAGGTTCTTTCCATAGCTTGGTAATTGTGGACATTGCTGCTATAAACATTTGGCTGCACGTGCCCCTTCGGATCACTACATTTGTATCTTTAGGGTAAATACCCGGTAGTGTGATTGCTGGATCATAGGGTAGCTCTATTTTCAACTTTTTGAGGAACCTCCATGCTGTTTTCCAGAGTGGTTGCACCAGCTTGCATTCCCACCAACAGTGTAGGAGGGTTCCCCTCTCTCCGCATCCTCGCCAGCATCTGTCATTTCCTGACTTGTTAATTTTAGCCGTTCTGACTGGTGTGCGGTGGTATCTCATTGTGGTCTTGATTTGTATTTCCCTGACGCCGAGTGATGTGGAGCACTTTTTCATGTGTCTGTTGGCCATCTGGATGTCTTCTTTGCAGAAATGTCTGTTCATGTCCTCTGCCCATTTCTTGATTGGATTATTTGTTCTTTGGGTGTTGAGTTTGCTAAGTTCTTTATAGATTTTGGATACTCGCCCTTTATCTGATATGTTGTTTGCAAATATCTTCTCCCATACTGTCAGTTGTTTTTTGGTTTTGATGACTGTTTCCTTTGCTGTGCAGAAGCTCTAGATCTTAAGTCCCAATATTTCATTTTTGCCCTTGCTTCCCTTGCCTTTGGCGATGTTCCTAGGAAGAAGTTGCTGCGGCTGAGGTCAAAGAGGTTGCTGCCTCTGTTCTCCTCAAGGATTTTGATGGATTCCTTTCTCACATTGAGGTCCTTCTTCCATTTTGAGTCTAATTTTGTGTGTGGTGTAAGGAAATGGTCCAGTTTCATTTTTCTGCATGTGGCTGTCCAATTTTCCCAACACCATTTGTTAAAGATTTGTATTTATTTGACAGAGAGAGAGATCACAAGTAGGCAGAGAGGCAGGCAGAGAGAGAGGGAGAAGCAGGCTCCCTGCTGAGCAGAAAGCCTGATGCGGGGCTCGATCCCAGGATCCCAAGATCATGACCCAAGTTGAAGGCAGAGGCCCAACCACTGAGCCACCCAGGCGCCCCTCCTAACACCATTTGTTGAAGAGACTGTCCTTTTTCCATTGGACATTCTTTCTTGCTTTGTCGAAGATTAGTTGACCATAGAGTTAGGGGTCTATTTCTGGGCTCTCTATTCTGTTCCATTGATCTATGTGTCTGTTTTTGTGCCAGTACCACACTGTCTTGATGATGACAGCTTTGTAATAGAGCTTGAAGTCTGGAATTGTGATGCCACCAACTTTGGCTTTCTTTTTCAATATTCCTCTGGCTACTCGAGGTCTTTTCTGGTTCCATATAAACTTTAGGATTGTTTGTTCCATATCTTTGAAAAAAAATGATGGTATTTTGATAGGGATTGCATTAAATGTGTAGATTGCTTTAGGTAGCATAGACATTTTCACAATATTTGTTCTTCCAATGATAGGATTAATTCTTTTTGTTAATATTTTATTTATTTATTTGACAGAGATCGCAAGTAGGCAGAAAGGCAGGCAGTGAGAGAGGGGGAAGCAGGCTCCAAGGGGAAGCAGGCTCCTTGCGGAGCAAAGAGCCCTATGTGGGGCTTGATCCCGGGACCCTGGGAATCATGACCTGAGCTGAAGGCAGAGGCTTTAACCCACTGAGCCACCCAGGTGCCCCGATAGGATTAATTCTTACCTTTTGTTGTAAAAATCATACTTAAGGGGTGCCTGGGTGGCTCAGTCAGTTAAGCATCCAACTCTTGACTTCGGCTAGGGTCGTTGTCTCCTGTTCTAATGACAGGGATTGAGCCCCATGGCAGGCTTTGTGCTCAGCATGGAGTCTTCTTGTCCCTCTCCCTCTGCTCCTTCCCCCTGCTTGCTCTCTCTCTCTCTCTCTCAAATAAATAGGTAAATACAATCTTTAAAAATAAATTAAA
The DNA here is from genome assembly GCF_002288905.1 of Enhydra lutris kenyoni. Taxonomy (NCBI): domain Eukaryota; kingdom Metazoa; phylum Chordata; class Mammalia; order Carnivora; family Mustelidae; genus Enhydra; species Enhydra lutris. The sequence continues at coordinate 617,441 of NW_019154160.1, forward strand.
TAAGTAAATAAATAAAAATAAAAGTTGTATTTAAAACATTATAGAAAAAAGCTCAAACTTAAAATACTTAATATTTGCAATGGAATCTCTTTTGAGTTTCGTCTTTGGTGCATTGAGTAAATACCTAGTGAGTATCAGCTCTGCACCAAACACTGTTTATAGGCATTGGAGGTCTAGCAGTGAAAAAGAGATGCAGTGTACCAGTCCTGGGACATGTATATTCTAATAGCATGAGACAGATGATACATAAATAAAATAAATAATTTCAGATTGTGCTAAGTGCAATAAAGGAAACAGGGTGCTGTCATAAGATGTAACCAAATTAGAGTAGGAAGGTAAAGGAAAGATAACTTTCTAGATGGTTATTTGAACTGATAGGTGGAAGATAAGAGGATCCGGAATGTTTAAAAAACAAAAATAAAAACACAACAATAAACTGGCTTAGCCAGTTGAGCGTCAGACTTTTGGTTTTGGCTCAGGTCATGATCTCACGGGTCATGGGATTGAGCCCCACGGGATCAATCCCGCCCCCTGCCCCCCGCCCCCACCCCAGGGATTGAGTCGGCTGTCTTCCTGAGCTGGAGGATTCTGCTTGAAGATTCTCCCCCCCCACATCCCTCCCACACCTGAGTGCGTGCACTCAGGTTCTCTCTCTCTCTCATAAGTAAATAAATAAATCTTAAAAGAAAAACTGGAAGAAGAGCATTACAGGCCTAAGAAAGAGCATATATGAAGATCCCCCAGTGGGAAATACCGACTTACAGTTATTAAAGATCTTTCTAGGGCACCTGGGTGGCTCAGTGGGTTAAGCGCCTGCCTTCAGCTCAAATCATGGTCTCGGGGGCCTGGGATGGAGCCCAGTATCAGGCTCCTTGCTCAGTGGGGAGCCTGGTTCTCCTTCTCCCTCTGCCTGTTGCTCTCCCTGTTTCCACTCTTTCTCTCTCTGTCAAATAAGATCCTTAAAATTTTTTTTAAAGGGGGACCTGGGTGGCTCAGTCGTTTAAGCATCTGCCTTCAGCTCAGGTCATGATCCCAGGTCCTTGGATGGAGCCCTGGATCTGGCTCCCTGCTCAGCAGGAAGCCTGCTTCTTCCTCTCCCACTCCCCCTGTTTGTGTTCCCTCTCTCACTGTATCTCTCTGTGTCAAATAAAATCTTTAAAAAAATTTTTTTTGGTGAAGATCTTTCTAGTGCTACAAGTTAATAGGGATGGGAAGCAGGGGAGAGGGCTAGCTAAGAGGGAAGATGACGAGTAGAGAGGTCAGTTATAAGCTATTACAGTCATTTCATCTAGAGCACACACACACACAAAAGTGGTGGCTTAGGGGTGTCTGGCTGGCTTGGTGGGTAGAGTATGTGACTCTCAAGTTCAAGGTCATGCATTCAAGGTCCAAGATGGGCATGGAGCCTACTTAAAAAAATTTTTTGAAAAGAAAATGGTGGCTTAAACCAGACAGGTAGGAGCAAAACTTGAAGAAGGGGGTCTTATTTTTGTTACGTTTTTAAGATTTTATTTACTCATATGGGAGAGAGACAGAGTACAAGCAGGGGGAGAGGCAGGAAGAGGGAGACGGAGAAGCAGACTCCCCACTGAGTCAGGAGCCTGACACAGGGCTTGATCTCAGGACCTGGAGATGATGACCAGCGCTGAAGATGGACACAACCATCTGCGCCACTCAGGGGCCCTGTAGACTGGGGTTTTAGCTGCTGAGAAGTCAAGGAAGATGAAAAGAGAGTAATACTAACTAGATTTTGCAAAATAAATGTCACTGTCCTTGACAAGGGCTGTTTTGGTAGTTCTGAACTCAGAAGGCAGACTGGCATGAGTTGAAGTAGAAAGAAAGTTGAGGGAACAAAGCTAAATGACTCTTCACAGAATAGCTCTAACTGCCATATTGATGAACATTTTTCAGTCAGTATCCTATTGGATGTCTCTGCTGCATTACACTGTAATGGTTCACTCCTGGAAACCAGATATCTCAATGTCAATGGTTCTCTCTTCCTCCTCTTCTCCTCCTCCTCCTCCTTCTCCATCATCATCATCATCATCATCATCACCATCATCTCCTTCTTCTTCTTCCTCTTCCTCTTCTTTTTTCAACAGGGAGTTATGAATCACTTTGGAAATCTAAAGAAAGTTATCCGTATGCATACAAATTTTGCTTATAATTTCAGAGGGCTAATTAATCTTTTCAAGCCTATTAATAGGCCAAAAAGTAGACCACGGATCCCAGATTAAGAACACCCATTTTTTTTTCAATTAGCTGGTCTCTTCTTCCTTTCTGAGTTTCTTACTCCTTTGATTGCTCCCTCCCTGGTTATCTGTCTTTGCCTTTTGTTGTTCTTGTGCTGCATACTTTCTCAGTGTCTACACTTACTTTCTTGGTTTTTGTTATTGGGACCGTGACACCTATTTCAGTACAGAAGCCATTTGGAGTTGTGGGGTGACTTGAAAGAACATCAAGTTCAGGTAAGCCCACTCAATTTCAGGAGATTATTGATTTCATTGGTATCTAATTAGACATCATGAAGTTGAGGCTATGAATAATTGTTCACAAGCACATTCTGAGAAAGATTTGTATAAGAAAACAAAATCAGGGATGCCTGGCTGGCTCAGTTGGTGGATTGTGTAACTTTTGATCTTGGGGTCATGAGTTTGAGTCCCATGTTGGGTGTAGATAGAGATCACTTAAAAATGAAATATTTTAAAAAATAAAATAGAAAAAATAAAAAGTGAATTCACTCATTGTAACATTTTATAATCTTCTTCAAGTTTGGGCCTCCTCCTAGCCCCATTGCGAGGAAGAGTCAGCCTTCCAGGGAGATGTTCCCCAGCAGCTGGTGGTTATCATGCCAAGTTCCTGGCAGCCTTCTTCTTATGAACTTTTGGCCCTTCTGACATGGCAACTTTTCCTTTATCATACTGGTTGTGAAGATTAATTGTATCAACTTAGGCTAGGTCATGGCACCCAGATATTTGGTCAAACGCTGGTCTAAGTGTTGCTGTGAAGGAGTATTTTAGATGAGATTAACAGTCACATCAGTAGACTGGGTAAAGCAGATGGCTCTCCTTAGTATGGGTGGGCCTCATCCAGTCAGTTGAGGGTCTTAAGAGAAAAAGACTGACCTCCTCTGCCTCCTGTGAAGCATAGGACCATGAAGCATGGAGAAAAATATCAGATTTCTTTCCACAAGAAAAAAGCAAGGAGTGATTGCTGGGTAGACAAAAAATATGTCATAGAGTCAATTCACTACCTCCTCAAATTTCTCCAATGATATTTTTTATTATGGTTTGTCTTATTATAAGGGTTTCTCTAGGGGCGCCTGGGTGGCTCAGTGGGTTAAGCCACTGCCTTCAGCTCAGGTCGTGATCTCAGGGTCCTGGGATCGAGTTCCGCATTGGGCTCTCTGCTCGACAGGGAGCCTGCTTCCCTCTCTCTCTCTGCCTGCCTCTCTGTCTACTTGTGATCTCTCTCTGTCAAATAAATAATAAATAAAATCTTTAAAAAAAAAATAAGGGTTTCTCTATTCTCTTCATTATTCCTGTTTCCTTTAAATGTTTAAATTTAAATTAAATGTTGTTGCTCTTTTCTTTCTTTCTTTCTTTTTTTTTTTTTTTTTAACCCTGGTCTTTCTCTGTTATATTGCAGGTGCTCTATAAATGTGGGAGTTTCTGAGAAGGCTGCTTGATGGTAAGTCTCATTGTCATGTGAAAGGGAAGGGAACAGCCATCATGCTCCAGGAAGGCTCCCAAATGCCAAATAGAAGAGTGTGGCTGTTTGACACCAACACCTCTACCAGTTGCCCAGATTCTCTCCAGAAACTGACTTCCAGCTCTCTAGAGAAGATGTCTCACTTTTTTTGCTTAGCGATATATGCCTGGCAATGATGATTTAGCTTCTCCACTGGGGTACAAGAAAGAGGTAGTAGGAGGAGTATATCCTTTTCTTTATAGACCATCAATTAATGTTTTCATCCACATTTGTTTGTCCCTTCAAACTTCTGTGTTGACAAGCATAGCACTGACTCAGTTCCCATTGGTGCTCTAACAGATCACCACAATCGAAGTGGCTTACAACAACATAAATTAATTACATTTCAGTTCTGTAGAAGTCCAACACCTCTCCCTGGACCAAAACCAAGGTGTCAGTGGGGCTGTGTTCCTATCGGAGGCTTCAGGCAATAATCTGTTCCTTGCATTTTCTGGTTTCCAGAAGCCACTTGTATTCCATGACTCATCGTCCCCTTCCTCCATCTTCACGGTCAGAAATGGTGTGTTGACTCCTTTCCGTATCACACTACTCTGACCTTGTTTCCATTCTCACATCTTCTCTGACTCTCCCTGCCTCCCTCCCTCTTCCACTTGGAAAAATCCTTGTATTACTTTGGTCCACCTGGGCCATTTAGGATAATCTCCGTATTTTAAGGTCATCTGATTAGCAACCTTAATTTCATCTGCAACTTTAATTCCCCTTTGCCATAGAATGTACCAAAATTACCGTTCTGGGGATGAGGACATGGATATCCTTGGTGAGGGCATTATTCTGCCTATACATCTGGTTCTACTGAGCTTTTGGATCCTATGTCAGCTCCAACCCCTTCCCTATGTATTTTCAGCTATGGCTTTATCCACACTGCTTTCATCAATCAGTCATCTGCTTTCCGTATTCCAGGAATTTTAAGATTTTATTTATTTGAGAGAAAGTGGGATACAGACCACAAGCAGAGGGGGAGGGGCAAAGGAAGAGGGAGAAGCAGACTCCCCACTGAGCTGGGAGCCCAATGCAGGGCTCAATCCCAGGACCCTGAGATCATGGCCTGACCTGAAGGCAGACACTTAACTGACTGAGCCACTCAGGTGCCCAGTATATAGACAGTTTTGCTGCACTCAATCACAGACTGTGATTTAATCAATTTATACTGGTGGACATTTGTTACTTTTTTCTATCATACATTACTGCTGTAATAAATAAATAAATATATTTTTACATACATTTTGTACACCTAAAGGGGTATATCTTAAGTATATATTGCCTACTCAAAAGGTAAAACAAGATCACCATGTGACTCAGCCACTCCACTTCTAGGATTTACCTGTCACTGTTGGCTTGAGCTGCTATAAAAAAATACCACAAACTGAGTGACTTAAACAACAGAAGTTTATTTTCTCCCAGTACTGGAGGCTCAAGTCCAAGGTTAAGGTGCCAGCCAATTTGATTCCTGGTGAGCACTTCTTTCCTGGCTTGCAGATGGCTCTCTTCTCACTGTGTCCTCACATGACAGAGAGAGAGAAAATAGCTTTCTCTTGTCTCTTTTTATAAGGACACTAATCCTGTTGGATCAGGTCCCTTCTCTTATGACCTCATTTAAACATAATTATGTCTACAACATGACCACCAGCCCATAATATTACCTAAAAGAAATGAAAAAATACATGTACACAAAAACTTCTATGCAAATGTTGACATTATTCATAATAGCCAAAAAGTAGGAACAACCCAAATGCCCGTCAACTCAAAAATGGATAAATAAAATGTGGTCTACCCATGCAATGCTATAATTCAGACTTAAAAAGAAATGAAGTTGTGATTATGACCTGAACCAAAGACAGACACTTAACTGGACTGAGCCATCTAGGCGTCCCCCTCTACTGTTGACCTAGTTCTTTTGTTATACTCTTATGTAGGTATGTAAGACAAGGCATAAGCTACTCAAGGGAAGGCCTTTGTTTTTGTTGTTTTGAAATTCAATCCATATATTTAAATATAGATTGTACATGACTTACAAATCTTTACTTCTCCCACTCTGCTAGAACTTTTCCGAAACAGCCTCCATTTCCTTCATCCTCTTTTCACAAGTAATGGAAGTTACTGTCCGTGCTTTGAAGGTTACAGCTGACAAACACCTGTTCGTTGGTCTTCCTGGCTAAGTGCTGGGCAAGGCCAGTGGAGATCCTGTCAGAAATGTCTCTGAGGAGGAAGGTAGACACATCTCTGTGAAAAGATGCCCATTAATCAATGGTTATAAAGCATCCTACAAGCTTACCATTAAACATCTTCTATTGTTCATTAAACCAATCCTCAGATCCTCAGATCTAGTTTTCTTTATGTACAGCAACAAATATAATTCAAGGATAATCACTTGGTCATTCTCCTAAAGCATACAGTGCTTTACGGAGAATGCACATGGGGTACATGGGTGGCTCAGTCAGTTGAGCATCTGACTCTTGGTTTGGGTTCAGGTCATGATCTCAGAGTTGTGGGATCGAGTCTCTTGTTGGGCTTTGTGTTCAGCATGGAGTCTGCTTGGGATTCTCCCTCTCTTCTCCCAAATACATAAATAAAATACAACCTTAAAAAAAAAAAAGGACACTTGTGTGGCTCACTTGCTTAGGCATCTGCCTTCAGCTCAGGTCATGATCCCAGGGCCCTGAGATTGAATCCTGCATCAGGCTCCTTGCTCACTGGGGAGCCTGCTTCTCCCTCTACTTCTGCCCCTCCCCCTGGTCATGCTCACTCCCTGTCTAATAAATAAAATCTTAAAAAAAAAAAAGAATTCTCATAATATAGCAGCTAGCGCTGTGTTTTCCAAATATCTCTGTGAAAAGATGCCCATTAAACAATGGTTATAAAGCATCCTACACAATTAACTTGAACTCATGGGTTAACACTGAAACTTACATTACCAACATTATTGTTTAATGCACTACTATATATTTTACTAGCTAGTATATAGTAAAAATAAACCATACCACCTGTTAAGGTCCAGTATATTTAATCACATAAAATGTGAGGTTGCGTTAATATAGTATTAGTGAAATAACCAGAGAAAGTCTGTAGTAGCCCGCTGGAAGTGACGGCAGTTTGAAGAGAGGAACGTCAATTGTGGTTTATCTGAATTCACATGATTGTGGAATCCATTATCAGTCTTTTTCTGTACTGTAACCACTAAGTATCGAATTTGTATGTATGGCAACAAAGCCTGTTCTAATGACAAGGAAAATGCAAAGTAAGGGTTCGATAACAGAGATCTCAAAGGACAAATCAGGGCACCTAGGTGGCTCAGTTGGTTGAACATCTGCTTTCAGCTCAGGTCACGATCCCCGAGTCCTGGGATTGAGCCCCATGTCGGCTCCCTGCTCAGTGGAGACTGCTTTTCCCTTTCTCTCTCCCGCTGCTTAGGCTTTCTCTCTCTCTCCCTCTTGCTCTATCTCAAATAAATAAAATCTTTTTTTTTTTTTTTTTTTTTTTTTTTTTTTAAAGGATGATCTCGATGCCTGAGTGCTTCAGTCAGTTAAACGTCTGACTTTGGCTCAGGTCATGATCCCAGGGTCCTGGGATTGAGCACCGACTGGGCTCTGTGCTCAGTGGGGAGCCTGCTTCTCTCTGTGCCTGCTTATGCTCTCCCTGACAAGTAAATAAAATCTTAGGGGGGAAAAAGGACGAAGCTGTAGGACTGGGGAGGACTGGATAGATGGAGGAGATGAGGGTAAATAAATGACACTCCTGGATCACTTGAAGCATGAAGATGGTGACAGACAAGGCAGAGGTAGAAGTGGTTTCATTCCATTGTTTGGATTGGTAGAGGGATCGAAGGGAAGTATAGGTTGGTTTTAATTATGTTATTTCAAGGTGATGATGGAAAGCTCAGACTAGGCAGTTACAGAACTTGAATTTGAGCTCAGGCTTTGGATAAAATGGTTCTCATGGACAAAACAGTAAGGAGTCTAAGAATCCTTTCAGAAGGGAACAGAGCACTGAGTAAGAATCATTTGAGAGGTAGAACCACATTAACTTAAGACCTAACATTTGAAGTTTATACTATCTTTTTACACACTTTTTTAAATGAAACCCTTGAGAGGTGAGAGATTAGTTTCAAGTAAATTTACTCATTATAAATATTTATTAAGTGCTTCTGGGAATACAAGGGTGAGTAAGTCACAGACTTTGCCCTTAATGAGTTTCCAGTGTAATAGGAGACAAGTAAACAAGTAATTAGGGGCCCAGCACTAACAATGCTGTTTAGTAACTGGCTATTTATTTACTAGTCTCCATCGCAGAAAAATCATGAAGTTAAGGAATAGTGTCTTTATCACTCTTACATCTCCAAAGCCTAGCGTAGATCTAGCACATAGGCACTCAGGAAATATTCTAAATGAATTAAATGAAAATAGGTAAGTCTCGGCAATGATGAGTACTACTTCATGGCAGAACATGAGCTGTATGGGGAGAGTGAAGTGTTAGGAAATATGGTTAGTGAAGAGTGGGTTGGAGATCAGATCTTAGGAAGTCTTACATGTTATGCCAAGGGATTTATAGGTGGCATACTGAGGATTCAAAGAGAATGTCAGAGGGATGCCTGGGTGGCTCGGTTGGTTATCCAGCTCTTGGTTCCAGCTTAGGTCATGACCTCACAGGGAGTGGAATCAGCTCCGCGTTGGGCTGTCAGAGGACACCGTGGAATCTGCTTCAGATTCCTTCTTCCCCTCACTCCCCCTCTGTTCCTCCCCACTCATGTGCTCTCTCTCCCTAAAAGGAAAAAAAAAAAAAAACAAAAAAAAAACCCCAAACCCAAACAAACCAAAGAGAATGTAAGACATGGGAATGACAATCAGATTTATGCTTTGGAAAGAACACCTTGGTTGGAGTGTATGTTACTATAATAGACAGTGCTTTCAAAACTTTTAAACATATTTAAGTATGCACATAGAATGGGAGGCTGGCTGTATAGGATGACGTGCTTTGACCTGTATTCAAGGTCCTGGCTCTGCTCAACAAATGCTTGAACAAATCATCTGGTACCCAATAGGTACTTCATCTACGTACATTTCCTTCCCCTTCTCCTTCCTCTGAATACACTGATTAAAAAGAGAGCCAACAGATAAATCTTGAGGATATAATGCAGAGGACTTAATAGGCCCTCAAGAGGCAGAAAGGGAGGGAAACAAGAATGGGAGGGGTTCCTTGGGCTTATAGCATGAGGACAAACAACTTTTCTCGAGTTGAAAGGCCGACAGACTTAAGAAGTAGAGAGGAGGAAAGTTTGCAGTTTCCATTAACTGGAAAAAGAGTGGAAAAGAAGCAGTAGACATTAGATCGACAAATGTGAAAACTCCCATCAGGGTTAGGTAAATAAAAGGTCTTACTGAGGCCTTAACATGTTAACCTGCAATGGTGGTAAGAGCAGTTGTGGAAACACTCCCCAGCAGCACTGAGCAAGTTGGGAGGAACAAAGATGGGGGTGGTTGGATGCGGGAACTGGCAGGATGAGGACCTAAGGAAAGGAGGAAAGTGATCCGAGAAAGCCCCTAAACGGCTGCCAGAAGTGAATGACTGTAGGGCATAGGTCAAGAAGGGAAGGAAGTCAAGTTGGAAGTTAACAGAGTGGAATACAGTAGAATAGAGAAGAGCTAATGGATTTAAAATCTCGCTGAAAATTATTTATGACAACATAATTTAGCCTTCATTCTTTTGGCTTTGGCAAGGAAAAAAATCAATTTATTTTTTGAACCTCTATAGACTAGAAAATAGGAAAATATTTCAAAATTACAGGTCTTCTACATCCAAAATCCGGTTTACTTTGGTTCCAAGACATTCCTTTAAGCAGAAAAAAACAAAACAAAACTGTAGTTTAAACCTAAGTAGATAAATTAATATATTTTTACTAGATTTAAAGTACTCTTACATTGTTCTTCTGTATTGACAACTGTGATTATAGTTCAAGGTGAAAAGAATAGACTTTTGATTACTTAATGGATAAAATGACTCTTTCTGTAAGTCTCCAATTCAAGGTCAAGCATTTCTGTCTTGACAAAGACCAGATACAAATGACAAAGGAATCATGAATAGCACCAGGCCAAAATTAATTTGATTAGGTAAGGAATAATCAACTTAAGCAGCCTTCATCTTAAAGGTAAATATTTTGTTTATATAGTTAGCATTAGATCTTTTTGACTAATCTTTAAGTTTTTAAGTAATGGATTCATAAACACAGTTCAAATTTCCATAATGCAGCATAAATACCCATGATTTTCAATTAAAATGGAAGATTCAAATTTTAAAAACTAGTGAAGGTACTACCCAACTCTTCAAAGATTGGGTTGAAGGCTTCAGTGAGATTTTTTCATGCAAGTTCATAGTGATTAAATCTGCCAAAATATATTATAATGGAACCAAACAAGCAAAATGCAATGTTTCTGGAAAACAGTTTCATTTGGGGAGGTCAGCAACACTTGTAAACTAAGGAATCAGGGTTTTTCTTTTCTTTTCTCCTACCTCTTGTTGCCAGGTGGCTCCAGGGTGTTCAGGGTAGAAAGTACACAAAAGGGATAGAGAGTCAGGGTTAAAGCACTATAAAGCTAATTGAGTACCTGACAGCAGAGCCTTTGACTACTTTTCAGCCAGGCACTAACTCTCAGGTTAACACTTCTCATTCCTTTAATCAGAGATTAAAGATACCTATTTCCCTTTTTATTCAAGCACCAATTGCCTTTAAGGGGGAGTAGTGACCTCAGTGGCAAAGAAAAGGGCGTTTCCCCCCGCTTTTGTACTTAAGGTGAGCAAACAGCTCTTTTACGATTTTTACTTACTAACCAGTAGGAAACTACAAAAAGGCTTAAATAAAGGCTCTTCCCTAAAATACTCTTTCCATGTACCTTTTGTTTCTTCTCAAATGGAAAGACATTGCTGTATCCATGTATCAATCTGTTTTGGAGTCACAAATTATAAGGAAAAAAATGAATGAATTTGGACTAGCATATAAATTCCATTAAGTGGAGTCTCCCTGGTTAAAAAGCAGAATTTGCTGGGCAGGGAGGAAGAATAAAAAGTAAGAGGGTAAGAAAAAAGACTAGTACACTTACTGCTTATCACAGTTAGCTTTTTCACGGAAGATTTTAGTGAGGGAGTTTCCAAGAAGAGACCGAGATATTGTAAGTAACAACATTTAGGAAGAAAGAGGAGGTCCAGTGGTCTCTGGGCTAGCTCGCTACAGAAACTGGTCCCAAGGAGTCACTGACTTGAAACTGGGGTAGACGAATGGGAAATTGCCCATATAGCACAGTTAGGAAGTATCTGGATAAAAATTCCTGGAACCTGAAGTCTTCTTTACTGACAGAATCAACAGAACATTTGTGGCAGTTGTCCATAAGGTCCAGACATAGCACATTCTGACATTCAAATCAGACCTACTTAAATGTGGCTCGTTCTGATTCTTTCAACTTTGTACTATGATGATTATCTGTACAAAGGGGTTCTAAATCGAAACCACCTCATTCACATCACTCCTATTCACTCGGTTTGTGGAGATTGACAGCTTGGTCCAAATTTTTAAAAAAGTGATAGGCTAAAAGACAAAAAAATAGTCAACTGCAATAAGCTACCAGGTCTAACTGGAAATGGCTTAATATTATTCATTCTCTTCTTTGAACATTTTGCTTAAGTGCTTAATTAGGGCTACGAGCTCAGGGTTCCCACCACGTGCATCGATTTGTTTATAGGCTTTAGATTCAAGCTCTTTAAGAGTACTCCGAGTGTATTCAAAAGAACCTACATCCTCGAGATAATGTACACAGTATTTTTTAATATCTACATTCTCGGTTCTCTGACGCAAGATATTCTGCACCTGCGTGCTTTCAGGCCTCGACCAAATAGCATGAATAGTAGGGAAGGAGAACTTTCCCTCTGTTAGATCTTCACAAAAGCTTTTGTTTTCACTATATTCTTTGGAGTGTAAATTAGCATAATCATCCCTAATTTGGAAAAAGAGCCCCAGTGTATTAAGCAGTGGCTTTAGATCTTCTTTGTAGTCAGAGAACAACTGCATGAGACCTACTGCTAATCCGAAGAGTCCACCTGTCTTCTGCAGCACCATTGCTTTATATTCTTCTTCAGTGGGACAAGTGTAATTATCCCTCCAATAAATATCTAGACCTTGTCCCTGATGGAGTTCCAAAAGCTGGTGGGTAAAAAGCTTCACTGCATCTGGGTGATTAAGGGTTAAGACTTTCTCGAGGCCAAGGAAATACACATAATTGGCAGAATTGATGACAGATGGAATTCCATAGATGCTGTGTGCCACTGGAAAGCCACGTCGGAGTTTCGAGTTGTCTTCGATATCATCGATGAGCAAACTGGCATTATGCAACATTTCTGTCACTTCAATGATAATCTAACAAAAAAGACAAGTGACAATTTCATTTTATTTGACCTATTCAAAACAGCTTATAAATACTTAACAGATTATGAGAGTCTCAGATTTCTTAGTTTTGCAATGAATAATTATTTAGCAACCTCAATATAAAACAATACACGTATCCACATTAAACTCAATTAAGAGCAAAGAGTATTTTATGTCACATCTATTAATTTGTTAGGGATTAAGAATGAGGTTAGAATTGCCTAAATACCTGTAGTTTGTCTTCTGGAACTTTTAGCCAATGATTAAATGCCTGTGAAAGTTTGGTTCTCACTTGTTTACCTGAAATTAAAGAATAAAATTTGGCAATAAAATTAATATTTCAGTTATTAAAAAAAATTCAGAAACTTCCTTGGAAACTGTTCAGACTTGAATCCAGCCCCATCACTGCTGGCCCCCCGCCCCCACCGCCCCCTCTACCAAAATTCGCATTCTGAAAGCTCACAGTCTTGAAATCAGGGCATGCAAGGAGATTCTAAAGTATGCAAATGGCCCACTAGTAAGCCCACTCCTTTCATCTTAACTTTTATCAACAATTTTGGAATGAAATGTGGGCATTTTAGGAACTATGATCTAATTCATTCCTTTTCTGAAAAATAAGTCAGTCTAGTCAGTGGCAGTTAATCAGCAATGTCTGTTTTCAGAGAACTGTAGGTATTTCTAATGAATTGTACTTTGCTATTGAATTCAATAAAATATCATAAAATTACCTCTTAAAATTATCTACCATTTCTTTAAATTAAGGTTTTAGAGACTGTACAACTCTGCTTCTTTCCTATAAAAAAATGAGATGACCATTCCCTGAAGTATTCCCTTTCAGCATTCCAGTTTAGTCAAAAGTTAATCTTTTTATTTTGACTAGGGCCATTAGTTTTTCAATATTATCATTTTCTTACATGGAAAGCTCAAGAGGTTTTTGGGTAGTAGTTATCAATAGAAGTCATTTTTGCCCAAATATAAAGGAATGGTAGATAAAAACTCCCAACCAGTTCTTTTAATAGCGTTCTACAAGTTTCCTGCTAGAGTGAATGCACAGTAACATCCTAATTTCAGACGGTTTCAGAAAAAGTTACATAAGTTTCAGTGAACAAAAACAGTATTTTCTAAGACCTATCTATGTTTTCTCTGCACCAGCCACCCAAGCAAATGAATAAACTCTCATTCCATATCCAAATGAAAAAAAGTTGCACTTTTTGTGAGAAGTCTAAAAGAGAAGGATCTCTTAGGGTTCAAGAAGCAGTATTTTCTGTCTACTAACCTTTAAGGTGAGCATGGTCTGGGTAGCAGATATATAGTTTGTACTTTGATCTACTTTCCAGTTTAACAAAGGCCAATCTGAGCTATACTGACAAAGTACATCTGTGCAAAGTAACCATATCACTTTAAAAAACAAGTTTAGAAGATAAAGAACACAAAGAATCAATGTGGAGCCACATTTTTCCTTTTTGCTTTTGAATGTACATAGAAAAGAGCACATAAATGGCTTAACTTATAGGTAATGTAGTTGTGTTTCAGTATTTTTTTCCTTTAACCATAGTCTGGGTTGATAGTTTCAAGGCCCCAAATAATTTCTAACAGGTGCTAGTCACAGAGATCCCTCAAAATGAAAAGAAACACATGATAATTACCTTTCATTTATTTTTTTTTTATTTTTAAAATATTTTATTTATTTATTTGACAGACAGAGATCACAAGTAGGCAGAGAGGCAGGCAGAGAGAGAGGGGGTAGCAGGCTCCTGGCTGAGCAGAGAGCCCAATGCGGGGCTCAATTCCATGACCCTGGGATCATGACCTGAGCCTAAGGCAGAGGTTTAACCCACTGAGCCACCCAGGTGCCCCCTTTCTTCATTTATTTCTTAAAAATATTTATTTTAGAAGGAGAAGAGTGTGTGAGTGGGGGTAGGGGCAGAGAGGGAGGGAAAGGACAAGCAAACTCTGTGCTGAATGTGGAGTCTGATGCTAGGGCTTGATGCCCATGACGCCAAGAGCATGACCTGAGCCCAAGTCAAGAGTCTCAACTGAGCCACCCAAGAACCCCCTAATTACCTCTCCTCTTTTAAAGACTTTAATGTTACTAACTCCCAGCCTGGGGACCTACCCTAGGGCAAATAAATAAAAGTCATTTGACTTCACAAATTCCAGAAAATCCTAATACTAATAATTGCTAATTATTATAATCTTTTAATAGCAAGAGTAACTTTTTGACAGAATAAATGGCCTGGCCCACCTTTAAGTCACTTTAGGAATTCTGAGTTCTCTGTGAAAAATAGGTTTATTATGCATAATGCAATTTCCTATTTCTTTTTTAAAGATTTTATTTATTTATTGGGGGGGAGAAGACTGCATGTGCAAGCAGAGGGGCAGGAAGAGGAGAGAATCTCAAGCAGACTCCTTGTGGAGCCTGATGAAGGATCAATCTCGTGACCCTAAGATCATGACCTGAGCTGAAATCACGAGATGGACGCTTAACAAACTGAGCAGCCCAGACACCTCCCCATTTAAGAAAAATTTTTAACTTAAATTCAATTTAGTTAACACACACTGTATTATTAGTTTCTGGGGTAGAATTTAGTGATTCATCAGTTTCATATAACACCCAATGCTCATTATATCATGTGTCCTCCATCACCTAATTCCCCTACTCCCTCTTTCTTTTTAAAGATTTTTATTTAATTTTGTTTTGTAATTTATTTTTTAGATTCTATTTATTCATTTGAGATACAGAGGGAGAGAGCGCGAGTTGGGGGGAGGAGCTAAGGGAGAAGGAGAAGCAAACTCCCTGCTGAGCAGGGTGCCTGACATGGGCCTTGATCCCAGGACCCCGAGATCATGAGCTGAGCCAAAGGCAGATGCTTAAATGACTGAGCCACCCAGTCATAAAAACCACAAAGATTTTTATTTTTATTTTTTTTTAAGATTTTATTTATTTATTTGACAGACAGAGATGACAAGCAGGCAGAGAGGCAGGCAGAGAGAGAGTGGGGAAGCAGGCTCCCTGCCAAGCAGAGAACCCGATGTGGGGCTCGATCCCAGGGACCTGGGATCATAACCTGAGCCGAAGGCAGAGGCTTTAACCCACTGAGCCACCCAGGTGCCCCAAGATTTTTATTTTTTTAAGTAATCTCTACACCCAGCAGGGGGCTTGAATTTACAACCCCAAGAGTCACATGCTCCATTGATTGATTCAGCTAGGTGCTTCATAATTTTCTGTTTCCTTAGGAAAATCTTTTGAGGTTATATTCTAAAATGGATGCAAGATTGTATTAGATAGTAAAAAAGTGAGATACCTAATGAGAGTTTTAAATGTTAAAATACTATAGGATAATGAGGATTAAATAAAAATGTTACAGAAGTTCATTACACAAGTAAACATTATTGCTAAAATTAGCTACAGATGGTCCTTGTTTTGCTTAGCAGAATAGGAGACACTCCTTAGATGCTTTACAGCACTGATAACTGGCATGTTTTACCATAGCCCAGTTCTAGCCAGTGTCTGCAAACTTGTTACAAAGTAAGTCCAACAATGGGTAAAGTGCAAGGAGAAACATCATCCCGTTTCTCAGCAGGAGACCCTGAAATAAGTGTAGTTACTAGCTGCTGAATAAATCACTCAAAAGGGGTCTCTTGATTTTTCTTTTTTTGGAGGAAGTGGGTGGGGCAGAGGGAGAGAGAGAACCTGATCTCAAAATCAGATTCTGGGGGCACCTGGGTGCCTCAGTGGGTTAAAACCTCTGCCTTCGGCTCAGGTCATGATCTCAGGGTCCTGGGATCGAGCCCCGCATCGGGCTCTCTGCTCAGCGGGGAGCCTGCTTCCTCCTCTCTCTCTGCCTGCGTCTCTGACTACTTGTGATCTCTCTGTCTCTGTCAAGTAAATAAAATCTTAAAAAAAAAGATCAATCAAAATCAGATTCTGAAATCTGAGCTGAAATCAAGAGTCAAGATGCTTAACTGACTAAGCCCACCAGATGCCTCTTGGCTTTTTCTTAAAAAGCAGGCAACTTTTCATTATTCTTTTCTCTTTTTTTTAAAAAAAGATTTATTTATTTGAGAGACAGCGTATGCACGTGTGCAATGGGGGTGAGGGGCAGAGGGAGAGAGAGATGCGCACTCTCTCCTGAGTGCAGAGCCCAAATATGGGGCTTGATCCCAGGACCCGGTACCATGACCTGGGCTGAAGGTAGATGCTCAACCGACTGAGCCACCCAGGTGCCCCCCTAGTCAACTTTTTGAGCTGTACTTACAATAATTGTAGTACGTAGTTATATATCAATATATCAATAAAAAGTAGCACCATGACAAGGGCAAGGCAGTCAACGTTGTCTGCCCTGGATGTAGGCAATAAAGAGGTGCACTACCTTTAATGAATTTAAAAATAGTAACAGACCCTGGGTGTCTTGAGTGGCTCAGTCGGTTGGGCATCTGCCCTCAGTGCAGGTCACGGTCCGGGGGTCCTGGGATGGAGCCCTACATTGGGCTCCTTGCTCAGTGGGGAGCCTGCTTCTCTCCCTCTGACTGCTACTGCTTGTGCTCTCTCTCTGTCAAATAAATAAAAACTTAAAAAAATAGTAACAGACTGACTAGTTTTTAAAAAAGTGTATATCTTCTTTGTCCTTTGGATCTTGAGGATTTCATCTTTAATATGTTAGGATTTTAACTTTTAAGAAGCAGGATTTTATTTGTCTCTGGACTCATCATAATGGAAGGTAATTTATATCTAACAAATTTAGGATCCGTTTACATTGCTTCTATAGTACTATGGAATATCTTTATGCTGTCAATTAGATTTCATTTAATAAGCTTTAGTGAGTTATTACTTTTTTTAAAGATTTTATTTGGGTGGGGGACACAAGCAGGGGGAGTGGGAGAGGGAGAAGTACGCTTCCCACCAAGCAGGGAGCCTGATGCAGGGCTTGGTCCCACGACCCCAGGATCATGACCTGATCCAAAGACGCCCTGGTTCCCTCCATTTTTCTGAAACACTGACATTAGCAGGTACGTCTCCATGTAGGTCCACCAGAATAGAAATGACGCTAATCATGATGGCTTTCAAGATGTAGCTGGGGAGCTACCACTCTTCAGCTTCTGATAACCATATTTATCCTCTCCAGGCTATGAAGAATAGAAACACACATAAAACCATGGAGGTGGGCCCACAAAGAAAGGTGTGCACTTTAGAACAAAAATGAACAAACACTTGTGATTGATTTGAGAACATCACTGGTCTATAGGTTAGCTATCTTATGGGCTAAATAGGTTCTTATGGTTGTCAACTAACTCACCATCTTTTAGGTAATTTCTACAAGAAAGTACATTCCAAGTTTCAAGTAACTGGTCTGTGAATGAATTTTTATTACAGGAACCCACCCTTATTATATATGAGTTTTAACTTGCTATCACCATTTTCCAGACCAAGTTAAAAAAATAGCAAAATAAAACATACATATACATGTGATTAGGCAGGTGTTACTGTAAGAAGCCATGTTCAGGTGACCCATCTTCATATATGAATAATGTGGGCCTTGTTTCTAAGTAATGTGACTTAGAGATGCATTACTATTTGGCTCTTAAAGGAACTAGTAGCATAAGAAATGCAGTGAGTGGATGACAGTGGAAAACATGAACGTGGAAAGTAAAGCTTTTTGTTGTTACATAAATTGGCATAAAAGCCCCTGACACCTAAATAGTAGGGAATAGGAATGTGTGGCATTCCAAAACCTCCAATGACGTACTCAAATGTTTTCAGTATTTTTTTTTAGTTATGTTGTATAAATGGACATTTTTTAAAAGGGTACGTCAAAAATACCCCCCCCCCCTTTTTAAAGATTTTATTTATTTATTTGCCAGAGAGAGAGCAGAGGGAGTGGCAGGCAGAAGGAGAAGCAGGCTCCTCACTGCCCAATCTGGGACTCAACCCTAAGTGAAAGGCAGATGCTTAACCGACTGAGCCAGCCAGGCATCCCCAAAATATCCCCTTTAAGAACATAAAACTAAAATGTTCTATTTGTAATTTTCCTTGTATGTATCCCTTATTAAATAGGAAATCTCAAGAGCTAGTAAGTCTAACCTTTTCTGTATGCTAGCATTTGAATGACCACAACTCTATCACAAGACTCTATATGGATCTATGGACCATAACTAAACAGTTACCTGGTAACTGAAGTAAATACTTATAGGGTTCTAGAAGAATTCTTTGGACTGTTTCTTGAGTCTTCTCCATTGTTTTTAAACTTCAAAGCTGATCTGTGAAAAAGGAGAAATATAAAGATAATCTTAATAACTGAATTAATTTTGAGTTCCAAATGCAAAGGGATTTGTATCTCAAGTTGTTTTTGTACAGGCAGACTTTTTCAGTATGTTGTATAAGAAAATTCTACATATATGAAATCTTGAAACATGGTAAGTAAAAGAAGCCCATCTTCAGAAAAGGCAAATCACAAACATAGAAAGCAGATTGATGACTGCCTAGCACTGTGGTAGCAAGAAGAGGGAGTATGAAGTTTCTTTCTGTAGGAATTAAAATACTCTACAATTAGATTGTGGTGATGGTTGCACAACCCTATGAATATACTAAAATGTTAACTTTATATAGGTGAACCACACATGTAAATTATCTCATAAAAAAAAAAAGGAAAATCTTCAAGTGATTTCATTGGTCAGAGTATTCACCTGGGTTGTAAGTGATTTCCTCAGTTATAAAACTTATACTAAACTAAGCCATTCTTATTTTACTCAACCATAAGGGCTTAAATTGTTGACATCAAATCAATGTCAAAACAAATCCACAGAATTAGATACTTCTATATTTGACTGATTACATAAATTAGTAAACATTTTTCAATGAGCATTAGAATGAATAAATTTTATATCTTAAAATATAAGGTGAAAACTTCTTATACTTTCTTTACAATCAATCCATTTCAGAGATTCTAATTTAAGACATACACTAACTTGAATACAATTATCAAAAATATTACCTTGTATACACACACACACACACACACACACACACACACACACACAATTCCCTTGTAGCGATTTATTATTGGAAGTTTTACCTTACTTCAGTGTTTTCTAGAATACCATTTGTGGCCTTCCTCCTATACTTTTTTACTGTTGAATCCAACCCCTACTTGGCTTCTTTGTATCTTTTGCTATTTTTATTTGTTCTTATCTTAGGAATCTACTTTTCTAATTACTCTGGCATCTTGGCACATTTTAGGTGGCTTCTCACCTTTATCTATTTTCTTTTGTTTCTATAACAATGATTTGGTCTTTAGGATCATGAACTGAAAGGATCAAAAAGTGTGTTTTCTGTAATCTCCTGAGTAACAAGGAGAAACAATCTTCAGAACTGAGCACTCCAGCAAAGGAAATCATCTTAGCAATATGACCTCAAAGAGAAACATTCCATGTAGAAATGGAATGCCTTGACTGCTCTGATTAACACCTTCCTTGACTGACAATTAATACCCAGTATGTCACAGGGGAAAAAAAAGTACGAAAATATTTTGAAACTATCTAAAAACTAGTAACCTCTTATCTATACTGTTTAAACTTTGACATGTTGCCTCATTTTTTTCCCTTTTTCTTAGATTTTATCTATTTGTCATAGAGACAGAGAGAGAGAGAGAGAGAGCACACGCAGAGGAACAGCAGGCAGAGGGAGAAGCAGGGTCCCTGCTGTGCAAAGAGCCCAATGTGGGACTTGATCCCAGGACCCTAGGATCATGACCCAAGCCGAAGGCAGATGCTTAACCAACTGAGCCACCCAGGCGTCCCGACATATTACCTCATTCTTAAGAGATCAGAAAGAGAAAAGACGACAAGCAGGAAGAATAATCACTTAAATAAAAGATTATTAAACAGAATTAAAGGTAGGATGAACAAAAAAAGGGATCTTTTATATAGTTCTGCATTTCGAACAGTTGGTAGCCATCTCTTCCATAACAGGTTGAGAGCAATAATCATGTTCATTTTTTTTTTTTTAAAGATTTTATTTATTTATTTGTCAGAGAAAGAGAACGAGAGTGAGCACAGGCAGATAGAGTGGCAGGCAGAGGCAGAGGGAGAAGCAGGCTCCCTGCTGAGCAAGGAGTCCGATGTGGGACTCGATCCCAGGACTCTGGGATCATGACCTGAGCCGAAGGCAGGCAGCCGCTTAACCAACTGAGCCACCCAGGCGTCCCTCATGTTCATCTTTTTTCACAACCTTCAGAACACACTTAACTTGAAATAATGAGTCTACCTTTCAAGAACTCTTTTGTCTTCATCTGGAGACAGGTATACTCTTGCCCAGAAGTCAGAGCTAACTAACCTTTGTTCCAATTCTTAAAGCTTTGGTTGACGCCATTAAAAAACAAAAAATATGAATTATAAATTTTTAAAAATTATCTTTTTAGAAAAGATTTTATTTATTCATTTGACAGAGAGAGACAGAAGACGGAACACAAGCAGGGGGAGTAGGAGAGGGAGAAGCAGGCTTCCACTGAGCAGGGAGCTCAATGCAGGGCTCAATCCCAGGACCCTGAGATCATGACCTGAGCTGAAGGCAGACACTTAACGAATGAGCCACCCAGGTGCCCCTAATTTTTAAAAATTACCTTAAGAAACTTTTTAAAATTTTTTAAATTTTATTTATTTCTTTGACAGAGACAAATCACAAGTAGGCAGAGAGGCAGGCAGAGAGAGGAGGAAGCAGGCTCCCTGCTGAGCAGAGAGACCGATGCGGGACTCGATCCCAGGACCCTGAGATCATGACCCAAGCAGAAGGCAGAGGATTTAACCCACTGAGCCACCCAGGCGCCCACCTTAAGAAACTCTTAATAAGTGAATTAATGTTCCTTTCCTACAGGATGTTTATACACAAGTATTCTCAGTAGTGGGAAAACACAGGAACCTCAATTTTTCTAGATATTGAAAAGTAATCTGTTTTGTGTCTTAAGTCTCAGGGTTTCTACATACAGCGGCCTATACCCTACCTGCTTCCTCACCCCCCCCCCCATTGTGGCTGGAAATTTCAGTCATCAGATAGGTACTAGACTCCAACATAAAGAAGCATTAGTGTTACATGAAATCAACTATCTTGTTTTTAGATTGAGTAACTACAGAATGCCTCTGTGAGAGAGTCTGAAACTACTCACTTTCAAAACTGGAAAACTGCCTTTAATTTGTTCATACAATTGATGGATGAATATTAACATAAAAATAACTATCCCCCCTGTATGGACTACTACTGACATAATCTGGTTGGGCTCCCTGCATTTGCCCCTCTAATGTAGACCTCTACTTTTCAGCCAGCAAAATTTAGATCTGGCCCTATTTCCCAACCGACTGAGAACCCTTCCGAGACATCCCTTTGCTCTTAGGTAAGAACACACTCCCTAACAAACTGTCTGGAAGACTAGGCTACTCCTGCCTCCCCCACCCCCAGCTTCAGTTCTTCACACTTTATTTTATTATCATCATTTTTGTTATTACTATGTTAGTTCTTCACACTTTAAAATCTCTCTCTAGATACAAGGCTCCCAAGATGTTTTTTTCCGCCTGGAAAGTTCTTTCCCTATTAACTCCTGCTAACCCACTCTGAGCTCGATCCTCACTCTGCTTAAGTCGAATTCCCAATTTCAAATCATCACGTAACTCTCCTTCGCAGCACTCACCACTGCTACCAACTTCACACCCACTTGTGGGTCCACTTTACTCTCGTCCGTACCGTTTTCCAGACGGCAGGCGCCCGGTAAGCATGGGAAGGACTGAATGAACCTCATGGTTCTAACGCGCTGGAGGATGAAATCAGGGCATACACTTGCAGTATAAAAAGTCAGAATACCGTGCAAGTTGCTTTTTGTTTTTTTTAAAGGAAATGATCTGATTTCAAAATTGCTAAGTGGTGCCAGACGAGTATCAGTGTAGCTGGAAACGCAGAACGGATCCTTCCACTCAAACCCCGGGAGGTGACCTGAACAAAACTGCCCGAGCTACAGGCAGCGGATTTAAATAACTTCGAGGCAGATTTTTAGCAGAGACTTGGCCAAAGCGCTTCCCGGCGCTCCTCTGCTAGTCGGAGCTCGCAGGGCCGGCGAGGTTCCTGCTTCCTCTCGGCTCGGATGCCCCCTTCCGGCCTCCTGGGTCACCCACCGCTCCTCCCCTTCTCCAGCGAGGATGGAAAATTCATACACAATCCGGTTCAGCATCCGGGTCCTCACCCTCCTTTCTTTCTTTCCCCTCGACCCCGCCTTCCCGCTTCCCCCGCCCTCACTCCCATCCGGGTCCCCCCCGGCCGCCACCACAGCCGCTCACGGTTCAACGGTGATATCACAACTTTCGCGCCGCCGGTCCGCGAGTAGTAGTGCCCAGCATCAACTTCCCAGCTTATAGTTCAGAACAACGCTCCGCCTGACGCCTACATGGATCCCTCCCCCTACTTCACCACAGAACTCTCCGCCCTCCTCAGCCGCCAGCGACGCCGCATTACTCGGTGCAAGAAAATGCGCCATCCCGGTCACACTGCGCAGGCGTCGTTGCCGCCTCCCTACTGCTTTGTCGCCCCGCCCCTTCCCCTCCCCCCCGCTACTTGCCTCACGCCGACGCGGGGCATTGCGGGTCTTGCAGTTCTCCTGGGCAAAGGCTTTCGCATTGGCCCCAGAGGTTGGACTACATTTCCCGGGAAGCTTTGAGGAGTAACTTTCTGTTTCCATAGAAGTGGTGGGAAAATGGCGTCGTTGTTTGTATCCCGGGGACCAATAAGAATAGGGGATGGGCGGGTTCTAAAGAATGCTAACCAATCCGAGGTCGTCTGAGGGGCCATCCGGGAAAGAGGTAGGGGAGGGGAAAATATCTAGGGGAGGGGAGAAAGAAGGGAGGGGGGCTCTTGGGGTGGGGGGGGGAAGCGATGTTTGCCCGTCAGTCGAGTCCGGAGTGAGGAGCTTGGGCGCCGGAGCTGAGGGAGTCTCTTGAGCTGAAGCTTGCCGCCGCCACGGCCACCGCCTGGACCTTTGCCCGGAGGGAGCCGCAGAGGGTCTGGCGCCGCCGTCCTCTGGAGGGCAGCGCGATCCGGGGCCCGGACCTCCAGTCCGGGAGGGATTTTTCGTCGTCCCCCCCCCTCCCCCCAGCGAGGGAGCCCGAGCGGCCGCCAAACAAAGGTACCAGTCGCCGCCGCGGGAGGAGGAGGAGCCGGAGCTTCAGCCTCAGCAGCCGCTGGACCCGCCGCCCTTCTTCCCCCATCTCTCCCCCGGGCCTGCTGGTTTTGGGGGGGAGCAGGGGAGGGAACTCTGGACGTGCCAGGGTGAGAGCTCGCCTCCGCCGAAGGTAGGGGCATTTTCTGAGGCTTTCGCGGTCCCGTGAGGGGTCCTTTCGGGAGTCCTCGGGCCCGGCCGAGGAGCAGGGGGCGATCGCTCGGTGGTCTCGCCGGGCGCCCGGATTCGGGGCCTCGGCCTTCCGGGAGCCCCCGCCCCCGTGCAGTTGCCGAGTCGGAGTCGCCCCCCAGCCTGGCGGCTGCACACTCAGCGGTTTAGCGCCTCTGGGCCGCGGTGGGGGGCCCGGGCCGGCGCGGGGGGCAGTGTCTGCTCCCGGCCCCCTGGTCCTCTGGCGGCCCCCGCGGCCCGGGAGCCGGGGATCCCGCTCGCACTTGTCTGGTCTCCGCCTCGGAGCGGGACGTGGGCAGCGGCTGAGCGGCGGGTCGGTCCTGCCCGCGGCCCTCCGGTCCGCCTGGCCTCTCCGCCGCCCCCACCCGGGGCCTCTCGGGCCCGGGCCTGCTCCGGCTCGGAAGCGGGTCTGCGCGACCCTCTGGGGCGCCGACCCGCTCGGCCGGGCCCGGAGGTCCTCGGGGAGGACAGGCGGCCTCGCTCCGGCCCCCGGGCTTGTTGTGAGTTTCTTCTCTGACAGAAATGGCGTCATTGTCGGAGACGGGAAACTCCGTCGGGTCCCGACAATGGGGACGGGAAGCGGCCGAGCTGTGGAGGTGGCTGGGTTTGCGGGGCTGGCGAGGCCACGGGGAGCCCCTCGTCTGCGGTTCGCGGTTCGGGGGCTGACGTCCGCCACGGCGCTTTCTTCGGGGTTCGGGCTGCGCTCGGTTCCCTCCGCCTCCGCCGGTGCAGAGGGTGCGTGTGGTGCCGACTGGGTGTCTTTTGTTTCCCCTCCAGGTGCAGGTGAATCTGGTGTTTTCGAGGGGATCGCGGTCCCAGAATCATCATGAAGGTAAGATTGCGTAGAGGAAACGACCTCTGGGGTTCTAGAATTGGGGAAGGGGGGGTGATCGGGCTTGTGTGTGGGGCCTCCGAGTTTCATCGAGGAAGATGTGCGGGGCGGCCTGGTGCCCGAGCCCCTTGCCCTGGAGACGGTGGGGTCCGCTGGCGTGCCTCTCTGTGGCTCTGCTGTGGAGTTGGGGCCACTTACAGGAGGTCGCACTGAGCACGGCTCTCCCATATCGAACGTCTCTTTCTGCAGGGTAAGGCAGGAGTAACTGCATGAAATAAACTGTTTTAAAAGGTAAAACAGAAAAAGCAGGTCAAGTAATCCGACTCTGGAAACTGAACTGTGTTGTGGTTCTAGCGATTACACTGATGAAAGAAAATCCCGTCTGTTGCGTGAACAGTGCTGGGAATTTCTAGCAGAAGACCTGTTTGTTTGCTGGGAAAATAATCTGAACTGAAAGATTTTTAAAGAGAATCTTTATGATCTTTACACAACTCAGAGATATTAGTTTTTCCTGGGATTTAGGACCCTACTTTTTTTTTTTTTTCTTGGTTGGTCCGTTTAGTCTAAATTGTCAGATGTTGTGATAAAACCAATGTGGATTGATGTGGAAAGCCCATGGCCAGATTCCTCTTAAATGTAAACACGTTAACCGAATGGAGGATAATACGTAAAAAGTAGAATTTACTTAATTGGTGGAAGAGATCATGGCAATGGAAGTGTAGGTTTTTATTTTTTGGAGACTATGTAATAGAATGGTGTTATTTTTTATACACTGGGGAATAAAAAGCCTTAGATATCTGGCCTGTTTAGATTCAACTGGTGGAACTTAGAGACTAGAGATATTTTTCGTCCATGACAAATTCGGAAGTGCTTGAAACGGTAGGGTGTGTTCACAAGTATAGGAATGCATAGAATAGTATCTGAAAATGTAAATATCTGCTTTTGATAGTTTCTTTGAATTATTTGAAAACAAGTTTTCTCTCTTCAGGATGGACTTGATTTTATAGTACTGCATCTAAATGAAAATTTGTAATGCTTCTGTTTATGAAAGAAAGTAAAAGCTGTGACTACTTAAATATCAGCTATAGGCAGTAATTTAAGTTTAGTCTAGTTTTTCTTTTCCTTTTTTTTTTTTAGTTTTTTTTTTTTTTCTTCTTGAGTTTGGATGCTATAAAGTATCTGAAACAGTTTATATCTGCTGAATTGTTGTCTCACCTTCATGTAAATGAAAAAAGTAGTCAGTGATGTTTCAGAAACAGATCCCTTTTGTTAGTCACAGATGCTAGCTATAACTCCTGGGACCTGTATAAAACAGTGACAAGTGAATTTGTTAGGAAAAACCGTGTATCTTCCTTGGTGTTGAGTGAGAACTTCTTAAAGGAAAGTGTTGGGTTGAATAACATATAATAAATTCAGAAACTGAATAATATAGGATTTAGTTTCTGGTAGATACTGCAATCTGTTATAGTTCCCAATGTACTGCCTGGCGCGTCTTTGGTGTTCTGTTAATATTTGATTAAAAGAAATGTAGTAAGTTGAAGGTCCTTAAGATTTAAATTTTCTTTCCTTTTCTTTCATTTCCGTTTTTTTTTAACTTGTGTGTTTAAAAAATGAAAGTACGTTGGAAACTTTAGCCTTAAGAGTGTCATAGTATTAGGCAAATGCAAATTTTTTGGTATAATTTTAGAACTACTAATTTTAAGTGCTTAGTATTTCCATTAACATTGCCTTTTTAAAAAAGGGTACTACTGATGTTGAAAGGAAGAGTTATTAATGTAAACTTCTGATTTTATACAAGAAGAATTTCCTGTTTCTTGTATATATAGTGAGTCTTCTCTTTGGGAGTCTACTGATAATCAGCAGTACTACAAACTTAGTTTATTTCTTACAACTTGATTTCTTACATGGTGAACATTGAGAGGCTGCCCATGATTGGCATTTTGCTTTAACAAAGTTGCAATTCACAAGGTACTTAATAGTAATTATAGTGGGCTCACATTTTCTCTTTTTTTTTGTGTTCCCAGTTTCTAAATTGTAATGACAACAGAGCTATAGGAGGATTTATGCTATTTATCAGATCTCAACAAACATATTTGTACTTTGAGGCAGGTTTTTAAGTTTTTATTATCTGTTTTATTAGTCACAAGAAATTTTTAAATTTTATTAAATGACAGTGTATTGATCTAATTGAAAGAATGTTTAGTAATACTTTTCTGGTGGTTGCTTTAAAGTCCAAAAATAAAGGAGAATGTATATATCATTTTAAATGTTAGGTTCGAAACAATTTTTAGAAACAGTTGTTAGAAACAATTTTGCTATAGTACTTCAAGAGTTTATTTAAATAAACCCATTTAGTCACTAGTATATTCTATCTTGTAATATTTTTACCCAGTGAGTTTTTGAGAAATAGCACTGTAACACAAAAGCAATTTTATTCTTAACATACGTCATGATATGTGGTTTTATTGGATTTTTTATACTTTTAAAAAATTTTTATTTATTTATTTGACAGAGTGAGACTTAGTGAGAGAGGGAACACAAGCAGGGGGAGTGCGAGAGGGAGAGGCAGGCTTCCCGCCTCGGAGGGAGCCTGATGCCAGGCTCCATCCTAGGACCCTGGGATCATGACCTGAGCCGAAGGCAGATGCTTAATGACTGAGGTGCTCTGGATTTTTTTTATATTCTATAGATCTTTCAGTGTCAGTGATAGCACATTTTCAGGAAATCCTAGATTATTAAAAGTTGTAAATGATTTCAAGACTTAATTTTAATTATGTCAGATTCATTTCCTACTTTTTTCTAACTAAAACTGTTTTCTTATACATTGTGCACGTTATTAACATCTCACATTGCAGTAAATTTTTAAGTAAAGTGGGAGAAGCTGGAGAAGCTGGAGAGGCTGGAGATTTCAGAATCTTTATGGGATAAGTGATTTAGGTGGTTGTGCCTAGAATCTTGGAGAGATGGGCTTTTTAGATGTACCATTCTCTTCCATAATCACTGCCTTTAGAAACATAAAAATAATGGATTGATTATAAACGCCCTTTGCTTTCGTGCATGTTCTCATCCCCTCCCCTTTTCCTTCCACCTTCCTTCCCCCTTTCCTTTCCCTGGCTCCTCCTTTCCCTCTTTTTTTCCCTTCCTTTTTTCCCCCTTCTTCCTTATTTTTCTTCACTTCCTACTTCCCTTTCCCTCCCTCCCTCTGCCCTCACTCTCTCTAACCCCTTCTTCTTCCCTTCTTTCTTTCCCTTCCCTCTTTCATAAATCAGTCATTTAACAACAGCCCCTTCCATGCATCAGGCAGTATGGAATGAACGCGAGTAAGCTCTCAGATCTGCTCTCAAGGAGCTCGCAATTTAGTAGAAGACATAGAAAAATAAAGCAGAACAGCACGTACTGAGTTAAAAGAGTCTTGACCGCAGTATACAGTAACTGTGGTAAGTGGTGTGGGAGGACAGAAGAGGACATCTAAATCAGAGTCAGGTGGGCACCTGGGTGGCTCAGTCAGTTAAGTGTCTGTCTTTGGCTTGGGTCATGATCCCAGAGTCCTGGGATGGAGCCCCTGGGGGGGGGGGTC
Source organism: Enhydra lutris kenyoni (assembly GCF_002288905.1). Taxonomy (NCBI): domain Eukaryota; kingdom Metazoa; phylum Chordata; class Mammalia; order Carnivora; family Mustelidae; genus Enhydra; species Enhydra lutris. The sequence goes on from NW_019154160.1 coordinate 645,406, forward strand.
GCTGCTCAGCCGGAAGTCTGCTTCTCCCTCTCCCACTGCCCCTGCTTGTGTTCCCTCTCTTGCTTTGTTTCTCTCTGTTAACTAAATAAGTAAAATCTTAAAAATCAATCAGTCCATCAATCAGTCAGAGTCATGGAAAGTTCTGTGGTAGAAGATCTAAGCTGAGTATTAAAGCTTTCATTGAGCAACGAAGAGTAGAAAAGAGTGTTTGAGACAGAAAGGGGACTACATGTTGGAAAGTGAAAAAAAAAAACCAAGATGGTGTATTTGGAAACTTAGTTTACTGTGCCTGACTTAAAGCATGATGTGTTTGGGGAGGGGAATAGGAGGGCAATGGAGAGAAGGCTAAGTTAGGGAGTTGAAAATTTTCTTGAATGGTATGAACCACTGAAGGTTATTAGAAAGGAGTAAAGTTGGTGGATTTATATTCTGGAGAGGTCACTTTGGTAGTATTGTAGTGAATATGTCAAATGGGAGAGCTGAGTGGAAGATCTGGAGATTGCAGGTGAGAAGACCAACTGAGAAGTAAGGGCTTGAACTCATGCAGTGGGAATAGACCTGAGATATTTAGGAAACAGAATTCAGGACCTAGTAACTCGCCCTAGGGTGGGAAGAAGAAGTTTCTGTCTTGGGGAATGAGATTGATACTATTGTCACCTAAAGTATGTTGGCATTGAAGTAAATGTGTTGTACAGGGTTTTGAGTATTGAAGGGACCTGTAGAATGACCACATCCTCTAGTTACAATGTAAGATTAAGAGAGTAAGTAAGATGAAGAGAAATCAGAGGCTTGGTTAATTTAGTCTGAATGTTAACCTCATAGTTAACTTTAACTGTAAAATTTGAGAGGATTTATATCTATAATGTGGCATATGTATTTTGTCCTGTAAATTTGGGATCTCTTTGGTGAACAAGTAATTTTGTAAAATATTGACTTGTGTTTTGTCTGAATTGCTAATTCTTTGTCTATTGTTAATTTTTAAATTTTTATTTATTTATTTATTTATTTATTTTTAAAAGATTTTATTCATTTATTTAAGAGAGAATGAGTGAGAGAGAGCATGAGAGAGGAGAAGGTCAGAGGGAGAAGCAGACTCCCCAAGGAGCTGGGAGCCCGATGTGGGATTTGATCCTGGAAGTCCCGGATCGTGACCTGAGCCAAAGGCACTCACTCAACCAACTGAGCCACCCAGGCGCCCAGTAATTTTTTTAAAAAAGCATGTTGGATGAGTACATATTTCCCTGAAGAATGTGTTTTTGCTACTTCAGTCTGTGAATTCAGTCAGTGAAGAGATATATTGTATACCCTCCATGTACCAGACATGCTTCTAGGTATTGAGGATACAGCAGTATACAAAACAAGAGTTCTTCCCCTCATGGAGTTTACATTAAATTAGGATACATAGACACCAACCAAAAAAAAAAGTGGTAAGTGCTGTGAAGTAAAGCAAAATCAGGATAAGTGGTTACAGTGACAGAAGGTGTTAACTTTAGATGAAGTGTAATAAAGGGCCTGTTTTGGAGATGACATGTAAACACCATGCGAAACAAGTGATACAGTGGGCCATTCAGTTATCTGGAGGAAGAGCAGTCTGGGCAGAAAATTCAAGTGCTAGGGTACTGCAGAGGAATGTTTTTGGTCTGTTCGATCGTGGCATACTTTAAGGAACAGAGAGGGCTTTAAAGCTGGAGTGGTAGGAGATGAGGCTAGAGAGATCACAAGTTCCTACCGTATAGTGTAGGGCCTTGTAGGCCATGGGAAGGACTTAAGAGTAAAATCTGCGTGTTTTGGAAGTCAGTGGAGGGTCTTGAGCAGGAGCAGTAACTGCTCTTCAGAGACTAGACTGTGGGAGAGCAAGAGTAGAAGGAGTGCTCGCGCCAGTGGCGAGCCTGCCAAGTTAGTTCTGGTGAGAGCTGGTGGTGGACCAGGTGTGGGGGTGGGTCTGTTGCAGGTGGAGATGATAGGATTTGAATGGATTGAATGGGAAGGAAAAGTTCTGCTTGGTGCTACTTATGGTTGACTAGTCCCTCCTCCTCCCCTTTTAAAAAATGTTTTTTTGTGGTTAGTTGGTGGATGGGATTTTTAGGATTGACTGCAGCCAAGAAGGCATTCCCAGCTCTTAGCCTTCCCTTATTAGTGAGTGGTGGACATTGAGATGAGCAGTCCTTTCCATTTTTGTTTTGTTTTGTTTTGTTTTTGAATTTTAGGAAAGGAGATAAAATTCACCCTTTTAAAGTGTACAGTGCAGAGGTGCTGCCTCTTGATTTCGGCTCAGGTCATAATCTGAGGGTTGTGGGATTGAACCCCACATGAGGCTCCGTGCTCAGCAAGGATGTCTGCTTGGGATTCTTTCTCCCCCTGCTCCCCTCCCCACACCCGCACACACGCAATTAAGCACTGTCTCTTGCGTGCTGTCTCTGAAATAAATCTTAAAAAGATATAAAGTGTACAGGTCGGTACTTAGTATTTTCACAAGATTGTTGATCTGTCACTACTACTGTTTAACTGCAGAACATTTTTGTCTTCCCAGCAAGAAACCTGTACCTATTAGCTGTCACTCCTTGTTCTCCTTCTTCTCTGTCCCTTTTCCAGCCGTCACTAATCTGCTTTTGGTCTCAGGGGTTTGCCTGTTCTGGACATTTCCTATCAATGGAGTCATCCAGCATGTGGCCTTTTGTGCCTGACTTCTTTCACTTAGCATAATATTTTCTTTTTTTTTAAAAGATTTTATATTTGTGAGAGAGAGTGTGCATCAGCAAGCGCACAAGCAGGGGGGAGGGGTAGAGGAAGAAGCCAACTCCCCACGAGCAGGGAGCCTAATGTGGGAGTCCATGTGGGAATCAATCCCAGGACCCTGTGGGATCATGACCTGAGCTGAAGGCAGATGCTTAACCAACTGAGCCATCCGGGCACCCTCACTTAGCATAATATTTTTAAGGTTCATTTTGTAGCATGCTTTATTCCTTTTTATTGGTGAATGATATTTCATTTAGTGATTAAATTATGTACTACTTTTGGTTGATCCACTTATTAGCTTCATTTCTGCTTTTTGCCTATTATGAATAAATGCTGCTATGAACTTTGGTGTGAACCTATGTTTTTAATTTTCTTGGGTCCTAGGAGTGGATCTTTCTGTTTTCAGGGTAGTAATACTACCTTTGGTAACCCTGTTAAGAGCTGAGTGTTTAACTTCAGATACTTTGTGCCACTGTATTCACATGGCCACCAAGGATTTGGACACTTAAAAGATTTATCCAGCATTTATTGAACACTTATGTGTTGGTCTCTGTTCTAGCTATTTAGGATATATCAATGAACAAAACAGAATGTCCTAGCCCTCTGGAATCTTTACATTTTAAGGTGGGGGGGCAGGCAGAGAGGAATAAACATAAATAATCTAGTTTATTAAGTGGCAAAAAGTATGGAAATAAGGGGAGAACTGGGTAAGGAGGGTGGGAATGTGTGGGGGTTGGAACAGGTTGTAGTGTTAAATAAGGTGGTCAGGTAAGTATATTGAGAAGACATTTGTAGAAATACTTGACTGAAGGATGTGAAGGAGTTAGTCATGTGGCTTTAAAGGCAGCTGAACATGTTCAGTGAACTGAACAGAGGCCAAGGTGGCTGGAGTAGAGTAAGGAAAGAAGAGAATGGGAGGGGATGGGTCAGACAGATAAAGGGGATGCAGGTTGGGGGCAAAGCAGATTAGATCACCTAGGACCTTAACAGCCTTTGTTAAGGATTGTAGTTTTTACTCTGATAGAAATAGAGTTACTCTGATAGAAACTGAGTTTTGAGCCCAGGAGTTGTGCAGTCTGATTACAGAGTGGCAGAGTTTCATAATATTTTTAAGGGGCCACTGACAGCTGTGTTAGAAACAAACTGAAGGCAAGTTGAAGATAGAATAGAAGCTGACCAGTTGGGAAGCTATTTTAATAAATGATGATGGTGGGGTATTGGCCATCACAGTGAAGACTCCTCTCGTCTGCCTTTGGTGTCGTAGAACAAAGATGTTTCTACATTCGTGAAAATTATATCTAGTATTCTGTATGACACTCATAATAAGCAGTGGAAGCCATAGTCCTATTCATCCTTTTGATATTTAAATGTTATAGGTTATAGAAGGTATGGATTTTGATAAGGCCTCTAAAGAAAGTGTGTTAGTCTTGTCTTTTTTTCTTTTCAGTTGGGCGGCCTTTACACCTAATGGACATTGAACAAAGCAAGCTATAACTAGCGTTTGTTCCCAAGATAATTGAAATATTTTCATTTACTTACCTTACATCAAAATAAGACTGTATACATATTTGTTATCTCTTAAACTTCTGGTCGGTGTGTTTAATTTTAAAAGAGAACTTTTGTTTAAAAATTACTACATTTCTGTTTTCAGAAGTACTGGAAATTCTGACATTCAAGTTTTCCATGGAAGATAATGTGTTTGTAGAAATCTGATCATTTTCATACTAAGATTCAAGATAGCATTCAGGTTTGGGGAGGAAAAAAATGAGATTGTAAAAGTGTATGAACAGTTTACTAGAAAATAAAAGGCAAATCTATGGGGGTCAGTTTACAGAGACAGAAAACTAGACATCAGGTTTATTTTCTATGCTAATGGTCATATTTTGGCTGGTTAATAGAAGCAAGGGACAAAATAAAGACAAGAAAAAGGGAAAGTTTTAAAATGACACGTGTCTTACTTTGAGTATAGTTCCCAGTATTCCTTAATCAGTATTTGCTCAAACTCTATTCGGAAGGTCCGTGTGTGAGCTTCAGGATTGCTATGAATCCCTCCTCTCCCCAGGGTTATGTGCAAAATTTCATGTACCCATATGCTTTCTTGGGAAGATAAATCATAGCGTTCATCAGCTTCTCAGTAGAACCTGTAATACAAATACTAGGAAATACAGCTCTGTGGTATTACCTGTTAGTTGGTCTGCTGGTAATCGTTCTGATGGGAATCGTAGTTTGTGTGTCCTTCGGATCTTATCCTTAAACAGATAATTAACCGGTTACTACTTATTTTCTATTTTTTTTTAGACACTGTACAGTCAGAAAAGGGTTCTTATTTTTGAAATGCTAGCATTTATATGAAATGCATATATAGTTTTACAATATTTGACTTTTTGAATTTCTGGAAAGAATTTGAATTTCTTTCAGTTATAAATAAATAGCTTTTGATTCATGGAAACATTTCATAAAATAATTTTAAAAAGTTGCTCTAAAAATCTAGAAGTGTAATTTTTAGCATGCTGGCTTTACTTATGAAACCATTTATTGGGGTTCCTGGGTGGCTCGGTGAGTTAAAGCCTCTGCCTTTGGCTGAGGTCATGATCCTGGGGTCCTGGGGTCAAGCCCTGCATTGGGTTCTCTGCTCAGTGGGGAGCCCCCCCCAACCTGCCTCTCTGCCTACTTGTGATCTCTGTCTGTCAGATAAATAAATTTTTAAAAAATTAAAAAAAAAAACATTTATTATAAAAGTTAATGTGTTTGCTCTTACTTATTCCACATTCAGTTATTTGCCAAATGGGGTCATCCAAAGGAAGGATAATATCCAACTGAATATCCAGATGTACTCAGCTTTAGGATACAGTCAGAGATTATATTACTCTTGTTGGTGTGAGTGTCTCTCCAGCTTAACATTGGGGTTGGCATTCACGTGGTACAGAAGCTGATTCTCTGGACCATTATGATTTGTGAGGAAGAAAATCTTACATAAGATAGTGTTTATCACTTTTTCCCCCCCACCGTTTAAAAAAGATTTTATGTATTTATTTGAGAGAGAGTGGGTGGGAGAGCAGGAGCTGGGGGATGGGGCAGTGGGAGAGGGAGAAGCAGATTCTCTGCTGAGAGGGAGCCGGATGCAGGACTTGATCCCAGGATCCTTGGATCATGACCTAAGCCAAAGGCAGAGGCTTAACCCACTGAGCCACCCAGGCGCCCATTATCACTTTCAAGTGATAAATTTAGCTATAATTAAGAGAATAATAATTCTGTAATAGCTTTATGCTATTGAAGTATGTCAGATTATATGTAGTGTATCTTGGGTGGTGGTATGGGTACTTTATATATACATATTAAAGTCATTTTCTTCTAATTTACAGATAGATTTTTGGCAGTGTGACTTAGCTCTAGTATATCTGAAGTTCTTTGTCAGGGCTTTGCCAAGGAACAGGTTGCTGTTTCCTAATTTGAAATTTTGCTTTGCATAATCATTTCTGAGAGCATAATCATACATACCTGTTGAATAAGTTTTTTTGAAAATTACTTAATTTTTAATCATTTACTTTAATAGCAGAAATGAAGATTATAAACTACAAAACTTTGAGCAAATGCCATTTAAAGATTCACTTTATACCTATAGTAAAAAGTTATACTTAAATATGACTGTAAAAACCATCTTTGTTTAGTTAAAGTGTCCAATAAACAGTGTAAATGATTAAGAGCATATGGCTTGGAAAGAGAGGTCTTGTTCCCAGTACGGTCTCACTGTGTTCCTTACTTAGCTGTTGAAGTTTGGGCAGTGTTACTTATTTTTGCAATGAAAGGAAACATCAGTTTCTTTCTTTCTTTCTTTCTTTCTTTTTTTTTTTTTTGCAAAGTGGGGATAATAATAGTTGCTTTACAAAGTTTTTAAAGTACCAAATGAAATAACATTTAAAATGCTTTATACTGTACTTGGCATAGTTCTGAGCAGTCAGTATGTGGTAGCTTTATTATTCCTATAAAAGCCGGTCACTTCTTTTGTAAACAGATGGAGTGAGAATTCTTTAATCAAGACTGCTTGGGATTGAATTAGGACTCTCCTACTTACCAAGGTTGTGGGCAGTTTTCTTAAACCTTCTAAGAAGGCTGGTGTCCTTACCTAAAATGAGAAACGTTTGTAGTACTTACTTCATGGGATTATTGGGGAATGACTAAATGTAATAACAGGATCTATTACATAGTAAATTCTCAATAAATTGTAGCTATTATTATTAGTTCTATGGAAAGAATGTGCAAACTCTTGTAAGTTTAAATAGGCTTTCAGGGTGATATAGTCATTCTAATCTTTTTTAACTTAAAATTGATTTGGAAGTTCGGTAGAGAAGTTGTAATTTTGTGATTAAGGGTAAAACCTGTTATTTTTGTCTTTATCAATTCCTTAAAAACAGAAAATTTAGGGGCGCTTGGGTGGCTCAATCAGTTAAGCATCTGCCTTTGGTTTAGGTCATGAGCCTGGGGTCCTGGGATAGAACACTGTGTCAGGCTCCCTCCTCAGTGGGAAGTCTGCTTCTCCCTCTGCGTGCTGTTCCCCCTGCTTGTGCGCTCCCTTGCTCTTTCTCTGTCAAATAAATAAATAAAATCTTAAAAAAAAAAATTTCATGAAAGGGGAAAACCAGATGTCTTTATTCTAAGAACTCATTGCTCCCATTTCAAACTTTTATTTTATTCCAGCCCTCCCTTTCTGATGCAGAAACTTCTCTTAGTAAATATAATACTTGTCCTCTCTTCTAATTTGCTGCTGGTTTGCCCAGATGGGATTCTTTCAAGGGAAAAGTATATTTTACTTCCAAGCCTAGAGGGTTGTTATTGGATTAAGTGAACCACTGGAGATATTTATTTTCTGGATAAGCATCCACCTCTAGCCTTGCTTATGTAGGGCAAACACTTTTTTCTTCTCTTGATCAGATCACTGTTCTGATGTGGCAGTTAGTCACCTGAAGCTGGTCTGGCATCCTGAGCCGGTGGGGGTGGGGCAGATGAGTGATGGGTCCCTGCCAAGCCTGTCTCAACTCTAGAGAGGAGTAAAAGGAAAGCTGAACAGGCTTGAAGACAAAGGAGCTACTATTGCTGTCAAAGTTTAAATGAGGCAGCTTGGCTTATGCCTATTTGGGAGTTTTTTAAAAATGTAGCGCTTCATTTTTTCAATTTTATCTCGGTAAGGGTATCTCACCAAAGGACCCATTTCTATTTTTTATCTGACTATCCTTGCTGAAAGTTGTTCAGTGATTTTAAGAAAAGTTGTTTGGTGTCTGAGGGCTTTTGACACTTAGTCATCTAATTATGCCTTACCTCAACTTGGAGACCTACTTTTCTAAACTAGTTCTGTTCCTAGAAAATTTAATTAAAAAGTTTTTAGGGCACCTGGGTGGCTTAGTTGGTTAAGTGTCTGCCTTCGAGTCAGGTCATGATTCCAGAGTCCTGGGATCGAACCCCATATCGGGCTCCCTGCTTAGAGGGCTCCCTCTTCTCCCTCTGCCTCTCCCCTTGCTCAAGCTCACTCTCTCTCTCTCGTTCACTCTCTCAAAAAATATTTTAATAAAAAATAAGTTTTTTATTATAATGTTTTTATTATAAAAGCAGTACAATTAAAAATTATAGAAATCATACAGTGGATACTAAAAGTCATTATGTTCCCCAGTCTCACTTCCTGTGGGCAACTTGAGCTAACAGTTTGGGGTATATAGTCTTCCATACCTTTCTCTTTGCACATACATGTTTACAAAAGAGGATTTATTTTGTTGTGCTTGGTTTTTCAAAAATGGGCTCATACTAGGTTCTGTAACTTTTAAACTGTCCTTCTGCATTTGTACATAACAGCTTTGTCATTCTTTTCTGATGGCTTTCGCAAGATTTTATTTGCATTCAATACGCTCTTTTCTCTACCACAAATGATTCATATAGGGCACCACTGTTTCTTTAGCCTTAAGTTTTGGCAACTATGTAGAAACTTCTTTTATAGCATAAGTATTGTTAATTTATTTTGAGTATGTAGTACTGCTAGGTGGTGAATAATCCCACTCGTCTGTAGCATTTATAACAGCCCCTCATGGCCCTATGGATTATTATTACAGCTACTAACTGATAACGAAATCTTATTGCATGATACTATATGACGTAAGCTGGGAAGTTAGTGAGGGAGCATCCCTGTGCTTATGTGGCTGCTTGTAGAAAGCTAGTGCTATTCTTGGGATCCCTAGTAGCATGTATTAGAAGGGTTAATTTTAGGACAGGCTATTGTAGCCATTGACCCCCACAGATGCTTCCTGTCAGAATAGGTGGTTTAGAAAGTATTTTTCAACACTAGCGTTATAATGTGTTTAAATGGCACATTATGTTTTTAAAGTTCATAATCGTTAGTTATTTCTTATAATATCCCTTTGAGGCAGGTCAGCAGCATTTTTCCTTTTTTATGGTTGGAGAAGCAGATGCAAAGATGTTGAGTGATTTGCCCTCAGGCACACATTAAACTGATGGCAGAATCTGTTCTCTTGTTAGTAAACTGAACCATGCGGCCTCTCTGCTAGTTATAAGTGAGTAATAAAGTTGTTACCATTTAGTGACCTTTTGATGGCTTTATGGAATAGTGAATGTAGTTTAGAAACCTTTTACCTACTTTCTTTATTAAAGAAAATCTTTATAAAGCTAGAATTTACTTGTATTGTGGTATTAAAATTGTATGTAAATTTATCCTATTCTTTTAAAAACAGAAAAAAAATCATAGGAAAACATTAGAATGAACCAACTGGACTTAATTCTGGGAGAACCTTTACTGGCTTGAAAATTAGTATTGTAAATTAGAGGAAAATGGCACAAGGCTTTGAAGAGTTAACATTTTATAGTAGGAGAAAAGTAGGAGAAAAGGTAGGAGAAAAATGAAGCCCCAGGTTATATTGCCAAGTAATTTTGAGTAAAACAGCTGTGGCCTGTAGAGCTAGAATAGACTTTCAAACATTGTTTGGCTCTGTAGATTTAGACCCCAGCTAGTGTGGCAAGTGACAGCATAGGTTACTTAGACTAAAAAAACTACAATCTGGGCAGCATCCCTTAAGTTATAAGTTTCCTTATCCATTGGAAATAAATCTCTCTTTACTTGTTTGGACTTGATTCTATTTTCCCATTCCCTCTCCTCCAGTATAATAATAATAATAATTTTTTTCTTATATGCTACCTTTTTTCTTTCCAATTGAAAAGAATTCTAACTGTAATCTTTTTGTGTTGATAGAGGGAGATCGTGGGGAAGTTTTCAAATAATAGGCAACTATTGTAAAGAGATTTAATTGAAGGGATCATAGAGAGCCAGAAAATTATATATTCAGTTTTGGAGCGTTAAAACAGATGCTTTGACATGATTTATAAGTCTTTGATAATAAGTAATGGTTAATCCTTATGTACTTTGGTAATTAGCACAAACCTGTATTTTAATAAACATATAATTTCTAAATACATTTTTTACTGCTATAGACATATCCCACTTATCCCAAAGTCAAGCTGTCATCAGTTTTGTCTTGTTTTGAAATAGTATTAAAATATTTATCACACAACCTCTGCCCTCATCATGTTCTTTATGACATCAATTTCATTATTATTATTATCACGATAATTTTACTACTGCTTTTATAGTGCTTCATATGTGTTAGACATTTTCTACATTTTAAAATGTAATTCTCAAAAAGATGCTGAGAGGTTCTTATGAATATCCCTGTTTTGCAGATAAAAAAAGTAAGGCTGAGGAGATTATGTAATTGACCAAAGTAAATTCCTGCGGCTAGTGAGTAGTAGAGCTGTTTTAAACCTAAGCTACTCCAAATCAGAGCTCTTATCAATACTCAGACTGTTCTGCCTCTCGTTTAACATACATATCTTTACTTAGATGTCTAGTTTGCTTATTCCACGGGTGATTTAGAAGTATCCAGTTCTTTATGAGTCGTGAATATGGATGTGTGTTTGTGTTTATGTTTATATGTACATATAAGGTCTTGGGAGAGGGATTTTGAAATGGGCACAGTGAGTGCTGGAATTACCGAAAGGAAGAGAAAAGGGAGACACTTTTAAAAACTAAGACACATGAATGTATTCTTGTTTAGTAATCCTTTACATTTTCAAATGTGGACCTTAAACTGTCAGGTTTTAATAAGCTCCATTTCTAAGTTTTTATTTTTACGTAATCTCTACATCGAACGTCGGGCTCCAACCCACAACTCTGAGATGTCAAGAGTTGCACAAACTGCCACCTGAGCCAGCCAGTCGCTCCTGTTCCTTCTCTTTACGAAACAAGGGAAGCGGGAGAGTTTAGGAAGTCCATGAAATTTTCATAAAATGTAGGGTTGTGTTCTGGAAAGAATAAATTTCACTTATTACCTCATTCTTCCTTGGTACTGGGCAAATAAGTTGCTGTTATATTTTTTAAGTATATTTTAAAATTCAGGATTAATTACTCTTTACCTTTCTTTAAGAATCAAGAAACTTTTATGAAAGAGTGTACAAGTTGAATTTGGAGGGATTAAATGCAACAGAGGTTTTTATAGCAAATCATTACAAAATGTTACTACTTGGGTTCTTTATAAAACCAGAAAATTCTTGCAGAGCAGTGACAGATTTCAGTTCCGTATTTGTTTCCTGTTGCTGCTGTAACAAGTTGCCACAGATTGGTGGCTTAGGACAACACAAGTTTATTATTTTGCAGCTCTGGAGGTCAGAAGGCAGAAACACTTGTTGCTGGACTATATTCTTTCTGCAGGCTGGATGAGAAATGTTTCTTTGCCTTCTCCAGCCTTTGGAGGCTGTACACGTACATTCCTTTCCTCCTGACCTATCCTCTGTCTTCAAGTCTCTGACTGATCCTACTCTTCTGGCTCCCTCTTTCACTTATAAGACCCTCGTGATTTCGTTGGGCGCAGTCCAAATAATCCAGGATAATCTTCCCATTTCAAGGTCAGTTGATTAGCAAACTTAATTCCATCTGCAACCTTAATTCTCCCTTGCTGTTTAGCAACGTTTTCGAAGATTCTGGGGATCAGGATACAGACATCTCTGGGGAGGCCATTATTCTGCCTACCACAGGTTCATTAGTTTAGCAAAATCACTTAGCCTTTTAGGCTCTTCTATAAAATGAGATTTGTATTTATTGTTTACCACAAAGGAATTTCATGCAAGTGGAAATTCTGTTCCAGCACAGACAGATCATGCATAGAATACACTCAGAATTATTATTATTATTTTTTAAAGATTTATTTATTTGACAGACAGAGATCACAAGTAGGCAGAGAGGCAGGCAGAGAGAGACAGAGGGAAGCAGGTTCCCTGCTGAGCAGAGAGCCCGATGCGGGGCTCAATCCCAGGACCCTGGGATCATGACCTGAGCCGAAGGCAGAGGCTTTAACCCACCGAGCCACCCAGGCGCCCCTACACTCAGAATTATTAACAGATGTTTACTGGTTGCTCTTTACAGATTCATCTGTTGGGTAGATGGTTGGGGATAGGTAACCAGTGGGCTTGGTAAACTCTGGTCTGAATATTGGAGTTAAGTTTGGCCACTAGAAGCAGAACAAAATGTTAGTGACTCAGACACTTCACTGCTGTTCTTTACCTTCTTTCTTTTCTTTTCTTTTCTTTTTTTTTTTTGAAGTAGGCTCCCCACCCAGTGTGAAGTCCCAGTTCTGGGCTTGAACTCTCAACCCTGAGATCAAGATCTGAGCTGAGATCAAGAGTTGGACAGATGTTTAACCAACTGAGCCAGCCAGGCACCCCTTTTGTTTCCCTTTAATTTGACTCTTTTGTGACTCTTTGTTTTAGAATTTGGCCTTTCCAGACCTTTGTTGAGGACATTGAAGATTTACATAGCACAGTGTTGAAAAAAAAAAAAAAAACAGATGAATGTTTAACTCTAATTTTTTTTTTTTTAAGATTTTTATTTATTTGTTTGACAGAGAGATCACAAGCAGGCAGAGAGGCAGGCAGAGAGAGAGGAGGAAGCAGGCTCCCCGCTGAGCAGAGAGCCCCATGCGGGGCTCGATCCCAGGACTCTGAGATCATGACCTGAGCCGAAGGCAGCGGCTTAACCCACTGAGCCACCCAGGCGCCCCTTAACTCTAATTTTTTAAAAAAAGTTTTATTAAATAATCTGTACACCCAACCTGGGACTCAAACTAATGACCCCAAGATCAAGAGTTGCACACTCCTCCAACTGAGCCAGCCAGGCGCCCCTTAACTCCAATTTTTTTTAATGATTTGACTCCTGTTTTAGTCTAAAACTATATATTTTAAGCAGTAGGCTTTTCTACTTTGGGGAACTTGAGGGAAACCTGGGTGACTCAATTGTTGAGTGTCTCCTTTTGGTTCAGGTCGTGATCCTGGGGTGCTGAGATCGAGCCACACCCCTGGGATGGAGCCCCTGAGCAGGGAGCCTGCTGAGTCCTAATGCTCTGCCCTTCCTGCCGCTTGTGCTCACACTCTTCTCTAGCACTCTTTTTCTCTTTCTCTCTTTGAAATAAATCTTAAAAAGAAGCGGGGGGTGCTTTGAGTAGTAGGCAGTTTCAAATCACAATTGCTTATGATTATTTTGTATGTGCCTACTTGTTATTCTTTTTTTGAATTTCCCGAGTTATTCTTGGAGGATTGCTGTGTTTAATGTTTGATTTGTCAGTTTTTCTTAGAGCCACCTTTTTGCTTGGTTGACTTAAAAAGTCTTTCAGCACTGAAAACTGTGGTGTTGTGAGGCAAGGTTGGAGAGTGGACTAGAGGGTAGAAGATCCCCGGGTCCTGGGATAGAGCCCCACATCCAGCTCCCTGCTTGGCTGGAAGCCTGCTTCTCCCTCTCCCACTCCCCCTGCCTGTGTTCCCTTTCTCGCGGTGTCTTTCTCTCTGTCAAATAAAATCTTTAAAACAAACAAATAAACAAATAAATAGTTTGTAGATACTGACATGTGCCAGGTACTTTTTTGTTTGTTAAAATTACATTTAGATACTAAGCTTTGTACATTTACCTTTTATCTCATTTGACTTAATGCATTATTTGGTTTTATTGTTGATACATAATTTAACTTTACACCAGGATCTTTTGGTGGGGGGGGATACTTTTTATTTTATTTATTTCTTTATTTGTTTTAATTTATTTGGCCGACTGAGAGCAAGCACAAGCAGGGGGAGTGGCAGAGGGAGAGGGAGAAGCAGGCTCCCACTGAGCAGGGATCCTGATGCAGTTCTTGATCCCAGGACCCTTGGATCATGACCTGAGCTGAAGGCAGTTGCTTAACCAGCTGAACCACCCAGGGGCCCCTGGGGGAAACTTTTTAAAGGGAAATGTAACATTGTAGTGATTTAAAATGATAAAATCTCTGGTTTTATTTTAAGTTTCATGATTTATTTCTTTGTTTAGTATTTGCATTTAAATCGAAACAAAAATTTGGAGACCACAGTATACTCTAGATAGCCTGTACACATTTAAGAAAATACTGTAGATGAAACTTCTGTGTAAAGGAAGCACTAGAGATTAAAAATACTTTAAAAACATCTAAAATAATGATACGAAAGGAAGGAAGAGAACTTCTATCACTGAAGAAGAACACTTATTTAAAATGTATTGGGACTATTTCTTTTTTTCTCCTGAAAGGCATCTTTAATGTAGAACAAACTGTAGTGGGGGGCCTGAGTGGGCTGTCTCTCTTGGGCTGCTGACTCTTGATTTTGGGTCAGGTGATATCTTGGAGACATGGGATAGAGCCCTGAGCTGTGGAGTCAGTTTGAGATTCTTTCCCTCTCTCCGCCCTGCCCCCTGCTCGTTCCTGCATGTGCGTGTGTGCGTGTTCTCTCTCTCAAATTAGTCTTTTTTTTTTTTTTAAAGAACAAACTACAGTAATAGAAGAAATAATAAAAAATGACAGCTGTTGTTTACTGAGTACTTTATATATGTCTTCTAAACACAGATAACTCATTTAATTTTCATGACGACACTGTGAAATAGATACTTTTATTATTATTGTTTACAGATGAGGAGAAAATAGTAGGGCATGGATTTGAACTTCACCTAGCTCCAGAACTTGCCTTCTTAGCAACCACACCACCTCCTTAATCAGTTTCTGGATAGAGTGAAAAAGCAAAGGAAAGAGTATTTTTTTCTCCTTAGTTTTTCTTAGATTCTCTAATGGTGGTGCTGGAGTGGAATGATGTAGAGGGAAGAGGAGCACCGTATTTAGCCATTCATTTGGGTTTTTAAGAATAGGACTAAATATTTATAACCTGGGACAATAAAAAGATAATCTAATAAAGACACTTTTTTTTTTTTTCCTACTCCCAGATTCCTTAGAGTCCCTGACAGTTTTAAAATGTATGATATAAAGACTTTCTGCTGGTTGTAAATGAAACCTTAGAATTCCTTGCCATGATAGTGCTTTAGACAGCTCTCACAGATGGGTAAGAGTTAGGAATTCAAACCGGTGTAGACCAGCCTCCTCTTTTGATCTCTTGACTCATAAATCTGTGTTCCTTTCCATTGTATTCCACTGTATTCATTGTATTCCAGAGAACAGATCCATCTACTTCCAAACCAGTGTCCATAGTGATGGGCAAGAAGCGTTTGAGTAATTATTTCCTTGATGAATTAGTGTCTGGTGTTAATTTTTGACTAGGCTGAGCTCTTAGCAGTTATTTGTTGTTAGCATGTTAAACATTTGGATGATTTTAAAAAACATAGTTTATCCCCTCGAAAAACACTAACAACTATTTAATGAATGTGAGCTTGGATTAGTTTCAAACTTTAAGGTGACTCTAGAAAGTACAATGAGAGATTTACAAGTCTGCAGTGTTTTGTTTTTTTTTTTTTTTTTTTTTTTTTAAGATTTTATTTATTTATTTGACAGAGAGAAAGATCACAAGTAGGCAGAGAGGCAGACAGAGAGAGAAGGGGAAGCAGGCTCCCTGCTGAGCAGAGAACCCGATGCGGGGCTCGATCCCAGGATCTTGGGATCATAACCTGAGCCGAAGGCAGAGGCTGAACCCACTGAGCAAACCAGGCGCCCTTTTGTTTTGCTTTTTAAAGTAGCTTGAGCTCATGACTCTGAGATGGAGAGTTATCCACTCTACTGACTGAGTCAGCCAGGTTCCTTGAAGACTGTTTTTAATGAATGAAATGCCTGTGTGTGTGAATTGAAGCCAGCTTTTATGGCAAACATTAACACTGTGGTTTAGTTCCCCATCTCCACACCACTGAAATGGTAACTTAAATCGTCTTGATTGCAGTTTTAACTGTGATTAAGTGTTGATGAAACAAATATAGGGTCCTAGTTAAGCACGGTGAGGATCTCAAGTAAAACTGAAGTGAAAGAAGCCAGATGCTACCTAAGGACCAGTCTGCTAAACAAATATTCAGCCAGTCTGTGGATAGGTACAGTATTAATAATGCAAGTAGTAATCTTTATATAGATTTAATATGATATGGTAATTGACTTTTAGATTAATGTAAATTTTTTGGAAACATTGTAATTTTTTTAATTTGTAGAAAATTCCACGACATTCAAATTCTGGAGACTTCAAGTAAAAAAAATAGATGATTAGAGATGAATACACTTTAGTATGATAAATATGCTGGTGATAACAGCTTTAAAAATTTATTATGGAAATTTAAAACATACAAAATTGAGGTTCAGTGAATTTTCACATACGTATCACCTAGCTTCATCATTGTTTACATTTTGTCATTCTAGTTTTATCGATTTCATTCTGCTACTCCTCTCCCATCCCCCTCACTGTGTAGCATTTTAAAGCAAATCTCAGGCACCTGGGTGGCTCAGTTGGTTAAAGCAAATTTCAGATATCATTTCACCCATCTCTTTTTCCAAAGCATAATCACAATGCCATTGTCACAACTAATAATGTTAACAGTAATTCCTAATGCCATCCTATAGTTAGAATATGTTCAGATTTCTCTGATTGTCTCACAAATGTGTTTTACAATTGGATTCCTTACACTCGAATCCAAATAAAGTCCTTACACTGCAGTTGAAAAATAAGTCTCTTATTCTAAAGTCTCCTCTGTTTTCACGGCACTTATTTGCCGAAGGAGCCATGTTATCTAACCTGTAGAATTTCCGACATTCAGAGTATAGCTCATTACATCTCTGTGGTTTTGTTTAACCCCTTTATTTCTTGTAAACTGGTAATTCTAGGGACTTTTTTTGATGAGTATACTTCCTAAGAGGTGTTGTATTTCTACTATGTAACATCAGGAGGCACATAATGTTAACTTGATTCACTTTTTTAAAAAATATGACTTAAATTGGTCAGCCGTTTTAGGTGTTAAAGGCCTTATCTGTTCAGTGGTTTTAGCAGCCTCTAATGATTGTTGCCTATCCATTGGACAAGGATTGCAAAATGATTTTATAATTATATCACTCTTACTGCATTTGTTATTTGAAATTCTATATGGTGACTCTAAAATATAAAAATACAAAATAAATGACTATTTTCCCTTCACTTTGCTGGTTTTTAGAATAATTAATAGGTGCTCTCCTAAAATGACCAATGAAGTTTTTTGGTTTTTGTTTTAGGTTTGTTGTTGTTGTTTTTAGTATTATGGATTTTTATGTTTTCTGTGTGTTTTAATTCATCGTGGTTGCTGTTTGACATTTCAGAGCCAGTTGGAGTCCTTTAAAATGGATTCTGTGTTCTTTTGAATATGAACCTGTTAGTTTTTGGTAACTTCCTTACTCTTTGGCACAAGGGATCTCAGGCTCCTCATGTATCTTGCCTACTCCAGATCTGGAATCAGATTTTTCCTGGAGGAGCCCTGGTTTCCCCAAGTGGGAAATGATTTTTATTTATTTATTTATTTATTTTAAAGATTTTATTTATTTAACAGAGAGAGATCACAAGTAGACAGAGAGGCAGGCAGAGAGAGAGAGAGAGAGAGAGAGGGAAGCAGGCTCCCTGCTGAGCAGAGAGCCCGATGCAGGACTCGATCCCAGGACCCTGAGATCATGACCTGAGCCGAAGGCAGCGGCTTAACCCACTGAGCCACCCAGGCACCCCGGGAAATGATTTTTAGAGATCACAATCTGGGTGTTAGGGTTGTTTACTGCTACTGGTTCTGTTACTGCTTCTAGGTTTTTTTAGTGTTTATACCCAGAAAATAAATTTTGTGGGTTTTTTTGTTTTGTTTTGTTTTGGTTTGTTTGCTGGTTTTTGTTTGTTTTTAAGATTTTATTTTTAAGCAATCTCTATACCCAACTTGAACTTAAAACCTTGAGATAAAGAGTCATATGCTCTACTGACTGACTAATCCAGCCAGGTGCCCTTGTTGCTTTTTGCTTGTTTTTTCTTTTTTGTTTTTTCAAAATATTTATTTATTTGACAGAGATCACAAGTAGTCAAAGAGGCAGGCAGAGAGAGAGGAGGAAGCAGGCTCCCCACTGAGCAGAGAGCCTGATGCGGGGCTCGATCCCAGGACCCTGGGATCATGACCCGAGCCGAAGGCAGAGGCTTTAACCCACTGAGCCACCCAGGCGCCCCCCCTTGTTGCTTGTTTTTAAAGAGAAAAATAAATAATGACTTTATGCTGAAATTTCCAATTCCTATGAACACTTAGAGTTTCGATTTAACTTATATTTGTATTTTTAAAAATTTTTGCTAAAAATCTTGGTTCCTAATAACTCTAGTTTATATTACATATAACATACATACATTTTGAAATAACAAATCAGTCTTATTAGTAATACTAAGACTGACGCAATTTAAGATTCTTCTGTGGGAGCAACTGGGAGGCTAGTCGGCTAAGCATCAGACTCTTGATTTTGACTCAGGTCATCATGATCACCGGGTTGTGGGATAGAGCTCCATGTTGGACTCCGTCCTCCGTGTGGAGCCTGCTTGAGATTCTCTCTCTCTGCCCCTTTCCCCTGTCTCTGGGTGTTCTCTCTCTCTCTCTACAAAATATAGAAATAAAAAGAAAACAAGATTCCGCTGTGGGTTTTATTTTATTTTATTTTATTTTTTGGGGGGTCTTTAAGCTATATTCCCTCGAGGAATATAAGAATAGAAGACTTAACTTCATTTTACTTTTTAATTTTATTATTATTTTTTTTAAGTTAACACTGTACCCAACATGGAGTTTGAACTGACAACCCTGAAATGAAGAGTCTCATGGTCTTCTGACTGAGCCAGCCAGGTGCCCCAGAATACTTATTTTATTTTATCTTTATTTATTTATTTTTAAAGATTTTATTTATTCATGAGAGGCAGAGAGATAAGCAGGCTCCGCATGGAGCAGGGAGCTGGATGCGGGACTATCCCAGGACTCCGGATCACGATCCAGACCCAACCCAAAGGCAGACGGTCAACTGACTGAGCCAGCCAGGCGTCCCCAGAGTATTTTTTTTTTTTTTTAATTTTATTTATTTGACAGAGAGACAGTGAGAGAGGGAATACAAGCAGGGGGAGTGGCATAGGGAGAACAGGCTTCCTGCTAATCAGGGAGACCAATGCAGGGCTTGATCCCAGCATCCTGGGATCATGACCTGAGCCGAAGGCAGACACTCAACAACTGAGCCACCAGGCCCCCCAAGAATACTTATTTTAAAGTGATTTGAAACCATTGTTTCTATATGCTTATCCTACCACCTTATTAAACAGTTCATTTCAGTTTGTTTTTGATTTTTCAAGATTACTATTTTTTTCTTTTTAATTTTTTTTTTTAAGTAGGCTCTATGCCCACGTGGGGCTTGTATTCATGACCTTGAAATTAAGCGTCTCGTGCTCTATCAACTCAGCTAGCCAGGTTCTTTTTATTTATTTATTTTTTGATGTAAATATTTACATGTTTTCAAATGTTGGGGCATTTTTAAAACAATGCAGGTGGTTGGAGTATCATTATTCTCATATTCTGTCACTGAAGAAACGAAGTGTTACTTTACAGTAAATTTTTAATTTTTAACTACATTTGTATTTTACTATAGTAATATATTAATATTAATTTTATTATTATACTATTATGTTTATATAATTATATGAATTATATGATTCTATATAAATATATAATTATATTTCTAAATATTATATTTATTTTTATTTTTGAGTTTTTACTATTAATTAAAATCTAATTTATGCTTGAGTTTTTTGAGATTTAAGATTAAAAGTCCAGTATAAATTTTTCATGTCATCAAATGGTTGATAGATGGCAGTAAATAGTTCTTGTTTATATTGCTTTTTATTTTTAAATTTTAAATATTTACTTATTTTAGGGAGCAAGGGAGAGTGCATATAAGCAGGGGGAGGAGTAGAGGGGGAGAGAGGGATAGAGAGAATTTTTTTTTGAAAGATTTTATTTATTTATTTGACAGACGGAGATCACAAGTAGGCAGAGAGGCAGGCAGAGAGGGAGGGAGGAAGCAGGCTCCCTGCTGAGCTGGGATCATGACCAGAGCGGAAGGCAGAGGCTCTAACCCACTGAGCCACCCAGGCACCCTGGATAGAGAGTATCTGAAGCAGACTCTCCACTCAGTGGAATCCCCTTCAGAGCTTGAGTGCACCATCCTGAGATTGTGACCTGAGTGGAAATCAAGTCCGATGCTTAGCTGACTGAGCCATCCAGGTGCACCTATATATTATGCTTTTTAGAATTTCACATATTTTACTTGGTTTTAAACATATTACATGGCATTAGAAAGTAGATGGAACTATCATTGCTTGAAAGTTGTGATTGTGATATCTGCATATAAACAATAAGTACTTCCTGTAATTCCACTCCCCCATCAGTTAATAACTGTATAAAGATGTTTTTCCATGAGGTGCCTGGGTGGCTAAATCACTTAAGCATTGTACTCCTGATTTCAGCTCAGGTCATGGTCTCAGGGTCCTGGCATTAAGTCCTGTGATTAAGGTCCTGGGATTAAGCCCTCTTGTTCAGCGTGGAGTCTGCTTGTCCCTCTCCCTCTGCTCCTCCACCTGCTCGCTCTCTCTTTTTGTTTCTCAATTTAGCAGGGTGATATATTGAAATTATGACAGTCAGACTTCAGAGATTATATGGCTTAAATTTGCCAGAGTAGGCCCTTTTCTAGTGGAGGAGATCTGTTGTAGGTATAGTCTTGCTTAATGCTGGGCTACCGCTGAAATAGTTGTTAAAATCAGCTCTTGACTAGGTAGATGGTAATAAGCTGGCTGTACTGCTCTGTTGGGTTGCTAGACCTTATTTGGCCCTATCTTCCTTCATCCTTTCTCTTTTTCTCTTTTCTTTCAGTGTCTGTGCTTTTTAGAATATGCTGCGTGATAAAACCCCAATGTACTTACTTAGGTTTGGGCAGTGGTTTGCTTACGTTAGTACTATCTAGGTAAATTAGATGTTTTACCTCAGAGATTACTGATTTTTTTTTAATCAATTCTTACTGGTTTAATTTAATTAAGGGGTATAGACTGGTATATAGATGGTTTTTTTAAAAAAACATTTTTACTGAGATAGATGGGTTAATTGTTAATATTAGGATGATTGCAAACTTCTATCAAATATAATATATAATGAAATGTGAAAGCAGACAAGTTACATTACAGGATATATTTGTATTGTTGAAGTCCAAATGTCTATTTTTTTTTTTAAGGATTTTATTTGAGAGAGAGTGCCTGTGCTTGTACGAGTGGGGGAGGGGCAGAGGGAAAAAGGGAGATGCAGACACCCCGTGGAGCAGGGAGCAGGATGCAGGGGTTGATCCCAGGACCCTGGATCATGACCTGGGCTAAAGGCACACTTAACTGTCTGAGCCACCCAGGTGCCTCTGAGGTTTTTTTCTGTTTGTTTTTTAAAGATTTTATTTATTTGACAGAGAGACACAGCGAGAGAGGGAACACAAGCAGTGGGAGAGGAAGAGGGAGAAGCAGGTTTCCTGATGAGCAGGGAGTCTGAGTCGGGGCTTGATCTCAGGACCCTGAGATCATGACCTGAGCTGAAGGCAGCCGCTTAACTGACTGAGCCACCCAGGCAGCCCGTGAGATTTTTTTTTTAATCGTTTAATTTATCAGTGTTTTCTTTAATAGCTTCTGTACTTCAAGTTAATTTACTCTTTAAGTAAGGCATAAGTTGAATATCCTTCCAAGGTCATAGTTCATTATCACTTTGAATTAAATAAGCCAGATTTACTGACTTGCATCTGCAATAAATACCTTTGAACATACATTGTCTCACCATGTACAAATGTATCTTTTGGATGAATTTTGGTGTACCTTGTTAGGGCTAGGGATATATGTGTTTGTTTGTTTGTTTTTTTTAGATTTTATTTATTTATTTGGCAGAGATCATAAGTAGGCAGAGAGGCAGGCAAAGACAGAGAGAGGGGGAAGCAGGCTCCCTGCTGAGCAGAGAGCCCGATGTGGGGCTTGATCCCAGGACCCTGGGATCATGACCTGAGCCCAAGGCAGAGGCTTTAACCCACTGAGCCACCCAGGCGCCCCTATATGTGTTTTTAATATTGATAATTGTCATCAAATTCAAATTGAATACATGTATCTTTTAAGATTGTTAAAATACTTCATTGCTAATAACTGATGAAGAAATAGATGGTGATTTGTGTTCAAGATGCCAGATCATTAAACTTTTGTTGAAAGTAGCTTTTGTTAAAAGTGGAACACTTAGTTGTTGAACACTGAGAATCTTCTTTTTTTATTATGTATTGGTCTTCAAGTCACCAGAATTATATTTTAGAACTTCTTAGAACATTTGCATTATCTCTTAAAATAAAAATGTGCATATTCTGTGCTCCCTTTTGACATCTGTCCTAGAGCAACACTCGTGCAGGTAGGTGCGCAGGGAAGCGTGTATGAATCCATTTATTGAAGCCTTGTTTGTAATAGTGAAAAGCTAGAAGCCATTTAATATCGGTAAATACCACAAAGATAATTTGATCGTCAGTGTTTACTGATTGGAAAGATCTCCAAAACATATTTTGAGTGAAAAAGAAAAGTTGAAAGAGAGCATATTAAATTTAGTACCAATTATGTAAAAACATATTCACAGAAGTATTGTATATGGGTACATATTCAAGTATATAAATGGAGAAGTCTGAAAAAGATCTGAAAGGACATATGCCACAATGATAAAAGTGGTTACCAGTGGGAAGGGTTGGGGCACCTGGGTGGCTCAATGGGTTAAGCCTCTGCCTTCGGCTCAGGTCATGATCCTCAGGGTCCTGGAATGGAGCTCTGCATTGGGCTCTCTGCTCAGCAGGGAGTCGGCTTCATCACCTCCACTCCTCCTCCCCCACCCCCCACCCCCGGCCTTCCTCTCTGCCTACTTGTGATCTCTCTCTCTGTCAAATAAATAAATCAATGGGAAGCGTTTGGGACTGGGTATGGTAATGTTTTATTATTTGTACAAGGATACTATATTCATAGGCTGTGTAAATAAAAGCTAATTTTAAATATTTGTTGGCAATAAAATTATGTCGTTTTGTGCATAGATCCCTGTAGGTGCAGAGAAAAGAGACTTGAAGGAGACCCTAAAAGGCAAAAGGAGTTAGGCTATGAGGGATGTGAGAAGAGGAGAAAGTGAAGGGAGATAGCTTTTACTTTCTGTATACATTTGTGTATTTTTATGAAGCAAATGAATTCATGTGTTAACTTGTATGATGAAAAAGAGAAGACTAAATTCTTTGGGACCAGGAATTCATATGAGAATATGATCTCATTTTGTCAGTTCATTTAACAGTTCTTAATGTAAATAGTAGCTGCCAGTTGAATCACTAGGTAGAGAATAAAGGCAAGTTTTACTAATTTGATGATAATTAGGGCATTAATTTGCTTGATAACGATGCACGGTCATCACTTTAGGGCAAATACAAGAATGAAAATGTGTAGACCCTTTCCCATATACCATCATGAATACTTCTAGCTTCTAATACATTCAAGATAGTAAACATAGAACTGTTCTTCCTGGGGCCTTATCTGTTATTGTCTCTTGTCTTACACCCCGTGCTGTTACAACCTCTCTTCACTCTGGATATCTCTCTAGTTCAGTTGTCCTAGTTCACTAGTCCAGGATCAGATCTGTTTTAATGATATGGGAATCAGCAGTGAGAGGAAAAAAGATAAAATTCTTCATTATTTCTTTATTCACTTGGTGACTGAATATGAAGATGTGTTTTTTTGATTTTATTTATTTATTTATTTTTAAAGATTTTATTTATTTATTTGACAGACAGAGATCACAAGTAGACAGAGAGGCAGGCAGAGAGAGAGAGGGAAGCAGGTTCCCCGCTGAGCAGAGAGCCCGATGCGGGACTCGATCCCAGGACCCTGAGATCATGACCTGAGCCGAAGGCAGCGGCTTAACCCACTGAGCCACCCAGGCGCCCTTGATTTTGTTTTTAATTCAGGTTAGTTAACATAATACTGTAGAATTGGTTTCAGGAGTAGAATTGAGTGATTTATCACTTACATATAACACCCAGTGCTTATCCCAAAGAGTGTCCTCCTTAATGCCCATCACCCATTTAGCCCATCCCCACACCTACCTCCCTTCCAGCAATCCTCAGTTTTTTTATTTTTAAGAGTCTCTTATGGTTTGCCTCCCTATCAAGATGTCTTTAGTCAGTCCTTCTCTCTCTGTCCCTACCTTACATCTTATTCAAGCTTAAAAAATATTCCTAACTTGTCTGTCTCTGATTCTGTCTTGTATTTTTGGAGTCCATTTTCCACGTGGCAGCCACTGTCATGCGAGACATTCATCAGATCATCTTACTCTGTGTAAAATTTTGTGATGGTTCTCCTGTTGGTCTCAGGCCCTGCTTCTCCCCTGACCATCAACATGCTTTTCAGTATGGTCATTAATAATTGTAGACTCTTATGTATTGATCTTTCCTCTTGCATTACAGTTTTCCAGACTCTGTGTTTCTCATTTCAGGTCATTACCCATCTTTTTTCCTTTTTTTTTTTCAGAGCGAGTGAGAGCGAGCACACATGCTTGGGGGGTGGGACGAAGGAGAGGAGGGAAAGAGAATCTTAAGCAGGTTCCACGCCCAGCATGGAGTCTGCATGGGGATGGATCTCACCACCCTGAGACCATGACCTGAGCCAAAATCAAGAGTCAGATACTTGACTGATTGAGCCACCCAGGCGTCCCCAGGTCATTACACATCTTGATTGTTTTTTCTAGACTACCAGTCATCCTTCAGGTATCCTTGTCTGCTCTTTTAAGACTGATTTACATTGCTCTTTGTGCTCCCCTTGTACAGAACCTGATCGCATTAGTTATCTTTGTGTTGTAATTACTCACTTGTTTAACTGACTCCTCCACTGGACTCCCTGGAAACAAAGACTAGGTCTTAGATTGTCTCCCTGGTTCCTAACTAGTGCCTGGTATATTATCGGCTTTAGATGAAATATGTGAGTCAGTGAATGGTTAATCTTAAGCAATCTTAACTCTCACAAGCTTTCTTTTCTCTTTTCTTTCCCCATCTATTGGTAAAAGGAGTAGAAAAAATGGGGAAGGGTAAAAGAAAAAGGAAACTGAAGAATAGGAGGAAAGTTTGTGTGCTGGGTTCTTAGTTCTATGCTTAATTCCTCTCTCCTCACTCCCCCCTGCCAGGAATACAAGAATTTATTATTTTTATTACAAAGAATGGACGTTTGCTACTTTATTTTCAGATTCTAGGCAAGGGATATATAATCATTAGTTTAAAAACTGAAAAGGCAATATGCTGAAGTGTTTAGGGGAAAGTTCCTCTGACATCTGCCATTTACTTGAAATTCTTACACCTTGCTGGCTCAGTTGGTAGAGCATGTGACTCTTGGTCTCAGAATTTTGGGTTCAAGCCCCATGCTCAGCGTTGAGTTTACTTAAAAATAAACTGAAAAACCTTGATCTCTCTGCATACAAATTTAAAATTGTACAGCAAATGACAGAATAAACAAAAATTAAGTGTTATTAGAAAACTAATAAATGCAACTGGGATAAAGTATATTTTATTTTATTTTATTTTTTTTTTTAAAGATTTTATTTATTTGACAGAGAGATCACAAGCAGGCAGAGAGAGAGGAGGAAGCAGGCTCCCCTAGAGAGCAGAGAGCCCGATGCGGGGCTCGATCCCAGGACTCTGAGATCATGACCTGAGCCGAAGGCAGCGGCTTAACCCACTGAGCCACCCAGGCGCCCCGGGATAAAGTATATTTAAAAAAAAAAATAAATTCTCTGGGACACCTGGGTGGCTCAGTCCTTAAGCCTCTGCCTTCGCCTCAGGTCATGATCCCAGGGTCCTGAGATTGAGCTGCTCATGGGACTCCCTGCTCTGCGGGAAGTCTGCTTCTCCCTTTCCCATTCCTCCTCCTTGTGTTCCCACTCTCGCTGTCTCTCTCTCTCTCTTGCTGTCTGTCAAATAAATAAATAAAATCTAAACAAAAAAATAAATTCTCTGATAATTCCAACATCTCTGCCATATCTGAGTCTGGCTCTGATACAGTCTCTTTCTTCAAAATGTGTTAATATGCCCTGTAACTTTTTACTCTAATTTTTTATAATTTTTACTTGTAATGATGTTCTGGGTAAAAGGAACTGAGGTATATGGGCCTTTAATGTAAGGTTTTATGTTTATTGGCTAAGTTTTAGGCTGTATGTACTGTTTGCTGTAGCTGTGGTTGTCAGAGGCTAAAATTTTCCCTGGTGGGCTTGTTTTGGACCTCAGGTTTTCTTTAAGTAAACTCTATGCCCAATGTGGGGCTGAAACTCAGGATCCCAGATCAGGAGTGTGTGCTCTACTGACTGAGCCAGCTAGGTGCCCCTTCTAAGAGACTTTCTTACATAAGGTCTTATACATGCAGTTCTTTCACTTGTAATCCTCTGTTACTTACAAGGAGTTCTGTTCATATGATGGAAAGGTATAGGGGAAGGAGAAGGAAGCGTTCTTTAGTCTGATGAGCAGGTCTCATTCTTTTAGTGAGCTGGTGTCCCTGGATTGTGATCTTCACAAGTGTTTCTCAGGTCCTTCTCCACGGATGAGACTGGAAGGTTTTGAGGGGCTGGTGTTGGGTATTTTCCTTCTCCCAGGTTGGTTAGGCTCTGATAAAATAGTTTCTTTTGAGGGCCAGCCTTGTGAAGAAAATGCTCTAGGGGTATTTCAGTGTGGTGAAGATTTTTTCTAAGGCCCTGCTGAAAGCATGAGAGGATTTTTCTCTGATCTCTGTGAGAACCTGGTAGGTCATTCATGAAAGTGTGAGACAGGGGCACCTGGGTGGCTCAATCCAGTTAAGTGTCTGCCTTCAACTCAGGTCGATCCCAGGGTCCTGGGATCAAGTCCTACATTAGGCTCCCTGCTCAGCAGGGTTCTGCTTCTCCCTCTCCCTCTGCCCCTTCCCCCACTGGTGCACACATGCTTGCGTCCCCTCTCAGATAAAATATTTTTTTAAAAAATTAAAGTATGGGACAGCTCAGGCTGTCCATACTGAGCCTTTAACAATTCTTCAATTACAATTTAGGTTTTCTTATGCCTTACTACCTCCAGCACAGATTTTTTACTTCTGTACTACTTCTCTGGTTAGGTTGTAATTCTCTGTATTTGCTTCTTCTTTTCAGTTTTGGAAACAGTGGTTTGACCTGTGATGTCATTTCCCTAAGAGATGAAGAAGAGTCATTGATTTTCAGTTTGTTCAGCTTTTCTCTTCTGAGGATGGGAGTGGTAACTTCCAGTCTCCTTATAGGCATGAACAGAACCTGGAAGTCTTCTGCCATTTACTTTATTATTAGTATTATTATTTTTTAAAGAAATAATGTTTTTTTTAAAATTTTATTTGTTTATTTGACAGAGATTGCAAGTAGGCAGAGAGGCAGGCAGAGAGAGAGAGAGGAGGAAGCAGGCTCCCCGCCGAGCAGAAAGCCCAATGCGGGGCTGGATCCCTGGACCCTGGGATCATGACCTGAGCTGAAGGCAGATGCTTAGCTGACTGAGCCACCCAGGCTCCCCTCTCTAGGACATTGCTGCATAGAACTGGTGAGAGCACAAGCAAGGGGGAGTGGGAGGGGCAGAGAGAGAGAGAGAGGGAGAAGCAGATTCCCCTGCTGAGCAGGGAGCCCATCGTGGGCCTTGATCCCAGGAACCTGGAATCATAACCTGAGCTGAAGGCATACGCTTAACTGACTGAGCCACCCCTATGCCCCCTTTTCCTACTTTCTTAAGGTGGAAGTTGAGGTCATTGATCTGAGACTTTCTTTTTGATACAGGTGTTTAGTATGTATAAACTCATGCCTAAATACTCCTTTAGCAACATCACACACATTCTGATGTGTTCTATTTTTTAAAAAAAGATTTTATTTATTTATTTGACAGAGAGAGATCACAAGTAGGCAGAGAGGCAGGCAGAGACAGAGAGAGAGAGAGAGGGAAGCAGGCTCCCTGTTGAGCAGAGAGCCTGATGCAGGACTTGATCCCAGAACCCTGAGATTATGACCTGAACTGAAGGCAGCGGCTTAACCCACTGAGCCACCCAGGTGCCCCTGATGTGTTCTATTTTCATTCTGTTCGAAATACTTTCTAATTTTCCTTTTGATTTTTTCTTTGACCCACAGGTTATTTTGACATGTGTCACTTAGTTCCCAAATATTTGTAGACTTACCAGAGATCTTTGTCATTGATCTCTATATTAATTCCATTATAATCATATTTTGTATAACTTAAGTGCTTTCCCATTTATTGAGGGATTTATGGCCCAGAATATATTCTGTCTTGATAATGTTGTGTGTGCAATTGAGAAGAATGTTCTGTTCTTGTTGAGTAGAGTACCATAGATGTAAATCAGGTCAGCTTGGTTGATTGCATTATTTGCTTGTGTTTGGGATTTTTGAATTTCCTGAGTCTCCAGGGTTCTCTTTCTGGGTAGCCTTCCCCTCTCTGATAGTCTGTTCTAGGACGTCTAGCCATCTTGGTCTCCTTAGTCTATTATCTCGGTTTCTTCAATGCAGGGAGTCTTCTGACTTTTGCCTCAGTTTCCTTTTCTTGTGCCATGGCCCGGTAACTATGAAAGCAGGAAACTAGAACAGTTATAGGGGCTCACCTCATTGGTTTTCTAGGGATCTTTGTTCTTCTTTGCCTGATGTCCAGTGATTTGAAAACCATTGTTTAAAGTTATTTAGTTAGTTAGTTTAGGCTGGATAGTAAATCCAGTTGCTTGTTAACTCTATTTTGGCTGAAAGAGTCTACTAATAATTTCTTTAAAAGAGAATATCTTACACATGAAAAAAATAAATAATTCAGGATTCCAGACATACAGAAATAGTGTCCAAAATTCATGCCTGTTGAGGAAATGATTAGGTAGCTACATTTGTGGGATTAGCTGATAATATTTCAGTTTGTGAATTAGACAAAAAGTCAGAATTTCATTCCTTTATCAGTCTGATTTATTTTCTTACTTGTACCTTCTTTTATACTATCTTCATTGAGACTGGAGGAATATTTTGGTGTTATAGGTGTTATTTTAGGATTTCATGCCATATGCACAGTAATATTACTTACCTCATAGGTAGACTACATGGGTTATTTAGTGTAGAATGCTTAGCATAGGGCCTGGCATATAAGTAAGTACAAATGTCAGCCATCAATATTAACATAAGCTTTTTATTTATTTATTTTCTTTTAATTTATTTTTTATTTTATTTAATTTATTTTTTTTAAGGATTTTATTTATTTATTTGACGGAGAGGGAGATCTCAAGTAGGCAAAGAGGCAAGCAGAGAGTGAGGAGGAAGCAGGCTCCTTGCTGAACAGAGTGCCCGATGCGAGGCTCGATCCCAGGACACTGGGATCATGACCTGAGGCGAAGGCAGAGGCTTTAACCCACTGAGCCACCTAGGTGCCCCACCCCGATATTTTTTGAGGATAATATTTGAATAGTTCTATTACTCAAGGATCCAATATTAAAACTTAGGTTTTCTGGGGGCGCCTGGGTGGCTCAGTGGGTTAAGCCGCTGCCTTCGGCTCAGGTCATGATCTCAGGGTCCTGGGATCGAGTCCCGCATCAGGCTCTCTGCTCAGCAGGGAGCCTGCTTCCCTCTCTTTCTCTCTCTGCCTGCCTCTCCGTCTACTTGTGATCTCTCTCTCTGTCAAATAAATAAAATCTTAAAAAAAAAAAAACAACTTAGGTTTTCTGGAAACTTCAGGAAAAGTGAGTGACTCTTAGATACTAACTACAGTTTTTACCTTTTTCTAACATTAAGCCTTAAGATTTTTTAATAAAAATTTTATAAAATGTCTTGGTATTTATGTTGTTTAAAAGATAGTTTTAGGGGCGCCTGAATGGCTCAGAGGATTAAGCCTCTGCCTTTGGCTCGGGTCTTGGTCCTGGGATCGAGCCCCGAGTCGGGCTGTCTGCTCGGCGGGGATCCTGCTTCCCCCTCTCTCTCTGCCTGCCTCTCTGCCTACTTGTGATCTCTCTCTGTCAAAAAAAGGAAAAAAAATAGTTTTAAACTTAATTTAACTCTTTTCTTGATGATAGTGACTGTATTATTGATAAATTTCAGCACCCATGTACACATGAAGTGTGAGTAATGTGGTAGATGATATGTTGTGTTCTCTTGTTAACAAATGCAATATTTTAGTCTGTATGGAGGAAATATAATCACTTCTTTTTGATAACCATGGAAGTGACAAAAGAGCCAATTATGCAAAAAATAGTGACATGTTTGCAAAGTTAAAATAAAAACTAAGTTGCAGTGAAAACATGTCATTTAGAATCCAGTCACTTAATTTTTAGTTGAAATAATAGACCATGGTCACATTATATTTTTAAAGACACACTTGTCATATATAGGTACAAACAAATGAAAGCCTATGAAGTAAATGTAATTAAATGTCTATATCTGATCATTTTATCACATTTCTTCTTGAGATAATTTTACAATATGCTTGGAGAATAGGTGGTGATAGACTTGACAGAATTAATGGAGATACACTTAAAATAGAGGATGAATTTTATTTCCTTTATAAAGGAATTCAGGTTAACTTCTAAAAAGAAAAGCACAGTGTTGGCAAGAAATCTCATAATTGACTGCTCTTAAGTAAATACTAAATACTAATGTTTAATACTAATTTATAATAAAATAATTTATTTAAACAGTTTCTGGTTATTATACAATTATTAAAAACTCATAAAAATATGGAAAATCTAGAAATCTAGACAAGATAAGGATCACCCACAATTCAGACATTGCAGAGATAACTACTGTTAATTTTTTTTTAAAAGATTTTATTTATTTATTTGACAGAGATCACAAGTAGGCAGAGAGGCAGGCAGAGAGAGAGGAGGAAGCAGACTCCCCACCCCGCAGAGAGCCCGATGAGAGGCTTGATCCCAGGACCCCGGGATCATGACCTGAGCCGAAGGTAAAGGCTTTAACCCACTGAGCCACCCAGGCGCCCTATTGTTAATATTTTAATATATCCTTCCAAGTCTTTACATATACACATGTTTTTTTAAACAGAATTTGTAATAATAATTTTTCTTCTTTTTAATATTTTTTTAAGATTTTTTATTTATTTATTTGACAGAGATCACAAGTAGGCAGAGAGGCAGGCAGAGAGAGAGAGAGAGAGAGGAGGAAGCAGGCTCCCTGAGATCATGACCTGAGCCGAAGGCAGAGGCTTTAACCCACTGAGCCACCCAGGCACCCCTCTTTTTAATATTTTTTAATATTGGCTCCTAAATGGGAAGATCAGTTACAGATAGAGTTGTATTTATTTATTTTTAAATTCATTAATTTAAAGAGGAAGTGCATGTGCTTGAGTAGGGGGGAAGGGCAGGGGGGTGGAGAGACAATCACAAGCAGACTTCACCGTGATTATGGAGTCCAACATGGGGCTTGTTCCCACAATGCCAAGATCATGACATGAGCCAAAATCAAGAGTCGGATGTTCAACTGACAGCCACCCAGGCTCCCCACAGATAGAGTTTTAAAGGATGATAAGCTGGTGTTACTTATAGGGTGCATGCGGTAATACTGAGTAGAAATTTGGGTATGCCTTTTTCCTATCTCTAATTGGTTGTGTCCTTAAAATCACTTGAAGTTCTGCCTCTGTTTGCTTTTTTATGTCAGTGAGTAATGGTCCTTTTCCTATTGACCTATGGAGTTTGTTTTTGTAGAAAGGAATGTGTTAATCAGTTTTATTATTTTGTTACAATGTTAAATACTATCTAGAGTAGTAAATATGTCCATCTCTGATTAAATCTGATTAATGTGTTTCAAAGTATTCTTGTTCTCTCCCTTTCTTGCATTTTAATTAGGTAACCTTGATGAAAAGTGTTTATGAAAAAATATATTTATCATACATATATAAAATCTCTGAAAAATCCTGTCTTTAATTGTAGTGTTGTCATAGACCTAACAAACGCTTTTATGGCTTCCAGGCTAACGACTCCTATGTATACAGTAGTCTGCAAACATTGTCCATAGCACCTTGGTTTAACTACTTGTGAGTCCACATTTGCCTACTTGTGCTTACCTACTTCCACTTGAAACTAATTTTTGCATCAACTAAATTTACATACTGTTATCCCAAAGTCTACCAGACAGAGGTTGCCTGTAGCTGATTGTATCCTGTGAAGTAGTCTGGAGCAGAATATTACCTTCTGTGTTTAGAGGCAGCGCGCAGTGAGGGCTAACGGAGGATGTTGGGTTTAATGGAGCACGTGAAAACTTAGGCTGTTGAGGATATAAGTAAGCAGGCAGGGCTATAAACAGTTTTCATGCAGTATCAGTGTTAAGGGCAGACCGAGTAAGTAGTGGGTTAACAGGGACCCACTAGAGACCATTGTTAGGCACCATTATGCTTACATAGTGATTGTGTTTTTGATGATTTTAATACCTTCAAATATACCACTCAATTCTATTTCAGTGTTTCTCTTTTTTTTTTTTTTTTTTTTAAGATTTTATTTATTTATTTGACAGACAGAGATCACAGGTAGGCAGAAAGGCAGGCAGAGAGAGAGGGAGAAGCAGGCTCCCTGCTGAGCAGAGAGCCTGATGCGGGGCTCGATCCCAGGACCCTGGGATCATGACCTGAGCCGAAGGCAGAGGCTTAACCCTCTGAGCCACCCAGGCGCCCCTCAGTGTTTCTCTTTATTTCATACGTGATCCCGCTTCTCCTAAGCTGTGGTATATGTTCCTAGGCCCATATTTTACCCCAAATAGGAAAGTTTAAGGACCATTTTGTGTCTGAAAATTATTCCATTATTGATAATATTGATATATAATATGATTAGTAATATGTTAATTTTTTTTCTTTATGTGTCTCTGACATTTCTAGCATCTCTCCTTGGTCTTTTCAATGGTGTAAAAAATATTTTTATTAGCTATTACCCAGCTGCCTTAAAATTGCTAACTGCTGTTAGATTACTAATTCCTGCTCACCTTGGGGCACATGCTATAGAGTTGCCCTGGAAAGAAGCAGTCTGATCGCAAGTCATCACTGTGTGGTCTGTACAGTCTGCGACTTTTTATTATGAGCTCACATTTGGAACCATTTTGTTTATTTTTATGTCTTAAAATGTAAACTATTAGAGGTTACTCAGGACTCTGTAACTTAGTTTGAAATGTGGGAGATAATGAGTCTTCTTTGAGATGCTTCCCCAGATTCTTTGAAGTTAGTTTTGGATTTGCCAAATACCCTGATTTTAGTGGTCCTCTCCTGTTTGGGCCTCCCCAGCATGTATTCTCCATTCATTTGATAACAACGTGTTAGACTCTCTTATGGGACTGTCAGTGTAGGTGCCCTCTCCTTGATGGCCAAGGACTGAGCATGTGATTCAAATTAGGCTCCTTGGATATCTGTTTAAAAAAAAAAAAAAAAAGGTAAAATGTAAATACAATAATATTAAAATGTGTTATTAATGCATCAAGTAAGAATAATATAAACATGTCAGATTTGATGGTATTGTCAGTGTTTTTAACCCTGTTTTGTGACTGTCAGAGCTCATAATAGAAGAGAGTGTGTTGGGAGTTTTCAAGATCACCCTCAGTTTTGGTAATTCATGGAGAGAACTCAAAGTACTGACTGCGTATGGTTATATTTAGGCTGTAATTTATTAAAACAAAAGGATACCTAATCAGCAAGAGGAAAAGATGCTTGGGGTGAAGCCTGGGGGAAACCAGGTGCAAACTTCCAGAATCTTCTCCCAGTAGAGTCACAGAGGAGGCCCTTATTTCCCCTAACAATGAATTGTGACAGTATATCTGAAATGTTGCCAACAGGAAAGCTTGTTAGAGACTGAGCACCCAGGATTTTTATAGTGGCTAGTTACATAGGCACCCCATGCTTGGCACATACCCAAATGCCCAACTCTGAGAATGAAAACAGGTGTTTAGCATAAGCTGTATTGTTTGTAATACAGTTTAGCCACAGTAAGCCAGTCTTATCAGTGAATTGTGGGAACCCTTCTGAAATCCAGGTTCCCATAAGTTCCCAGATGCCATCTAAGGGCCTGCCTTGCAAGCAGGCCAACAATAGCAGTCAGGCCTGTTGTATTTGACTTTTATGCAGAGAAGTATTAGTTTTCATTTTTCTTAGAGTTTTTACTTTTTATATAAATAGTTTTATCTCAGTTTTTGATTTCTTTGCTAGAATCTTAAGCCACATTTGTATATTACTTCAAGTGAGTCTTCTACTACCTTATTTCATTCTGTGTGTATGTTAAATATTTTTTTCATTATCACCATCCTGACATCTCTCAAGTTTTGATGGTAGCCATGATTCTCAAATGATTTTCTCTTTGGTTGTTCCCACCATAGTATCTCATAATACATGGGTCAGGAAACCAAGTAAGAGATTCTGTTAGTTGCTGAGTCTTACCTATTACAAGTTCTGGTGAAGACCTACAGAAATAATCTAAGTTTTCAAATAGTAGGTATATCAGAGTTCCCTGGAAAAGCTTGTTAAAAACACTGATTGCTGATTCCTTTCCCCAGAGCTCCTAATTCAGGATGTCCAGAGTGGAGCCTGAGAATTTGCCTTTCTAACACATTTGGAGGTGATGCTTGACACAGCTGGTCCTGGGAGCACACTTGAGAACCTCTTTCCTAATTTGTAAAATAATCCACAACTCATAGAATGTGTTGTGTCCTCTGCCAAATATACATCTGCAGGCATATTGAACACAGTAAATACACTGAGAGT
The DNA here is from genome assembly GCF_002288905.1 of Enhydra lutris kenyoni. Taxonomy (NCBI): domain Eukaryota; kingdom Metazoa; phylum Chordata; class Mammalia; order Carnivora; family Mustelidae; genus Enhydra; species Enhydra lutris. Next base: position 680,286 of record NW_019154160.1, read on the forward strand.
GAATCAACCACTTTCAGCTCCCCCTGTGTTCTGTAACTGCCACTTTTCACTCAGGACATAATGCGTTCATGGGACGCATGGCTCAGGTGGATTAACATAAGTAGATATTTAAAAAGTTTACTCTCAGGGCGCCTGGGTGGCTCAGTAGGTTAAGCATCTGCCTTCAGCTCAGGTCATGATCTCAGGGTCCTGGGATTGAGCCCCACATCAGGCTCCCTGCTCTGTGGGAAACCTGCTTCTTCCTCTCCCATTCCCCTTGCTTGTGTTCCTACTTTTGCTATCTCTCTGTCAAATAAAAAAATAAAATCTTAAAAAATAAAAGCTCACTTTCTGGATGCCTGGGTGGCTCAGTTGGTTAAGTGTCTGCCTTCGGCTCAAGTCATGATCCCAGGGTCCTGGGATCAAGTCCCACATTGGGCTCCTTGATGAGCAGGGAGTCTGCTTTGCTCTCGCATGTCCCCCACCCCCGTTCGTGCTCTCTTGTGTGTGAGTGTTCATACTCTCTCTCCTAAATAAATAAAAATAAAATCTTAAAAAAGATTACTTTCTAATCTGTTTTTAAGATAAATAAAAGTTTCCATATTTTTTATATGTTCATTGAATTGTCCCCACACTACTTGTAATTTCTCAGCTCAACCTGGGTAATCAGACCAGTGGATTATTACTTAAATATTTTCTTAGAAAATGGGTTAGCAAGGGAAATGCTAGAATTTCAGGGCTTTATTGGCTTTTCCTTCCAGCTAGGAATGCTTATGAAAGGGGATCTCACTGGAAATTTTTCATGACCTCATTGAGATCAGAGAATCCCAAGGAGGCAGAGTTTCAGCTGGTGGCAAGTTGGGCATGGTCATCACAGGAGGTGGCAGGGCAGGTGTGGTAATGAAATTCTGAAACTGTTCTGATCCACTTGGGATCCTAGGTTGGTAAATCACCTGTTTGATTGGTACAAATTTTTAAAACTCCAGTTCTGGTGATGACCAGTCTGATGTAAGTTATTGTGTTAGAGTGCCTTAGGAATTGTCTGCTTTGTTCTCCAAGCCCATTGAAAGGAGGTAAGATCAAGTACCCTGGAGGGCCTGTTATAGATCCCTGTAGACAGTATGGCCCTTTCTACCTGCTTTCATTAATGATACCTTGTGTTCGTTTATTTAAATAACTGTGCAGTGGTGAAGGGTAAAGAGGTCTTTAAATATGGCTAGAACTGTTTGATACTGACTCTGATGTAATAGTAATTTCTGGTGATCCGGAGGACAACCGGTGCGACCTAGCAATGAGATTCGGTGCATATGCAGAGCCAAGAGATAGTTTTGATCTAAGCATATTTCTCTACACCTGTCCTGAAATTATTTCTCTTGGTTCTAAGTGAAGAGATCTCTTCAACAACTAACAGAATCCCCATTTAGTGTGATGTGGTATGGTGGGAATGGCCAAATAAGTCATTTGGTGCTACCATTAAAGATTGAAAGATGCCGGGATGGCGGCAATCAGGGGAGAAACAAACAAACCAAAACCCCAAAACAAAACAACAACAAAAAGACCAAAAAAAAAAAAACCCACAAAAAAAAAAAAAAAAAAAAAAGGCATTAAAAAAGTCTCACATTGTCAAAAACAAACAAACAAACAAACAAAAAAGTCTCACATTGTTGTCTTTATTATTACTGTTTATCTTTTATTGGAGACTGATAGATAGCCATGGATCCAGATGTATCAGAAAGTTCTTTCCAGTTTTAGTGATAGTTGTAATACAAATTGAGACTCCATAGGAAGCAAGGACCATTTATTTGTAAGTGATTTTATTCTTCAAAATTAATGTTTTCCTAGAACAGTTCCAAAGTATCTAACTTTGTATTATAATGTAATATATGTGCTGTGGTTAACCAGAATTCAGACACTTTACTCAGTATTCAGCTCAGTGAGAAAAGAATAGTTAGTGAGTTAATAGACTTGGAACTTACTTTTTCATAGAAGGTTGAAATCTTATTTTCAGTGTAATCTTTCAAAACCATGGATCAAATTACTTTGGAGTTTCCTGAGATTTTGGTTTGAAGCCTTTGGCAGTGCCTCCCTTCCAATCCAAATCATGCTACCTGGAGCACACAACATTGAATGTTAGTCTTCTCAATGTCAGAGACCTATATTGTGACAATTTAGCCTAAAATTTTAAACTGGAATTGGTTTAAAGTTTGTGTAGATGTGATCTAAGCCCTCAGTATCCCAGAGCATTATGGATGCTCAGTAAAGGTTTATAGAATTATAGTTACATTTTATATTATTTCTACTTTAATAAGTTTTCTGATGAGTTTTAATTAAGAGTATTTTGATTATTGGTAATAGAAACCTTCCCAGATTATCAGAATCAGAAAAGGGAATTTATTGTAAGGATACATAATGTCCAAGAGCAGAAAATCCAGTCAAATTTTAGGAGGGATTTAAGTGAGTGGGAGTTGGAGAGTTAGCAGGAACTAGCTATTCCTTAGGTACTTAGAGGACACACAGTCTCTTATGTGTCCCTTTTTTCCCCCTGTACATCTGTTTTGTTCTTTATTTCTCACTCTTTCTTTGTGGACCAGTTTTCTCTCTTTCTTCCTACACATGTCAGAAAATGGCTACAGTCTATATTATTTTGCTTTACCAACAAGTTTGATAGCAAAACAAACAAACAAACAAACAAAAACCCCCAAAGTTGATTAGCATTTCAGCATTAAATTCCTGGGAGAGAGAACTCGGTCTGCCTAGTTTGGATCAGGTGTCTGGCTACCAGTCTAATCAACTTGTTGGCAGAATATATTACCAGAACAAATCTCTTTGTTAGGAGAAATGATCTAATAATGATGTTTGTCATATTACCAGCTTATTCTTTATGAAGCTGTATGGTCTTTTTTTATTGTAAGAATTTGGTTATCTGGACTCCTGGGTGGCTCAGTTTCTGACTTTTGATTTCAGCTCAGGTCATGATCTCAGGGTTGTGGGATTGAGCCCCGAGTCAGGCTCTTCATGCTCAGCAGAACGTGCTTCTCTCTTCCTCCCTCTGCTCTTCCTCTCGTGTGTGTGCTCACTCTCTCTCTCTTTCTCTCTCTCAAATAAATAAATTTTTAAATTGTTTTGGTTATTTGATAAGTTATAAACTTAGATTTATTAGCACATGATATAATTTTCTGTGCAACAGATCACAACTTTATATTTTACTTAAATATAAATACATATTATATGCTCATTATATTACTGTTTATCAGTCCTACTTCACAAATGTGAGCTAGGCTCAGAGAAGTTTAATAACCTGCCTCAAAGGTCACATACCTAGTAAGTCACAGACCTGGAGTTTGAACCAGGTACACTGATTCCAGAGCTCATTCTTTCGACTTCTTGCTATAAGATGATTCTCATTATAAGGTGTTTTGAAATATAAATATTTACTTTAAGAGAACTCTCATTTAGCCAGACCTAATTAATGTCTAACTTATGTGGTTCAGTAAAAGTTTCCTGAATCCCTCCTACATGTAGGTGCAGTTCTAGTTCTAGGGGATCCAGAGGTGAGTAAGAGGCTATTTCTGCCTAAAGTTGTTCAATCTAGGAGAGAGAACAGATACAAATCATTAAAATACAGTGTGAAATGTTCACCTTTATAGAATGTTTGTATGTGTTTGAGACAAGCAAAGCCGGTATATAGTGTAAGAGTGAGTATTGTAGTATTGGTTACCAAAGGAGTTAATATATCAGTAATCTGAAATTAGAATGAATTCTAGGGCTTAGAGTGCTTATTACATACAAAGTAGGTCAGTTTGTTTTGGTCACTGGGCAGGTAATGGACAGGTTTTTGAGCAATCAAAGATTATTTTCCTTTTTTTTTTTTTAAATTTTATTTAGAGAGCATGAGGGTAGGGAGAGAATCTTTAAGCAGGCTCTGTGCCCAACATGGACCCTGAGATCATGACCTGAGCCGAAATCAGGAGTTGGATGCTAACTGACTGAGCCACCCAGGTGCTCCAGATGAGTTTCCTTTTGATGGCTTCTTTCAAGATTATATTCTTGAGGATATAAAATAGGGTAAAAGGTTTGTTGGTGGGCCAGATAGCCATCAAGAAGGATCAAGTAGGTTTACTCTGCTAGTGGCATAGGGTCAAATGCAGGTTGCCCAGGATCCAGAGCACAATCATCTAAAGGAAATATATGTGAGTGGAGTTACTGTGGGACCGAGAGTGGTGAGTAGTCTTGCTCATGGGCAATGGAGTAAGAGCAGGGTCTGAGCAAACTGTGGGCGATCACTATGCTGTTAGGTGTCTGAGATGTTGGTCTCTGGTCTCCCACCTGTTTAAAAGAAAAGAACAAATCAACATTAGGTTGAGCTATAAGTTGCCAATATTTGACCTTTTTGATCTATAAATGTAGCAGTTTTGTATGGTTTAATCTAATATTTGCTGAGTGCTTACTACCTAGTTTGAATTTTAAAATTTTGCAAGCAGTCTAGAAGATAAATCTCCAGTGTACAGAGAGGAAACCAGAAATTAAAATGGTGGAGGTAACATGCTCCAAGACAGAAAGTTACTCATAGCAGTCTCTAGCTCAAAAGCCAGAGATTCTTCAAATTTGCCAGGGTCTTAATCAGTACATTAAGTTGTACAACCACTGAAATCAGACAACAAATAGGAGATGGTTTTCATCAGAAGACCCAGTGAACCAAGTACCAAACCCATAGGATTTGCCTCCTCCTTGTTTTCTCTGCTTCTGGCCTCTATCATTTATCTCCCTGTCATACTCTATTTCATCCATCCTCCTTCCACTCCTTCCCTGCTTCTATTTCCCTCTCTCTGCAGTCATAAAGAAACAAGTACATAAAGGTTGGTACAGCACAGATAAGACTATGTAGCGATTAGCAGTCACTTTACAGAATCATATTTAAGATATGGAAGAACAATTCAGACTCTACTAAGTGAAAAACAGAAGTTTACAATGAAGTGAGAGCAGTTGATTGAACTGTCTGTCATCTATCTTTCTGGTTACTTTGATAGGGGAAAAGACCTGCAATGGTATAATGATAGTGCTTTCTGAGAAGACAGACGCTTCTGCTAATCTGATTTTTCTCCTTCGTTTTCTACTATTATTTTTATTGGTAATAAAACAAAAATGTAATATTGTTGTTTTCAGGTCATCTAAAAGCTTGGTTAATGGGAACTTTCAAGGATTATTATTTTTGTTAATCAAGCGAACTGTTAGGAAATATTCTCTAGATGCATCCTTCATGACTTACCTTGTGACATTTCAGAATGTTTATTGCCCTTCGATTCATGGCAAAGTAGATACTACTAACATGCCCAAATAGAGATAAACTGTAACAATGCCAGTTCATGGTTTCTCTTCATAAATTCTGATTTTTTTAATTTGCTGCACTACTAGGCTCCTCTAAATTCCAGATCATTAAAGTTTAAATATTATAAATGAGTGTGGTATGTTTTGAGAATGTCATTATTCTGAAGCAGTTTCATTTAGTTTGAATAAAGTTTTGACCTCACCAGCAAGATTCCAAATAAGACTGACCTCTTCTGAGGGCAAAATAAATTGGCTACCTCTGTGTTATATGAGGAAAGTGCCTGTGCTTTTTTTCCTTATAGAATAATGTCTTAAATATACAGCAGGCACTTAATAAATGTGCTTCTTCCTATATTGCTCTCTTACATCTTTGCTGATGATGAATAGTCTAATTAGAATGTCTGTTTTGAGCTTTTAAAATTTCCAGGAATATGCCTCTGTCAATATCTGTGAATGTGGAGTATCTCTCTGGCTAGTATATATGAGTAAATTTTGGTTAGTAGATGTGGGGGTGAAATTTACTTATAAGTAGTCCGTGGTTCCATTGTCTAAAGTAACTTAAATTTTAGGAAAATATTAGGAAATATAGGTGACATCCAGAGAAGGTTTTTGTGTTTTAGGGGGAAGGGTTTGTTTGTTTGTGAGAGAAAGCCTCAAGCAGATTCTATGCTGAGTGTAATCTCACAACCTTGAGATCAGGACTTGAGCCAAAACCGGGAGTTGAACACTTAACTGACTATGCTACCCAGGCACCCCTGATAATTTTTTAATATGCAAGAGCTTAAACAAATTATGCAAGAACTTTTACAATCCAGTTAAAAAAAAAGTACCTCAGAAAGATGGATAAAGAACACAAATGAGCACCTCCTAGAAAAAGATACACAGGTGCCCAATAAATATATGTACTACCTAAAAAAAAATTTACTTTTAAGGAATTTTTAATTTATATTACAAATAATTAACATAATCTATATATGTATACGTATGTATGTATCCTTATCTTTATATTTTCTTTTTTAAAGATTTTATTTATTTATTTGATAGAGATCACAAGTAGGCAGAGAGGCAGGCAGAGAGAGGAGGAAGCAGGCTCCCCGCTGAGCAGAGAGCCCGATGCGGGGCTCAATCCCAGGACCCTGACATCATGACCCGAGCTGAAGGCAGAGGCTTTAACCCACTGAGCCACCAAGGCGCCCGTATCTTCATATTTCTTGAGAGCAGAGATGATGTCCTGTCACTCCTAAATACTCTACTGTGTAATTCCCGACAAAAAGGCCACTCTTGGGATGCCTGGGTGGCTCAGTGGGTTGAGCCGCTGCCTTTGGCTCAGGTCATGATCCCAGCGTCCTGGGATCGAGTCCCGCATCGGGCTCCTTGTTCTGTGGGGAGCCTGCTTCTCCCTCTGCCTCTGCCTGCCACTCTGTCTGCCTGTGTTCGTTCTCTCCCTCTCTCTCTCTGACAAATAAATAAATAAAATCTTAAAAAAAAAAAAAAAAGGCCACTCTTATACCTATCCTGCGTTCAGACCTGTAAATCTGGAAGTCAGCATGAGTATAATACTGCCATCCTATCCACAGATCCCTTTCAGATTTTACCATCTCTCCTAAGAATGTCTGTTTTTCCTTTTTGGTCCATGCTTTATCCAGGAATTCATGTTGCATTTGACTGTCAAATCTCTTCAGACTACTTCAGTCTAAAACTGTTTCCTGGTTTTCCCTATGTTTCATATTCTTTTGGGTTTTAAGGAATACAGGAATAAGGAATTCTGTAGGATAACTTCTTCAACCTGGGTCTGGTTTTTCTCATTGTCAAGTGCCACACAGAAAGTTGCTCTTTTGTTTTCAGTATATTCCATCATTGCACCACTGACGGGTAATATTCCAGGATTATACCAATACGCTGTTCATCAGACCTCCACTCCCATCCGTTCGCATCTATAGACAACACTATGAATCTATCCCCTTTAAGACGGCTGCAAAAGATGCTCCTCTATTCCTATCATTCCTGCTACATTTATTAACATTTTTCTCTTTTCTGCATTTACTTATTTATTCATCGTTCATTCACTTGTCAGTATGGATTCATGGATGCCAGTTTTAATGAGTGGGTTGTAATTTGTTATTAAGTTTTTAAACTGAGGTATAATTTACTTACGGTGGAATATATACATCTTAAGTTAGTCAGTTTTGACATACATATACATGCCTGTCAAGGATAACCAGTATTTATTTCGATGCCCAAAGTTTCCCCCATTTGACCAGTAGGAGCCCCTTCAGTTGGCTCCTGTCTCTCTCTGAAATATCTCCCATCATTTGTTGAACATTTCCTTACTCTCTGGCTCAAGATGTTTCAGATTCTTCTTGTAGTTTCCGTGCCCAACTTCAAAGTCAGCCATTTCTCCGAAGATCTTTGGTTTCTTTTAAAGTAGGATGGGATTTAGAAATCAAGAGATGGGCCATTGGTATGTCTTTTTGTTACTTGGCTGTCAGTTGCTATTGGGCCTTCTAGGTGGACAGAATTAGGAAAATATATGTACGTATTTATGTGCACATACACGCATATATATACACACATCTGTAACTGTTCATTTTTCTGTGTGTATAAAGTAATCAAGAATTCATATTTCTTTTTTTTTTTTTTTTTTAAGATTTTATTTGAGAGAGAGCACAAGCGGGGGGAGGGGCAGAGGGAGGAGGGAGAAGCAGATTCCCCACTGAGCACGGAGCCTGATGTGGTACTCCATCTTAGGACCTGGGATCATGACCTGAGCCGAAGGCAGATGCTTTTAACCAACTGAGCCACCCAGGCACTCCATGAATTCATATTTCTAATTCCAGGCCAATACCTTAGATTTCTTAGATTTCTCCTTTTTTTTTTTTTTTTTTTTTTAAATTTTTTTTTTTTTTACACAGAGAGAGCACAAGCAAGGGGGAGCAGCAGGCAGAGGAAGAGGGAGAAGCAGGCTCCCTACTGAGTAAAGAGCTTGATGCAGGGCTCGATCCCAGCCCCCTGGGATCATGATCTGAGCCGAAGGCAGATGCTTAACCGACTGAGCCACCCAGGCGCCCCAGAGACAGTGAATCTTAAGCACGCTCCCCTTCCAGCACAGAGTCCGATGCAGGACTGGGTCTCACGACCTCTGAGATCACAACCTGAGCTGAAACCAAGAGTCTGACACTTAAAACAACTTCACACCCAGGCACCCCACCTTAGTCTTCTTTTTGGCCTTTCCCTTCCTTCCTTTTAAATATATTTGGCAGTGAGAAACATGGCCCCACTATCCTCAGTATATTTACTTATTTGATCAGTCGGTTTACTTACTTGGTGAGTGTAACAAATTTAATTATGCTGCTCATTTCTTGTCCCTGCTCAGCTCCCACCATGTCCTTAGCCACAGGGTCAGCCTCTGCTTCCATGTGATTCTCAACAGCCGCCTCCTCGTTACCTTGTACAGTCAGCATCTGTCCTGTCCCTCTGTGTCCCAACCCTTACGCCTCACTACTACCCCATGTCCTTAGTACCCATGAAAAGGAAGAAAAGAAATGGTCCCAGAGAAGATTTTAAAGTTAGATTTAGATTACACAGTTTTCTTTATTTCTTCAATGTACTTAGTTTTTTTAATGTTCTAAGAAATTGTGCATTTTCATTTTTAAATGACATACCCTTTGGCATATAGGTTTATTTTTTCATTCATCTGTTGGAATTATTTTCACTATTGTTTTAATGTCTCTTTGAGATTGTCCTATACAAAAGGTCGTTTTCCTAGATTTATTGTTACACTATGTGTTTAAGTACATTTATTTACTGAGGGTTTTAGCATCGAATTTAATCCTCTTGTTCTCTGTTTCTCCTGGCTGCATTGGCACTGCCCCAACCAGTTTGAATGCTTACCCTTCTGAAGAAACTACCTCAATAAAATGTCATTAGACATATTTTGTTTTTTAAAAAATAGATCTTGAATAACTGAATATTTCCTAGGCAGTGTCAACATTAGTCAGCCATTTGGAGAATTGATTGAACTATTGTCTTTCTGAAGCTTACTTCAAATATTTGGTGTGCTGCAGCCCAAGGCACATTAGAAATCACTGTTGATTCCTTTGGACACTTGTATGTTTCACTGGCATTTTGGCTTCTTAAAAGATTATTACCCACCAATAGCTAATCTAAAAATCTCTTATGCTTTTGAGTGTTCCCATAGAATTCAATGGTTTTTAGGTGCCAGTTAGGGCATTTGGTAGATTGACTAGAAAAATAATTGTTTAAGCAATGCTGGATAACTGTGAGGTAGCCGTTGCCTTGACAACTAGAAAACTGTTCTGTTTGCTAAACAAAGGGATGGTAATTTAGTAGTTTAATTTCCTTTTTGGCATGGAGGTGCTACATAATAACATTTTATTTTAGCCTCTGAGATGGTACATATTATTGACCAAAATCGGAGAAACAGAGCAAAAAGAGAAGCTAAGAGTTTTTTCTGGTTTAAAGACATGTGTGTCTAACAGGGTCAGTGTTGGTCCAGGTAATTTAATGAACCAGCTGAATAATTTTTTGTATATCTCTTGCACCAAAGGCCAGGAGCCCTAGAATAGGTATATAGTCTTGGTTTTCTTTCCACTGTACTAAAGGGTTGTGATGTACTTCATAATGGAGCAACACCACAAACACTTTAACCTCTGTTGCTATTAGAATCAACAGGATTACTTTATTTCTGAATTGAATGAGGGGGATAATATTTAAATACATCCTCCCCAGCCTCTGTATTATGCACAGTTACACTGGCATCTCTTCTATTTGTGTGGAATCTCTTTTGTGTAGGACTTGAAAAAATTTTTAATGACACGTTTCCTCCAAATTATTAAGTAATAGTAACAGTCTATTTGGCAGTGTATGCTGAGCCATGTTCCAAGCACTTTACAGGTAGCATTTCACATTTCATCCCTTTGAGATAGTCACTCTTTTATCCTGAGGTACAGAGGTGTTAGCCCGAGGTCATCTAGCTACTAAGTGGTAGATTTGAACCCAAGCATCTAATTCAAGAGCCAGTGCTCTTAATTTACTGTATTGTACTGACTCTCATTCATATACTCATTCTAAATATATTAGAGTATAGAAAAGTAATAATAAGAAAAATAAAAATAACTCATAATCCCAATTACTACAGATTAGAATACTTTTTTTTCCCCTTTAGATTATAATACTCTTTACTCTTCTCATGAAGTAATGTAATATCTGGATTTCTTTCAAAATAATCATTGTTTAGGAGGGATGAGTAGGAGTATAGATGAGACAAAATTGTGTTGATAATTGTAGGACCCAGACTATGAGTATATGGGGGATTTATTATAGAGTCCCATCTTCTTTTATGTATGTTTGAAGTGTTCCTTACTATATGTTTTATTTTTACTCATTTTTCTTTTCTTTTCTTTTGTTTTTTTTTTTTTTTTTTTTTTTTTTTTTTAAGATTTTATTTATTTGAGAGAGAGTGAGCAAGAAAGTGAGAGAGCACAAGCAGGGGGAGAGGGAGAAACAGGCTCCCCACTAAGTAGGGAGCCTGATGCAGGGCTCCATCTTAGGACTCCCGGATCATGATCTGAGCCAAAGGCAGACTGAGCCACCCAGGTGTGCCTCCCCCACCCAGTATACATTTTAAAATGCAAAGAATACATACCACTTGTAACAAACAAAAAAGAAGCCTTTTTTTTTTTTTTTTTTTTTTTTTTAAGACAGGAAGACTGGGACGCCTGGGTGGCTCAGTTGCCATCCATTTCCTGATTTCGGCTTAGGTCATGATCTCGGGGTCGTGAGATTGAACCCTGCTGCCTCAGACTCTGTGCTGAGCATGGAGCCTGCTTAGAGTCTCTCTCCCCCTCCGTGCACACGTTCACTCTCTCTCTAAAAATTAAAAAATAAAGAACAGGAAGACTTATTTTGAATGAAATGTTTTTATATACGTATTCCTCCATTTCATTCCCTTTCCCATTGGTTAATCCCTTTTTAGCAGTTATTCCTATCTTCATTGTGTATATATTTTATATATATATAATATAACATAAATATATGATTATTTTTGCATTTCTAGAGAAAGCTAAACTGACAGAACCACCCAGGTACCTCCTTTTTTTCTTTTAAAATGCTAGAGGCAAAACCTCATCTTATTTTTAAAAATTTTTTTAAAAAGATTTTTATTTATTTATTTGTCAGAGAGACAGCGAGCGAGGAACACAAGCCTGGGGAGTGGGAGAGGCAAAAGCCGGCTTCCTGCTGAGCAGGGAGCCGTGTGATGTGGGGCTGGATCCCAGGACCCTGAGATCATGATCTGAGCCACCCAGGCGCCCGGAATACCTGATTTTAAATGATTGTTCATCAGGGCACCTGGGTGGCTCAGTTGGTTAAGCAAAGCATTCTTGATTTCAGCTTAGGCCATGATCGCAGGGTCATGGGATCGGGTCCCATGTCGGGTTCTGCTTTCTCTTTGAAGTTCGCTTGAGATATTCTGTCTCCCTTGGCCTATTTCCTTGTGTGAGCACCTGTCCCCTCTCTCTCTCTCTCTCTCTCTCTCTCTCAAATAAATAAAATCTTAAAAAAAAAAAAAAGGAGGGGGTGTCAAATCTGAATTTTCATTGGTTTAATGACTTTGCCCACCTTGAGTGTTTCCTAATAGTAAAAGTAATTATTAATAGCTAAATACTTGAGGCATCATAATTCATTGCTTTTTAATATTGACCATGTTTTCCTAATATGGAAACTGAACGTTAGAGAGGCTTAGTAACCTCCAAAACTCATCTAGTTAGTGTAAAGAATAGAGCTAGGGTAAGGACCTTGTCTTTTCTGCCTGTGCTGTTGGTCTGCTTTATTACCTTACGTTTTACTCTGCGTTTATGCTCTGCTAAAATTATGTACACAAATCTGACCATGTAGGTACGTCATGGATTTCATTTGTTTTTCTGTAGAAATTCTTTTTTTTTTTTTTAAACATTTTATTTATTTATTTGAGAGAAGAGAGAGACAGTGAGAGAGAGCATGAGCGAGGAGAAGGTCAGAGGGAGAAGCAGACTCCCCGTGGAGCTGGGAGCCTGATGCGGGACTCGATCCCGGGACTCCAGGATCATGACCTGAGCTGAAGGCAGTCGCTTAACCAACTGAGCCACCCAGGTGCCCCTTCTGTAGAAATTCTTATTCATATTTTGGTTAGCATAGTTTCACTTCTAGATGATTGTGTTTCTCCGTGTCCCATTTTGACCTTCTCTGTTACCCCAGTACTTTGAGAAACACACTCATTAGACAGAGGTATACAGAATTCAAATTCTTACGTTCATCTAATAATGAGAATTTAGGAACAGAAAAGTTACTTACCTAAGATGATACAAAACAAAATAATAGAGGCAGAAAAGTAAGATCAGACCATAGATCTTTGCTTTCCAGGTATTGCCTTTAACAGATTAACACTGTTCTAACAACGTGTTTCAGTTTAGCAGGTGTTTATTAGATTTTGGTTTCCCTTCTCAAGTATTTTTATAATAGACATTTTCTTTATGTGTTTTGCTAATTCCTTTTCATGTGTTCTAGCTTGAAGGAAGGGAAATACTACCCTTCAGAATAATAATTTGCCACCACAATATTTGAGGTAATTATTACTCTTCTCTGTTAGCATGGATTTTTATGTTGGTAAGGATGTGAGATAGGCTTGGTTTGGGGGAAAAATCTCTTTCAAATTTAAGTTGAATAAATCTCAATAAACATAGTGACAGATTGCTATCATTGGCATATTGCCAGTGTTTGGTATGAATATTAATGAAAAGAATACGTAAATGGTTTTCTGTATATAAGTAGTCTAAATATATTACTATTCTCTTCCCTTTTTTGTTCACAGTACTTTTTAATAAAAATATCTAAAAAAAAGTATCACTTCTTAAACATTTGTTTGAGTAGGCATAAATGTTCAGTTTTTAGTTTTCTTGTTTTTTTCCTACGTTTCACAGTTTCTTGTTCCTCATCAGTATTCCTTTATTTTAAGTATACTGTTTGTCTATGAAAATAAAATTTACTGGCTAATAAGGCAGGATGTATTAATGGAAGACGTTTGCAAGTTGTGGATAGTAATGTTTAATAGTCATGAAGACAGCCCCACCGTTTGCTTTTGTAGCAGTAACACACAATACCAGTTGAACCACAAAGGGAATTGATGTGTTCCTGAAATTTTCTTAAAATTTCTGGGCAAAGTGTTGTGTGTCTGTTTCATATTCTTTGTATAGTAAAGCCACTAGCTTGTCTGGAATTTAACCAAGAATTTGAGCAAGGAAAATGGTATTTTATGAGGCTTAAGGCAAGTAGGTAAAGTAGAAAAATACATTTTTAAATTTTAGATGCAAGAGCAGTACAAAGTTATCAAAGTGTAGTCAATGATATCAACAAGTTTTAGTGGTAGTAATTCTTTCTGTGAGGGTATACTTGTGTTATGACATAAATGAATTGAAATAAAAGTGTTTTCCTAGGTAGATTTTATTTTTTTTAACTTTTTCTTTTTTTTCATGTTAACTATGTCCAACATGGGACTAGAACTCACAGCCCCAAGATCAAGAGTCCTATGCTTTACTGACTGGGCCAGCTCGCCCCCTCCCCCCCATGTAGATTTTAAAATCCATATACTTGATACATTTTGTGTTATTTTAAAAAATACTTTTCATGAAATAAATAGAATGTGAAACAAAAGGCTATTAAGAAGGTCACCCTGATATTTTTAGTTGTAGTAACTTTGTCTTGGTTTATGGGCCTACCTCCCACCTTTAAAAAAAAAGTTACAATTATTTGATTATAATTCTTTTGGTGTGTCATTAGACTATATATCTTTTTTTTTTTTTTTTTTGATAGATCACTCCTTATGTGTATTATCCACAACTGTTGGGATTAATTTAAGATCCATCCAAATGAAATCTGTATTTTCATCACTCACTGCTATATTAACAGCATTTTTCCTCCTGGTCTATAAAATTTCTACAAGATGTTAATAGATGTTAATAGAAAAAAGGGTTTCTTTGGACAATGAGGCAGAGTAGGGGGGTTCATTCAATAAACTGATTTTCCCAAACTTTCTCCTCCTTTTCTTTTTGGTGGAGCATCTCAGGATATTAGTGTTTCTTGTAAAACACATTGCAAAAAGTTACATAAACTTTCTTTGATTATGCATTGATTAATATAAGCAGAACTCCTTAAAATTACAGATCTTATACAGAAATGTACATGATTGTAAAGAGTCAGAGCAGCTAGATTAGGACTGTTAAAAAACTAAATCACACACACAATAAAAAAAATAGAATCACAAGTGAGGAAACTTAAAATATTTAACATGGAAGGGTAAATAAGTAGTGAACTCATCCCAAAGTATTTACGATTTCCCAGATTGGATTTCTTCTTATAGTTTTCTCCATTTGTTTGAAATAGATGGTAATTCTTCCCACCTCTCCTATTCTGCCTTTGAATTGTCTAGGTAGGGATATGACAAAGCTATTCGGAATCTGGGTGGCTTCTTAAGATGTAGCCTAAAATTTTGAGGCTTTTAAGGATCTGCTTTCTCTTTAGATGGTCATATAGTAAATAAATACTTGAATGATTGGATAGATGGAAGGGTGGATAGAATGATAAACTTGTGATTAAGCTTATTCATATCATGGGCTATATGTATTCTATATAGAAAAAAAGATTCATTTTTATTTTATATGATATACATCTAAAGTAGATTTTTTTGATACATAGATTTTACTTGTTTTTACTTTCTTTTTTTAACATGGTCTGCAATTAGCATGGGAATCTTTTTTTTTTTTAAGATTCTATTTATTTATTTATTTATTTGAGAGAGAGAGAGAGAAAGAGAGAGATAGATAGATCACAAGTAGGCAGAGAGGCAGGCAGAGAGGGGGAGGGAAGGAGGCTCCCCGCTGAGCAGAGCCTGATGCAGGTCTTAATCCCAGGACCCTGGGATCATGACCTGAGCCGAAGGCAGAGGCTTAACCCACTGAGCCACCCAGGTGCCTCTTTACTTGTTTTTAAGTTAGAGTATTTTATGGATGGTTCTTGTTAACAAATACATTCAATTACTACAACTTTTATAGCTATCATAGGACTAGATCTGCCAGTCCGAAATATAATTGTGCTAAAGAATTAAGAGACTTTAAATCTAATTGTATTTGTTTGCATTTTAGGCCCTTGATGAGCCTCCCTATTTGACAGTGGGCACTGATGTGAGTGCTAAATACAGAGGAGCCTTTTGTGAAGCTAAGATCAAGACAGCAAAAAGACTTGTCAAAGTCAAGGTACAGTATATGTAGATTTTATACGTTCAGTATTTGATATTTAAACTTTTTTTTGGTGTGTGTATTTAAGACTTTTTTCTGCAAGATGGGTTTAGTTTGTATATAAGGGTTGTCAAATACTTGAAAACAAAACATTATTTGGGATTTTAAAGTATTCTAATTAGGATAAAGTTAGATTATTACAGATTGATATTTTGAATGACATTTCAGTATAGACAGACTTTGTACTGTTTGTGTTGTTAGCCTTTTAGAGCTGGAAAGGACCTTAGAAATCATGTAGTTTAATTTTTTTTTTTTTTCAAATTTTTATTTGACAAACAGAGATCACAAGTAGGCAGAGAGGCAGGCAGAGAGAGAGGAGGAAGCAGGTTCCCCGATGAGCAGAGAGCCTGATGCAGGGCTCGATCCCAGGACCCTGGGATCATGACCTGAGGCGAAGGCAGAGGCTTTAACCCACTGAGCCAGCCAGGCACCCCATTTTGTTTAATTCTTAATTTTAGACCACCCTCCACCATTTTAATCATCACATTGAGATGTGATTTATAATTGATGGTGTTTTAGATAATAAAATAAGGTAAACCTAGTTGTTGATTTCCTTATCTTCTTTATTTTATTTATTTATTTGTTTATTTAAAGATTTTATTCACTTGACAGAGAGAGATCACAAGTAGGCAGAGAGGCAGGCAGAGAGAGAGAGAGAGGAGGAAGCAGGCTCCCGGGTGAGCAGAGAGCCCGATGCGGGGCTGCGTCCCAGGACCCTGGGATCATGACCTGAGCTGAAGGCAGAGGCTTTAACCCACTGAGCCACCCAGGCGCCCCTATCTTCTTTCTTTAAAAAAATCTCAAATACTTGTGTTTTGTCTTAGATAATACAGAAAAAGAAATGTAATTGTTTACATTTTAGTAAACTATCAGTGTTGAAAAATATAGGAAAAGTGAAATATTTGAAGGTAGATATTTATTCATCTGTCAATTATTTACTAAGTGGTAAACTGTGCAGGGTACTGTTAGGTGGAAGGAGATTGGGGATATGGGGATGACCTGATCTTTGTCCTCAGAGGATTTATAGTGCAGATTAGCAGATACCCTGTAAAACATTGGTTTGAATATCACCAAGTCAAACAGGCCAGAGGTGTATGTCCAGTGGAGAGTTTCAGATTCTCTTCTGGAGTTTTTTCCGTGCTTATATTCTAGCTTCTTTCTGTGTGCATGGATGTGTTGAGAAAAGCTTCTTGTGATTCTGATTTACACTTCTAATTAAGATCCATTGTGGTTAAGGCCTTTAAATCAACTGGAGGAGGCTGGTCTTGGTCACACCATGCCTTTAGTTTTCACACGTGTGGTACCTGTGCACTCTTCCGTGATTTGATTTTTGTGGGTACTCTTAACAGTGTTCTTACAGTGGCATTCCCTGTTCTGATTTCACACACTGGTGTTCCCTGAGCACTCATTTTTTTGCCACTAGTATCTTGGAAATGCAGACAGAGCTCCTACTAGCACATGCAATACCTTACTGTCAGACAAACGCTTTCCCTCCTAGTAGATCGCTTCTTTAGTAGAGCTTGGCATGCAGGTTAGACTTTAGTGTTAGAAAAAGGTGTTCCCTTTGGACAGGAGCAGTTTTACTCTAGGACTGCTTTGGTTTGCACAGCACAGGCTGGATTTTAGCTCTGACTTGCAGTCTCAGCTGGGTGTTGCTGTATAATGAATGAACCAGCTAAATGCATATATCACTCCTGCCATTTCTTGCTATTAATAAAAGGAAGGGAACTGTTAGTCTTTACTGCTTCTGTTGATAGCACAGAGTACCAGTACCTTGTGCCTTGTACATAACAGATACCTAAAACTTGTTAATCTTTTTGGCCGCTCTAAAAATCTGTTTGTAATTCAAAGTTAATTATTTTCTCAACAGATACAGTGGTATACTTCTGATTTGTTTATGATTCAAATAAAGTTCATACATTTTCAACAGTTTGTTGATCTACTTCTTCCTCATCAGTTTTCATTGATCAAACATTTACTATGTGCTAAGTACTGTATTAGGTTTTGAAACTCCAGTGTTAAAATCTGATCTCTGTCAGTGGCTTACAGTGGCTTACAGTCTGAGCGAGTGACAGAAATAACTAAGCACATAATTTAAATAAAGCATGGTAATGCTTTTGTGTGAGACAGAAATGCCTGGGATGCTATAAGACATCTCTTCACAACTTCTTTGTGAGCACATTCCGTAGATGTAGTACCGCAGACGTCTGGTAAGACCATGTTGATGGTTGAATCCCTGTAAGAGCTGTTGCTTTGTGTAGGGAAAACAGCTTTCTTACCCTGAATACTTGAAGCTGTCTTATTTTCACCAACTAATGCAAAATATTTAAACTTTGAACCTTTGTTTTTACGTAATCTCCTCACATCTCGTTTCCCATTCTCTGCTTCCTGTACTTATACAGAGTACAGTAAACTTCGGGAGCTTGACCGCTTAAGTTTGAGTCTCAGCTCTACTGTGTACCAGTTCTGTGATCTTGGACCAGTTACTTATTCTTTCTGCTCCTCAGTTTTCTTATCAACAAAGTGGGAACCATCATACCTACCTAATAAGGTTGTTGTAAAGATTATGTGTTTAATGCTTGAGCCTGATGCTTAGCTCTCAGTAAATGTTGCTACTAAATAAGCTGCAGCTTATTATTAAACTAGGTCTTCCGAGAATGATAAAGGACCTAATAGCCTAAGGTCTCCACCTGTTTTTCCCTCTCCTCTTTTTTTAGGAAAGGAAATTATACTACTAAGGTAATAGCTAATAGTATTGAATAAAGTCTAATATATGAAACACCAGCTGATGTATTCTGGAAAGTTGTCTGTCTATAATAATAAAATTTTCAGTTAATCTGGTTAGGGATTGAGAGTTATATATACTAGACAGCTGTGTTAGATTACTTGTAATGAGAACAAATTCATTCGTTGATGAACTTGTGTCACTTGATTTTGTGTGTGTGTGTGTGTGTGGGCTTGTTGCTAATTAAATTTGTGATCTCTAGGTAACATTTAGGCATGATTCTTCGACAGTGGAAGTTCAGGATGACCACATAAAGGGCCCACTAAAGGTAATTCATTTATTTATTCATTATTAATTCTAATGCTTCAATGGGAGACATATACGTGGTCATTTCTTTTTAATCATTGGCTGTTTTTGAGTTGATAAACATAGTTCTCTCTAAATAGGCCAGTAGAAAACAATGGAATGTTCAGTGAAACTTGATGTTATAAGAGAACCTGTGTTTAGAAATGAAGTAAACATCAAGGAAGCATTGACTGCTTTTTATTTACTGTTTCCTTTTTACCATTTTGTACTTACAGAATTAATGGGTGATGAATTAGGGATTAAGTGATGGAGGTTCTGTGACAATGTGAAAAGTGAGGGAAAAATTCCAACATGTTAAGAACCTCAGGGCTTCTATTTATTTTTTTATTTTAAGATCTTATTTATTTATTTGAGAGAGAAAGAGCATGGGGAAGGGCAGAGGGACAGGGAGAAGCAGACTCCTCTCTGAGCAGGGAGCCCAACATGGGGCTTGATCCCCAGACCCTGAGATCATGCCCTGAGCTGAAGGCAGATGCTTAACTGACTGAGCCAGCTAGGAGCCCCAAAGAGCTTTTAGAGTTGCTAATTTGTTGAAACAGCTACAGGCAAATGAATTTTTTTTAAGGGTTATCAGACAAAGTGTTAAGCTTGTTACATACAGATAGTTTTATTTATTTGCATTCATTTCTCTTCCCTGGTGGATGAAATCAGTGCTGTTCTACTTTCTACTAGTGAGCAAGCTAAAGGGAATGTGTGGGCCGCCACTGTGTGCTCTTTGGCCCTTTTGAATGTCTGAAAATTGGACAATGGCCTGCCTGGATGAGTTTTAAGAAATGCTAACAGAATTGAAGAAACATTTATAGATACAAGAAAAATTCTTTACCGACACAGCTGTACTTTGGGGGAATTAGATATGTGTATCTGCCAGTTGTTTGTGATTGATTGGAAGACTTCTTTTTTTGATTGAAAGATTTTTAATAGGATCCCTAGAGCATTAGTAGGCACTATAGAGAGCTAAAGCTTGTAATTAAAAAAAAAAAATCTTGCCTTACAAAAATTATTTTCCACCATTCCTGTTTTGTAGGTGCCACTTTTAATGCTACATGCACGTGTTCATGACTTGCAGGGACAAAAAAAAACCAAAATGTGTATACTTATAATATGATGCTTGCCACCATTTATTTAGCACTTAGTATGTGCTAGTGCTGGGCTAATAAGTCTTATATAATCCTAACAGCCCTTCACAGAAGACACTAAAGGGACGTAAAATAATCTGGCCATGCCAGCCAGTGATGACAGAGCCAAAATTCTTGTCATTGAAGCGTATGCCCTCTGAATGTTCAGAACACATAGAATTCTGTGCCTTATTTGTGTTCTTGCCTCAGAAGCACACCAGCATAGCTCTCACTGACTGCCGCCCTGTTCGCATTGGCTCAGGCCAGGTCCTACCAGCTACAAAATACGCTCAGTGTTGTGAAGAGATAGAAAAGGCAACCATTTTGTATCCTCAGGCCCTCTTTTTCTCCTTCTGCTCCCGCCTCTTTATGGCACAGTTGGTTTATTTTACTTGTTTGGCTTTTTTTTACTTTGTTAAATTGTTCTTTGTCTATGATTAGGGCTAAGGATTTTGATTTTGACAATAGGCAGGTATATTAAATTTTATCTCAAGATTGTTAAAGTATTTTCTTTTGTCTGTTGTTTTTTGTTTGTGTGTGTGTGTATAGATTTTAAGTTGTTCCCTGATACGCTTCATAGCTTTCTATTACCTAATAGAAAGTGTCAGCATTTGGATAAATGTTTCTCTTAGAGGAAATAAACCTACCAAAAGTGATGGTCATTTGATCTCAATATATTTTCTAATGAGTTCACATGAAACGTAATACCTAGACTACTTACTAAATAAAAAAAATGGTACCATGTATTTATTGACTGTAGTCATTTAAGAAAAGCTCTGTTAATTCTTGTGGGGCTAACAGTCTTTCTCTGAGCAAGTTTGTTTTTTGTTATCACCATAAAGACCAGATACTTATATTTTATTTTTATTGGGGTATAATTGACATAATATTTTATTAGTTTTGGATGTACAACATAATGATTTGATGTTTGATCAGTACAGTAAGTTTAGTTATATCCATCACCATCCCTAGTTAATTTTTTTTGTTTTTGCTTATAATAGAGACTTTTAAGATTTACTCTTCTTAGCAACTTTCAGATATGCAATATGGTATTACTGACTGTGGTTACCATGCTGTCTGTACATTACATCCTTAGGACTTAATTTATTTTAAAACCGGAAGTTTGTACATTTTGACCACTTTTACGCATTTTGTCTACTCCCTGCTCCCTTCCCACCTGTGGCAATAACCAGTCTGTTCTCTGTGTCTATGAGCTTCTGTTTGTTTTGTTTTTTAGATTCCACATGTAAGTGATATCATATGATACTTGTCTTTCTTTATCTCACTTAGCATAATGTCCTCAGAGTACATCCATGTTGCACATGGCAAAATTTCCTTCCTTTTTATGGCTAAATAGTATTCCATTAAATACATACATATGTATGTTATATATACACACATATATTTCTTAATTTTTATTTATTTATTTATTTATTTCTGTATCCATGCATCCACCAGTGGATACTAAGGTTGTTTCCATATCTTGGCTGTTGTAAATAATGCTGCATTGAACATGGGGGTGCCGATACCTTTTTGAATTAATGTTTCCTTTTCTTTGGATAGGTGCCCAGTAGTGGAATTGGTGGGTCATAGTTTTATTTTTAACTTGAATACCTCCATACTGTTTACTGTAGTTGCTGTACCAATTTATTTTATATTCCCAGCAACAGTGCACAAGGGTTCCCTTTTTTCCATATCCTTGCTAACACTGCTTTTTGTTGTCTTTTTGATAATAGCCATTCTAACAGGTGTGAGGTGATATCTCATTGTGGTTTTGATTTCATTTCCCTCATGATTAGTGATGTTAGCATCTTTATATGTACCTGTTGACCCCATGTGTGTCTTTGGAAAAATGTCAGATCTTCAGATCTTCTATCCATTTGCTAATCAGATTTTTTTTTTTTTTTTTTTTTTTGCTATTGAGTTATAGGAGTTCTCTCTATATATATTGGATAATTATCAAATTATCAAATACATGATTTGCAGATATTTTCTCCCACTCAGTAGGTTCCCTTTTCATTTTGTTGATGATTTCCTTCACTGTGCAGAAGATTCTTAGTTTGAAGTACTTATAAGGACCATATGAATTTAATTGCCGGCATTTTCTTGATTAGATGGAAAATATTCTAAATGATTGTCATTAGTGGTACATTATAACTCTTAAGGAGATAGCACAGCTCACTCTGAACTGTTTCTACCTTTCCCCAGCCTCTTGGAAGGAGGAGTACTAATAAGAGGCAAGAATTGTCAACTTCAGAGATCGTGGTTCTCAAAGTGTGGTCCAAAGACCTCTGGGGGCTCCCAAGACCCCTTTCAGGGAAATTATAAGGGCAAAACTATTTTCATAACAATACTTAGATATTATTTACCTTTTTTACTATGTTGACATTTTCACTGATGGTACAAAAACAGTGGTAGGTAAAACTGCTGGTACCTTAAGACAAATCAAATCAGTAGTTTTTTTTTATCCTTCGCCACCATGCACTCAGTTAAAAAAAAAAAAAAGCTAGTTTTTGTTTTGTTCACTTACATTCTAAAAGTTTTTCTAACTTTTTAAAAACACTTTAGGTCGGAGCTATTGTGGAAGTGAAGAATCTTGATGGTGCATATCAGGAAGCTGTTATCAATAAATTAACAGATGCAAGTTGGTACACTGTAGGTAAGGGAATAAATCTTTTAAAAATGTATTTTCAAAGATCATACAAATCAAAATTTCCTTGATTTAGTTCCTCCCCTAATGCCATAGGTATTATTACTGTTAATGTTTTTTGTTTTTGTTTTGCTGTTAATATTTTTTAAATTTTTCTGGTCTTTAAAATTTTTAATTCATAAGTATGTGCATAAAGTATAATTTGAAATTAGTGTATATATTATACAGTTGAATTTGTAGCTTTTTCCATTTCAGAGTATATCTTAGGGAAATTTTTTTCTATCTTATTTTAAGTGCACATTTCGGTAGTGTTAAATGTATTCATGTTGTACAACAGAGAAATTTCTTTTAATTATGGTAGTATGTTTCGTAATATTTGATGTACCATAATTTATTTTCTTTTACTGATGATGTTGACAGTTTTCTTGGCATTACAGTAAATGCTGGATTGAATGTCTTGTACATGTACATTATTCTTGTATTTCCCTGGTATATGTGTACATTGAGAACCAGGCATGGTGAAGTGAAATGTAGTTTAAAACTTAGGTAGTGAAAACTGCCTTTCTAAAGGTGGTATTCATTTCTGTGGTCAGTGTATGAGCGCACTCATTTTCCCAGCCCAAGTAAAAGTTGATGTTAATAATCTGTAAAAATGTTTTCCCATTTGGATACAAAGTAGTATCTCAGTTTTGTTTTAATACTCCCCTCCTGTGATTACTAGTGGGATTGAACATTTTTTCATATGTTTATTGAAAGGACCATCATTTTATTTGTATTTTCTTCTTCCAGTTACCATCTATTTATTTATTTGTTTATATTTTTTCATTTGAGAGAGAGAGAGATTTATTTATTTGAGAGATTTGTTTATTCATTTGAGAGAGAGAGAGAATGACCAGTGGTGAAGGGGTGGGGAGGAGAGTGGAGAGAGAGGAGGAGAGAGAGTGAGAGAAAGAGAGAGAGGCAGACTCTCTGAATAGGAAGCCTGATGTGGGGCTCAATCCCAGGACCCAGAGGTGGTGACCTGAGCTGAAGGCAGATGCTTAACCAACTGAGCCACCAACATACCCCCCTGTCTTTTTTTTTTTTTTTTTTTAAAGATTTACTTTAGAGAGAGAAAGGGCTCACACACGTAAGTTGGGGGAAGGGCAGATGGAGAGAATCTCAAGCAGACTCCCTGCTGAGCACAGAGCTGGAAGTGGGGCTTGATCTTAAGATCCATGAGATCGTGACCTGCACTGAAACCAGGATTTGGAGGCTTAACTGACTGAGCCACCCAGGGTGCCCTTTCAGGTTACTATCTTGCAGGGTCTTCCTAGTCTCTCCCTTGTCCTATTGGCATGGTTACATTTTCTTATTTTTAGGAGATTAGATCTTTGTATATTCTGAATATTAAACCTCTGGATACCTTAGTTGCAAATACTTTTCTCCTATTTACTTTTATTTCTGCTATCAGTTTTCATATTGTCAGTTTTTCCTGTGGTCACCTTTTGCTTTGTAGTTTTAGTCTTGAATCTTGTTTAAAAGGGCTTCCTTTCATTGTGTTGTAAATTTATTATCCAGTGTAGTCTTCAGTTTCTATTTTATTTTTGTTTTGCAAAGAGCTGTTTATTTTACCTACAGTTTATTTATTTATTTATTTATTTGGACATTCTGAAATGTCCTATTCCCCCCCATCAATAGCCAATTATCCTGGTATTATTTATTGAATAGGAGTAATTCTTATTCTTTAATGACCTCGTAGGTGAGAGTAAACACCTAGTTAAAATATCTTTGATGCTGTCAAAATTTGATGGACCTTTGAAATAGTATAGATGAGTTTTATTTATATTTTTGTGGGATGAGAAAAAACTTGGTGAAGAGGGGGGAAATTTTAATTTGAGACAGGAAAATTTGATTTTATGTAGGTGACCAGACTGTGAGCATGTTCTATGTAGTAAGCCTAGATTGTAATTATGTGTGGTATTCAGTCTCATAAATCTAACATTTTTATCACTGAATATTTTAGTTACAACATTAAAAAATTGTGCTAAAAGTTATTTATCCAGTGTCACATAGTTTCACTTAAGATATAAGAACCTAATTTTGTTACTTTGGTAAAAATTGCCATTTCTAAAATCGAAGCCTGGTAACTTTAGAATAGAGGTATTTTTTCCCATGATTTGTGAGGAATGTAAGTATATGCTAAAATTATGATATAAAATAAATATATTATATGTATGCATAAACTTACAGTAAATCTGCATAAAATTACAGTAAATTTTACTGTAAAAGTACAGTAAAAGTACATTTTAGTACTTTAAATATGTAATTTTCAATGGGGAGTGAATTTGTCACCCAGGGAGCACCTGGCAATGTCCGAAGACACTTTCGGTTGTCAGAAGTAAGGAGCCACTAGTGGCATCTAGTGGCCAGAGGCCAGGGAAGCTGCTAAGTATCCTACAGTGTTCAGAATAGCCTTCATGATAAAGAATTATCTGCCCTGAAATGTTTGTAGTGCTCAGGTTTAGAAACCCTGCTTTAAATAGTAAAAGCAGAGTAATTTTTTAGGTGCAGTCTGAATATATAAATTTGTATTCTTCTTTTTTTTTTTTTTTTTCCCAGTGAATCTGTCAGTATTACCAGCTGGAAAACTTGCCTTTCTTTGACCACTTTGAGAAGGGTTAATTAACATTTAGATTGTTTTTTCCTTAAATGCTAACTTTTTTTTTCCCCCTCAATGTTTTCTGGGTCAGGGAAGATGTTTTCATTTCAGGTATATTATTTCGTTATCACTAGAAATTGGAAAACATATTCTGTATTTGAAGTTATCAGAAAACAAAACATGGACTAATTTTCAGGTGTACTCTTCTGAAACAATAGTTCTGTTTGCACTCAAAATTCAATGATAATTTATATCATCTTTGTTAATCTTTGAAAAATCCTTCAGTCGTTTCTAATTTTATCTCCTCTCATAGTTTTTGATGATGGAGATGAGAAGACACTGAGACGATCTTCACTGTGCCTGAAGGGAGAGAGGCATTTTGCTGAAAGTGAAGTAAGTAATCGTTTAATGAATGATTGTGTGAAGACACAATTTTGTATTGGGGGAGCATATTTTTCTTTCTCAACTCAAGCTACTTACTTGTTAGTCAGGAAAATTCATTAATACCATTATCATGTGATCTGTGAGTCCTGTTTAAGGCCTGTGTTTGAGTACCAGGTGATATATTCCTTCCCCCTGCCCCCCGCCAAGAATATTTTAGCATTTGTCCACAATGAAAATTCAATGATCTTGCTTAACTATTATTTTTAGGCAACTTTTATGTAGACTCTAATTTTAAATAATTATAGAAAAGAGGTGTCCATTTATAATCCACTTGAACCCCCTCATTAAAGGATCTGTACAGACTACAAGTCGTCCCTAACTGCTGCTGCTGCTGCTTGCTGATGTCATTATAGCCCCTCCTCAGAGATGCCTTGTCTGACTGCCCTTTCTAGACTAGTCCCTGCCATCCTCTCAGTCCTTTCAGATTGGTCGAAGTTTCTTCAGAGCTTGTGTCATTCTCTCACATCAGGATATGTGTATGTGCTTAGTTATTTGTTTATTGTCTGCCTTCCTCCCTAGAAGGTGTCACAAGGGCAGGGATTTTATAGGTCTTCCTCCCCACTCATTCCCAGTTCCTTGAACAGTGCCTGGAATAGAGCAGGCGCTGAATAAATGGTAGTCAGATGAATAAATGAAGTGCTTATATTTGACATGGACTTTGCTCACTGCTTTACCTACATCATCATATTCATAACACTGTGAAGTAGATAGCATGATTATCTTTAATTTACAGATGGTGAGACTGATGGTCAGAGCTGGTTCTCAAACCAGTATTTTCTAGTACCAAAGCCATGCTCTAGAATTGAAAGGTGTTAAGTTACTAAGAATGGAGGGAGGGTTCACAAAGTTTTGTAAATCAGTAGTTTGCAATCCAGAATTTTGAAAATGGACATATTGTTAAAGTGTTATATTCTGTAGTCCAGCCTATAAATATTAATGCACAGCATGGCCAAACCATGATTACCTTTCTTCTTGTCACTATTTAGAACAGTGTTTCTTTGGGGACATTTTTATATTATTTATTTGACTTTTAAACTTTATTTTATGTTTTCTTGTTTTGAAAATATTTTCCTTTCCCTTAAATAATTGAATTCCTATTCCAGTTGAGAATTTGGGACAGGTTCTGTGTTTTGTGATTCCGGCCTATTTTTTTCAGTCTCATATTGTAAGATTTCTACTTATTTTTTCTTTTCCTATTTTTTTTATTTTTAAGTTTTTATTTATTTAAGTAATCCCTATACCCAATGTGGGGCTCAAACTCACAACCCGATATCAAGAGTCACATGCTCTTCGACTGAGCCAGCCATGTGCCCCATTTCCCTGAACTTCTGTCTTACAAGACTACTTGGTATTTTCAGATTATGATTCATATTCTTTTCTTGGTTTCTGCTGAGTACTGCTCTTAATGTCCCTCCATGATGTCTTTCATGAGCTTTCTAAGCAGATTTGATCCCTTTATCCTTTGATCCTTTGGCATTTCTCTTATTCTTATTTGATGGTCTTTTTTATTATTATTTTTATTTTCCCCTGTAAGATTTTAAGCTGTTTTGCGGGGTAATAGCCCTATTTTTGTCATTTTGATAGGCTCTTCTTGCGCCCCCCCCCCCCAGTTTTCTGTATAGAAGCCTTCAGTAAATATTTTTTAATTAATTGTGAAGCTTTAAATATAGGAATTATATACAACTTTAAAATTGGCAGTGAATTTGGCTTTTTTGTACTGATAAAGTAACAATTCTTTATAAGTTTATGTAATTTTTTTAATGTTTTATTTATTTAATCGCTACACCCAGTGTGGTCTCAAACTCACAACCATGAGAGCAAGAGTCATATACTTTTCTGACTAAGCTAGCCAGCCACCCCGAAGTTTATATAATTCTTAGAAATAATTTCATTTCTCTTAGAACATGTGTACAGTTATAGTAGGCCAGTGAATAAATATGGGGGCTTAAAGACTTGAATTTTCATCTGTTTAGTGAAGGCATGTGCCTTATTTTTTTTAATCCAGAGAAATATCTAAAATACTTTGTTGTTGCACCCCCCCTCCCAGGAGAATCGTATAGTTAACAGGGCCGTTGTAGTGTAAAGGCTGAAGCAGTATGAACAAGTAGCTCAGTGTGTCCTTCTCACCTTCAAGGTAGACACTTTTACTGTGTGTGTCTATATGTGTTAGACTTTATGTTTTGCTAGATGGTACTTAGAATACGGGTGTATTGTATCCCATTCTCATAAGCCAGGTGCATGCTATGTTAGATAGTGGAGACAAAAGGGTAAGCCAAGTAGACATGGAATTTATCCTTGAGTAACTTAACGTCTGTTGGAGGAGAAAA
This sequence comes from Enhydra lutris kenyoni, assembly GCF_002288905.1. Classification (NCBI taxonomy): domain Eukaryota; kingdom Metazoa; phylum Chordata; class Mammalia; order Carnivora; family Mustelidae; genus Enhydra; species Enhydra lutris. The sequence goes on from NW_019154160.1 coordinate 708,204, forward strand.
AGCATTAATCAAACAACCATGTATTCTAAGATTATATATGTACTGGGTTCTGTGGTAGCATGGCCAGGAGTGTATTTAATCTGCCATCTATGTATTCCTTCTCTTTATTTGATATTTTTGATATTTTCAAAAAACATTTTTAATTTGTTGAAAAATTACTCAGAGCATTATTATTACCAGTAATAACTTTGATCTTGAGCAGAAAGCCACATCAGACTGGCAGTGTTTGGGATCACTAATTCCATTAAGAAGCTACATACTTAAAGACTTAAATTTAAGATGTCCATGTAAGAGAATCACAGCCACACTTCAGTCAATTCTGGCGCTAACAGTATGGGTTCTAGCCCTAACCGGCTTCCTGAGGGTGTTGACACTGCCTGGGGGTTGGGGCATTTCTGCAGAGCTTGTTACTCAGAAGTAGTTTCATCAGCTGGTATTCACTGTGCGTTTACTACTTCCTATGTGCAGTTGATACTCCAAAGAAAGGTTAGTTAAATCTCATCTCCGTATTTCCTGTAGCCCATTTAGGAAACAGGGCCATAGGCATGTCTCCCGTAGGCCTATGGAATTTTCTTTTAGCTTTAATATAGCTAGGAGTGTCTGATTTTTGCTCTTTAGGTTTTAATGAGACAAATTTTACCCTTCCCTCAGTCTTTTCTCTCACTTGAAATAAATGTACTCCTACTTTCCTGGACATGATTTGAGGCTAGGGACAGAGATAAGGCTTCTTACTGCTCTAAATCTTCATTACATAGGGAAAGTAATCAGAAATCCTGGATATTTTCTTTCCTATAACTGGTGACTTACCAGATGCTTAAAATAGAAATCCTAGTACTTGATAGAAGTCTCTGCTTTCACAAGAGCAACCTTAATATTAGGGGAGTGAGGTGGGGCATTTAATCCTAATGTTTGCTTGACAGAGGTGAATATAGATTAATTTATTTTCTCTGTTTAGCAAATATTGTACTTTGAAATTTGGAGGAGGAAGCATAATTAGGAGTTAATAACAAGTGACTTCTTCTTTTTCTTCTTCTTCTTCTTCTTTTTTTTTTTTTAATTTTATTTATTTGAGGGGCGCCTGGGTGGCTCAGTCGGTTGAGCATCTGCCTTCAGCTTGGGTCATGATCTTCAGGGTCCTGAGATCGAGCCCCACATCGGGCTGCCTGGTCATTGGGGAGTCTGCTTCTCCCTCTGACCCTCCCCCTTCTCATGCTCTGTCTCTCACTCTCACTTTCTCTGAAATAAATAAAATCTAAAAAATAATTTTATTGGGGCGCCTGGGTGGCTCAGTGGGTTAAAGCCTCTGCCTTCGGCTCAGGTCATGATCCCAGAGTCCTGGGATCGAGCCCCACATCAGGCTCTCTGCTCTGTGGGGAGCCTGCTTCCTCCTCTCTCTGCCTGCCTCTCTGCCTACTTGTGATCTCTGTCTGTCAAATAAATAAATAAAAATCTTTTAAAAAAGTAATAATAATTTTATTTATTTGAAAGAGAGAGCAGAGTGAGAGACAGCACGAGCTGCAGGGGCGGGGGTGAGAGGCAGAAAGGGAGAGGGCAAATAGACTCCCTGCTGAGCAGGGAGCTCAATGCAGGGCTCAATTCCAGAACCCCAGGGTCCTGATCCTGCGCTGAAGGCAGACGCTTAACTGACTGAGCCAACCAGCCACCCCTGACAAGTGACTTCTAGAGAGGTTTTATTTTGTATATTACTGTATTTAGACCAACTTTTGCCTCCAGATTTATTTTATTTATTTGAGAGAGAGATTGAGGGAACAGAGGGCAAGGGAAAGAATCCTCAAGTAGACTCCCCTACAGAGTGTGGAGCTGGACATGGGGCTCTATCCAAGGACCCTGAGGTCATCACCTGAACTGAAATTAGGAGTCAGATGCTTAACTGACTGAACTACTTAGGCACCCCTCCAAATGGTTTTTAAATGCCTGACTTAAGCTGAATTTGCAAGATTAGATTTTATGTCCTATGAAAGTTAATAGTTTCTGTCTTCTGAAGGAATTGATCTTTATGTTTGATGGGTAGTACCTTTTCCCTATTTCAGTATCCTTTGTTGTTGGATACATAGATCTATGTACCTCAGGTACATTTACATATATTCTAATAAGTTATGCAATCTAACAAGTTATGCAAGATTATTAATATGGTTCCCCTTTCACATTTTATTCATCTTGTTTCAACAAAATTATCTGTTTTAAAAATAAAAGTTAAAAATTTCCTTTTAAATACTTACAGTTAATATTTAGATAGTCTGATTTTTTCAAATCTAAAATAATATATACTCTTTCATGTAACACCCTGGTTTGTAACTTTGAGAAGTTTTTTTAAAAATTAAAAAAAATTTTTTATTTTTTTGAGGAATCTTTATCCTAAGTAGTTTCTCACCCTCACTTCCGTCCTGACAGTTTTTGTGGGGTCTTTAGTTCCCCTGGTATTCATGAAATTATCTGTAATAGCAGAGGTTCTATTGGAGAGGTGAAAGGAATAGCAAATGTATGGAAGATCTTAAAAATGCAGAAAAAGCAGCATTATCAAAATTAATATTCGGAGAATGAAGTTAATTGGGATAGTGTCTTCAGATTGAGACCTTAACTTTTTAGTTACATAAACCTTTTAAGGAAATAATGGCAAGAAAAATCCAAGAAGTATCTAATATTGAGAAGTGAAGGGAATCATTCCAGGATTCCTTTTTTCTTCATTCTGCTTGTTATTAACCAACAACCAATTCCTCACCTGGAAATCATTATTTTAGGATGGGGTGAGGGACAAACGGTTTGACATGAACTGTCAGTTGACAATAGGAAATGTTTACTTGCTGATCATTATCTTCATACCAAGCACTGTATTGGATGCTGCAGACTAAAAAGGAAGGGAAAATTAAATGTAGAGAAGTCAATATTTACATATTCTTTAAAAAAGGTGTATTGCAGAAAACGTTTGCAAAGTAAATATATATCCTATCTAAAGCCTTTTTTCAAACACTTGATGCTTTTTTGGGGGATAATTTTGTTACCTGTTAAGAATTCTATATTATGGATTATGATTCCCTTTGAGCAAAGAGAAATTTGATTTGCGGTTGGCCCCAATTCAGATGCTAGGTCCTTACGTATAGGTTTCTTCTCTCTCCAGTCTATTTTCTATTGAGCTGTGTTTTATTTTGTATTTTAATCATTCTTAGAAATCTTTCAGCCTTCAAAAAGATAATGAAACCACAAAGAAAGAACAACTTAATTTTTTTCACTCCCCCCCTCACCCCAGCCCCCCGTAATGGGTTCATTCATCTTTATTCTAATATCTTTGAAATGACAGTTGTCTATCTTTAGGAAAGTTGTATTTTAGTCTTCCTTGGGGACAGTTTTTAATCTTCAAATCTAAGCATATTCTTAAACTGATTTGGTTTAAAAAGGAAAGAGAACTTGCTACGTCGTAACTTTGATGGGTTTATGTTCTTACCCACAGACATTAGACCAGCTCCCACTCACCAACCCTGAACATTTTGGCACTCCTGTCATAGGGAAGAAAACAAATAGAGGAAGAAGATCTAATCATATGTAAGTCCATTTTCATAACTGTTAGTTGAACCTGAATTCATTTCTCCTTCTAGTATTGTTTTAAGAGTTACTAATTTGAAATTGTACTTTGCAAAATGCTAACTGGATCTCGTAGCAATTTCAGACTCCTTAGCACGGTGCTTGAGATTCTCCACGCTCAGCCAGCCTTAACAGCTGCGTATCTGTCTGCCGTTTCTCCCTGCATGCGCCTTGGTGCTGTAGTCAGAGTGGAACCAGTCAACATTCGCTGGATACATCCTTTGTTTTCCTGATACTTTGCTTTTATTCATGCTTTTTTTTTTTTTTTTCCTTTCTCAGATGCCACCTTCCATGTCATTATCTCACTCATTCAGTCTCCCAACAGAAATGCTCCCACCTCTATGTGAACTGTTTTGTGTCTCCCTACTCTTTCCTTGAAAACAGACCTGTTTTCTTTCCTCTGAGCTCTCTAAATTCTTTGCATTTATCTAATGTCAAAAACAGTATTTCATCTGTTACTGTCTTTGTAGTATTTGTTTTCTCTTCCTAATAATCTTAATCTCCTTGACAGAAACCATCTTACTTATTTTTATGTCTTACAGTTGTGACATATATTCTATCAGTTTAACAAATTACTTTTAATGGGCCATGCATAGGCTCCAAAAGTCTTTAAATTAAAAAGGATCACAGGATCGAAAGGTCATCAGAGATAAACAATTTTCAAACAGTTTGAGAAAGAAAAATCATTTATTGCGAAGGACTGGGCGGCACAATGGGATCAGACTTCTCCATAGTAATACTAGATGCTGGTAGTCAATAGAATGTGGAGTGTTGGAATGGAAGTCTCTATTAAAAAGGTGGACTCGGTTACTTAATATAATGGAACATTGGGGGAAATTAAAGATATGATGATAACAGATAGAGAAAAAGTAGCAAAGGCACTAAGTAACTTCCCCTGAAAATTGTATCAGAAAGGAAAACTTAGTAGGATGGAGGGAGAGGAGGTGGCTTAAATACAAAATTAAGTCCTAGTAACAGTAGGAAGTCGACAGAATAATGCCTACAATGTATAAATCAGTATAAGAGTATTATTTAGAGATAAGGTACTATCAAAGAAACAGCTGGAATAGTTAAAAACATAGGTGCCTCTATAGGAGCAGGTGAAGAAAATTGGGAAGGTGAGTTTTTAATGTATTCCATTGGAGGTTATTTTAGAAACAATTTTGAACATTTCACCTGGGTAAAATTCAAAAATTTTAACGTGTCTGAGCCCAAAAATTATCAGAGTGGCAGTTAAAAATAAATAGAGTCGAATTACTGAAATCTTTAGCATAAGTGAATGCTTTCATTCAGTATTAAGAATCACATATTAAATGTAAGTATGGCTCAGCTTTGGAGATAGAAATCAGATCGAGTAAGCACTGTCTCTCATATTGCGTACTTTCAGCCTTAGAGGAAAGTGATGAAGATAGGTATTATTTTATCCATATTAATAATTGGGGACATTGGGCTCAGAGACAATGAACACACTAAGGAACACACTAAGGAAAGGACAAGGACTTGAACTCACCCATGCTCCATGGGCCTTTTCCCATTCAACTGATTGACTCTTACTTAGAGTAGTACTTCAGTTTCTTTCTAAAATTGTTCTAACAGTAAATAAATAATGACTCATTGGAGGGAGGAAATTAAAAGACTAATCCTTACACTGAAAAAATATTTCATATTTGTATTTTCCTACTATACTTGTGATTCAGACCATGCTTTTTTTTTCTTAACTCTCTGAAATTTTTACAAGATGTTTTTCAATTAATTACTAAGTGAATAATGTCTCTCACTTGGGATTTAGCTTGCTGATGACTTGAGTATCTTAGGGTATTCAGGGTGTAACTATTATTTGCTCTTCTCCATACAACTTGTTCATCCAGAAGGAGAAATAAATGAAAAATGTATGTTAGCATTACTCATATGAAAGCATCCTGTTGTCATTATTTGATGTTACTGTGATCTAATAATGTTATCAGTTTTTCCAGAGGGATGTTTTATTGCCATAGACTATTCACTGAAGCACTTACAAGATAAACCTTTCAATGTCTCTTTGAAAATTAATGACTTCCACTGTGTATTAAAATTTTACCTACCATTGCTCATTAGAGTCTTCCATAGTTTTGGTAGTCAACTTCTAAATATGATCATTGATATCAGAATAATGAGGTAGGGTGTATTTGATGTAAAATTATTTCATTATTGTAGATTTCTACTTCTCTAGCTTTTGAGAGTGGCAATGTGGCTTGATTGTTAAGTGTGAACTTTGGAGCCAGGTGGCCTGGGTGTGAATAACTCTGCCATTTCCTTGCTCTATAGCTTTGGGCAGATTACTTAGTGTTCATGCCTCAATTTTCTCATCTGCAAAATTGAGATAATAGTATTACCTATCTCTCAGAATTGTTGCAAAGATTAAATGAATTCATACCCTTAAGGTGTTTATATAGGAAATACCGTGTAAATACTAGATATCAAACGTCATGTATTGAATGCAAAAATTTTCATCATATACCAGTATGTCACTTGACTTCATTCATAAAAATATTTATATGTGTGAGTATATAAAGATACTGCTTACAGTGTTTATGTCTGATAAGTGGAACTGGTTTTGGCTATATTATTTGAATTTTTTGAAACAATATTTCCATATTTTATATTTTATATATATATTGTAAGAAAAACAATTTTTGTGTCCATCAAAAATTCTTTTTAAATTTTGAAAAATATTGCATCTAATATTTAGACATGTTTTATCTTTCGTCAACTGTCACCTACACATGTAAACATAAATTTGAAGTAAGATAATTTATAGAGTATCACCTAGAATGATCTTTAAAAATGACCCAGTGGGGCGCCTGGGTGGCTCAGTGGGTTAAGCCGCTGCCTTCGGCTCAGGTCGTGATCTCAGAGTCCTGGGATCGAGCCCCTCATCGGGCTCTCTGCTCAGCAGGGAGCCTGCTTCCTCCTCTCTATCTGCCTGCCTCTCTGCCTGCTTGTGATCTCTCTGTCAAATAAGTAAATAAAATCTTTAAAAAAATTTTTTTTAAATGACCCAGTTATGACATATTAAAAAATCTATTAGCTGAGGTCTCCCTTTCTTGAAGATGAGACTAAAGCTTGCAGTTGTCACTGAGCAGGTTGATCTTTGCTTTCTGAAGAGTCCAGCAGACGTTCTAAGTGATTTTCCTGTTGAGAATCTCTGTGTATAATGAAAGATTTGCTGTTGGGGTTGTATTGCATATGTGCAGAGTAAGAATGCCAACCAGAGGTTGAGAATTAACTCTTACAGGAAACGAAGCCTTTCTCATCTATAATCTTGTTTTGCTTGCTCTATTCCTTCCCCCTCACTATGGTGGTCATTCTCATTGCCAAGAGATGTTATAGTGTTTTCGCTTAGCACTTAATGCCATGGTATGTAGGCACCACAGGCAAGTACCACAGTTGGAAATTCCCTTCTCCTTTACTACAGTCCCTCAGAGTTCTTTCTCCCCTTTCTGAGTGTTTTTCTACAACAAAGTCTTGGACCTGGACCTTAAGGTCATTTATCTGACCTTCATTTCCTCTTCCATTACTCAACTAAAAAAGTCGTCATTTGATTCTCTGATTGTCTTTTGAAATTTAATTTTGTACAAAGATAAATAAGGTTATTTCTTCCCAGGCTTCCCCAGACTCCATTGTTTACGAGTATATCACTACTTTTATTTTCTTTTAACAACTTTTAATCCACATGCCGGTTAATGTGCCTTCAGATATTCCAAAATTGATTATTTTTGTTACCTTCCTTCAGTTGAGTTTTATTTATATTCTACCTTAAATTGCTTAATTCAAATATATTCAGCTATTTTCTTAAGATTATCATTCTCTATTTTAATTTTTTAAAGCAAGTTATTGATCATTTAATCAGCGTTTAAGTTGATTGAATTTTGCTGTTACAATTTAGCCACTGAATATAGATGTTTTATTTCTGCCTAAAGAATAGAATAACTGAAATCATAGAAACATTTGTGTACCCTCACCCCTCAAAAGTGTTTTCCAATAACCTGGCAAAAGTGTATATGCAGCTGCTACAGTAGAAATCAGTCTGCTTGTTATTTTTTTTCTCCTTCAGAAAAAGTGTGAAGCATAAGAAAGCTTAAAATGGTTCTTGATAGGGATTATGTATGGGCAGGGATTTTACCCATTGACAGCACTAAAGTTTACCCAATAAAGTAGTGATGTGTACTTGGTATTTATATAGGTCTGCAGATCTTTAAAAAATGTTTTTCACTGAGATATAATTAACATGCCAAAATTCACCCTCATAAAGTGTCTAGTGTGTGGTGTTTTTAGTATATTCATTGATTGCATAACCAGTGCCACTATCTAATTCTAGAAGTTTTTTTTTTATTATTTGCTGTTTTTTTTTTGATATGAGAATTTGATTCTAGTTTCCTTCTTGATTAAAAACTGGGGAAAAAATAAAACCCTTTTATTGGTAAGTATATACATGACTGTATGTTCTATGTTTTAATCTCTAAAGAGCTGTACATTGTTAGACTTCCAGATACTGACTAATACAGGTTTTTAATTTAGTGTACAAAATTTGACACCAAGTTACTTGCCTGAAATTATAAGGATCATTGAAGTTGGTTTTTCTGGTTGCATCTTGTCATTTGCTGTTCTTTGGCACACATCTTGTCTAAAGTTCTTACTTAATTCACAATTAATTTACAATTAATAGTGATGTGCAGTCAGTTTTAAATAATTAGTGTGGTAAACATTTCCGTGTAGTTAGCTTTGTTTCCAGTGGGCATCAGATAATCATGTCACAAAGACAGTGCATTATTTCATTCTGGCTCTCTAAACAAATACGATCTTACCACCAAAGAAGCAACGATGTCAGAGGGCTATAACACCAAGCAGGTTCTCTGCTTGCTCTGTGTTTGCTCTCTTAAAATATTTTTTAAAATTATTTTTTATTATTTTTACATTTTATTTTTATTTATTTGAAAGAGCACATGTGAGCTCACAAGCAGGGAGAGCAGCAGAGGGGAAAGGAGAAGTAAATTCCCCTGCTGAGCAGGGAGCCCAAAGTGGGGCTTGATCCCAGGACCCCAGCATCATGACCTAGCTGAAGGAAGATGCTTAACTGACTGAGCTAGCCTTAAATAAAATAGTTTTGATGCTCATTTATTTCAGTTCACTAGTTTACTGAGTGTCTTGGGTAAATTATTTCCTGGCTAAGAGTCTTAGGTATAGACAGTTGTGTGGTTTATACTGGTTGTGTACATTATACTGCTTGTATACATTTTATGATTTTAGGAAAAATAAAATTAGAAATAACATAGTAGAAAGAAAGAAATCTATTCAGTTCATTTATTTACTCAACAAATATTTATTGAATATCTATGCTTGTGCCAAGCACTGTTCAGGTATTTGGGATATATCAGTGAATAAAAGGCATTGATAAAATCTCTGCCCTTAGAGCTTATATTCTCGCATATATGGGAGATAGGCGATAAAGAAAATACATAAGAAAGAACTAAGTAGATTATATTAGTATGATGGATTTGTAAATGCTGTGGGTAAAGAATAAAAGTGAGGAGAGATTGGGGCAAATTTGAATGAGAGGGTCAGGGTCACCTAATTGAAATGACAGTTGAAAAGATACTTAGAGGAGTCCAAGCATTTCCAGATGTTGAGGAGTAGAGCGTTCCAAGCTGTTTGACTGCAAAGGGGAGTAGAGAAATGAGGTGGCAGTAGCTGGTGGGGAAGGTGAGGTCAGGGGAATTTTTTTTTTTAAAGATTTTATTTATTTATTTGACAGAGAGAGATCACAAGTAGGCAGAGAGGCAGGCAGAGAGAGAGGAGGAAGCAGGCTCCCCGCCGAGCAGAGAGCCCAACTTGGGGCTCAATCCCAGGACCTTGGGATCATGACCTGAGTCGAAGGCAGAGGCTTAACCCACTGAGCCACCCAGGTGCCCCAGGGGATTCTTTTTTTAAGTCGGAAAAATAATAGCATATAAATAACAGTATGCTGGGGGGCTCAATGTAGTAGAGGCAGAAAAATTGATAAAGGAGAGAGAAATGAGCACTCTTGGAACAAAATCTTGGGGTGGGGGTCAGGAAATCTAGTCCATAAATGTGCACTGGTTTTAGAGTGGAACTTGAACATTTAATATGAAAGGTGAATAGGTGTTCTATGTAGGCAGTCACTTTTTTTTTATATGTTACTTTCTGGTGTCTGAAGTCTTCACACTTGTTAAGTCTTAAGAAAGAAATGAGAATTTTTAGAAAGATGCAGATGACTTTATGAGGCAAATAAAGCCCAGTTTTCTCTCTGTGTTTTACAGATTTAATATATGTTATCCATGATATTCGGACTTTCTGTCTTGCTAATGATAATGACATAAAAAGTGTCCCTTAAATCCTAGCTGAATAAGTTTTTTATGACTGCTTTGAAAAAGCAGTAATTATGGTTTTAAGGTTGGTTGTCTTCTACAGTCATTAGAAAGTGAAGAGATAAAAGTCATTACCCTTGAAAAACACTACTAATCAATTAGAGCTCAGACTTGGGAGGTCTGTCACTATTATCCCAAGCTGTGTGCCTATTTTTAAGGTTTTATGCTTTGCTAATATGAAGGTGTATTGGTTTTTCCTACCTTCTACTTACTTCCTACGTCCCTACTTAACACTGCTTTAAGTGCCATTTGAAAGAATACTAGTTCTCAGCAGCAAACTTGAAAAATTTGCTTTGTTTTTAACAGGGACAATTTTTAAGTCACTTGATCACTGAAATCAAAGACTGATATTTCCCATATCATTCCAAAATGTTTAGTATTATTATAGTAGTTTTTGCTTTCTTTATAATTATGCTGAAATATTTAAAGGAGTGACATGTTACCATCTCCTTGGAAAGGCATCAAGACAAATTTTTAGAGTATATTAGATTGTCCCAGTCAACCAAATAGTTAAATCATGTTTAAGGTTTTTAAAAGTAATCCATCAGTTTACACTTTTTCTCAGTGAACTTGGTCATTACCAACTATCTCAAAAATGTTTTCATCCCCGTAGGTAATTAATACTAACCATTCTTCTATTTTATTTTGTAAAAAAGAACCTATATTGCAGTCTCTTCATTTCTTGTATCTTCACTTACTATGGGCGTTTTGAGCACTCAGTTGTTAGAATCTTTCTTTTCTTTAACACTGGTTGTGGGCTTTCTTGGAACCAGATTCAGAGTAGAATTTTTGTTTTATGGGTTTTTTTTTTTTTTTTCCTTTTTAAAAAGTTTTACTTTTTGGTATACTTTTGTCTAACAACAAGTGGATGGTTTTCGATAATTTGTTTTTCTGCTGACAGTGAACTTCTTTCTAATTTTTAGTCTAATATACAGTGGAAACTGAAAGGAATTTCTAACATAATACAAAGTAACAGTATTGTACATTTTATCAGTGCCTAGTTTGTGTATATTTGATATTAAGGATAGCATTGGTGATCTCTTATCAGATCGTCTTCTCTCCCCACCCCAAGCCCCCAATAAATAAAGATCTTTCTTCCCCTTTTTAAAATTAGCTTTGTATTGGGAGTATAAAATTACTAAATTTAGAACTTCTTTAATCTCAGAGTTGGACCTAATATATTTTAGTGTAGTATTGGGATGTTTTGTCTTGGGCCTTCAGCTTTTTGAGGGTTTGGGGACCACTGTTACTCTGTTCTATTCTTACCCCTTAACCTTTTAAAGTAGCACTAAATAAACCTGAAGGATGTCTAGGAAAATGATATGCTTTCTTCTAATGATGATCCTTTTGTTATTCTTTAGAAATTTAGAAAACTTGAAAAATTTAAATTTGCTGTTCTGTAGGTTTTAGAAAATGGAATAAGATTTGTAGAATACCTTTATTTATCAGCGTGGCATGCTCATTCTTTGTGGAGATAAATGGAAATATCTGATTTTTTTCTTTCCCTAGACCAGAGGAAGAATCTTCTTCATCCTCCAGTGATGAAGATGAGGATGATAGGAAACAGATTGATGAACTGCTAGGAAAAGTTGTATGTGTAGATTACGCTAGTTTGGATAAAAAGAAAGCACTATGGTTTCCCGCATTGGTGAGTAACTTCTGTATAAAAGAGTTTAATTTTCAACTATTTAGGTTCATGAAAAAAACAACTGATAATCTTACTAGTGGTTTTCTTAGGTACAGAGTAGGGAAATGGTACTAGCATCATTTAGTTTACACAAAGATTACTTTCAAAATTGTCCTTGAGTACCAAGAACTCTTAAAGTCATCCAAGAAAGGCAAAATTACAGTAATTTTAAAGGGTAGGGATGCAGGAGTTCATTATACTGCTCTATTTTGGGTAGAAGATTCATAATGCAAACTTTTAAAACTTCTAAATTCATCATACGAAAGACTGTAGAAGAAGAGAATCTTTTTTCTGCTGTTATTTGCAAATGATGTCTGTTTATCATTCTTTTCAGTGAAAGTGATTTGTATTCTTTATCCTGAATGCTTATCAGCTCACTGTTTTGCACAAAGTAATTGCCCAATAAATGTTAGCTCTTATAATTAAAACTTCTGTTATATCTTAAAATTAAAACTCAAAAGGGCAATTATTTGTTTTAATAAATGTAAATACTTTATGATACCTTTGTACCTCTGCATATATCCATCTATCCATCCTAATAGTTATTGGATGCCTGCCACCTGCAAGGATTGTGTTAAGACCTTTATAAGGACTACGAGGCAGGTAATATTATTTATCCTCACTTAGAGATCAGGAGACTGAGTATTGGAAAGTATTAGAAAGACTGAGTATTAAGTAACTTGGTTAATGGTGAGCTGAAAACTTAAGTATTAGGGTGTATGATCATTTCTTTTTTCCCAAAGCACTAAGATTCTTTGTAAGAATTTCTTTTGCAACATGTTTTAAAAATCAGTTTTGTGTGTCTTTTTCTAAAATAACAGGAATATTAATTTTTTGCTGTTAATATATTCAGTATTAAGATTCTCTCACCCATAGTTTCTAAATAATTTCCTTGGTGATGAGAAAAATATTTAAGGATTTATGATGTTGAATTGTCAGTAATTAGTGTAGGAACCATCACAGTACTATTTAAAGAATCTTAGAATTATTCATATATGTAATCCTCCCCCTGAAATTGGATAGTGGATGAATAATTTTTATCAACTAGAGTGTAAAATTGTGTTGTGGATCAAACAGTCTTGACATAGTCACATAAATAGTATTTGGGGTTCAATTTTTAAAATTAGTTTTAATAAATTGAGTAAATTTTGCAAGTGTTTAGTAACATCATTGTGTTAGGAAGTGTGTTGAGCACCTGCCATGGCCAGGTACTCTGTGAAGCTGGTTCATATAAATAGTCTCATTGAATCCTAACTGAGACTGAAAAAATAAGGGGTATTTACCCTGTTTTTTTTTTTTTAAAGATTTTATTTATTTATTTGACAGAGATCACAAGTAGGCAGAGAGGCGGGGGGAGAGGGAAGCAGGCTCCCGGCTGAGCAGAGAGGCCGATGCGGGACTCAATCCCAGGACCCCGAGATCATGACCTGAGCCAAAGGCAGCGGCTTAACCCACTGAGCCACCCAGGCACCCGTATTTACCCTATTTTAACAGGAGGAAGTCTTAGCTTCCATGATTCACGCAGTCTTCCTTTTCATTTTCCTTCACTGTTTCTCCTCTAACCAACCTTTAAATGTTGTTGTGCAAGGTGCAGAATACATTACTCTGTATTGTCTTTAGGGTGATCGCATCCCCTTTTATAGTATCGGTTGCAGAGTTATCAGATAAGAATGCCTTAGGGACCAAGACAGTCACACACATGGGTGAACAGGATGAAGTATGGATTATTGTTCCTGAGGTGGAATGGAAAGCGAACCCATTTACACACCACCACCAGCGCTGGCCAAAGCTACCATATGTGTAGTTTTTGAAATGCATAAGAGAGTGAGTCCTTCAATAGCTCAGTTGGTAGAGTGGAGGACTGCAAAACCCATGAGAAAAAAAGAAAAAGGTAGATTTTGTTCACAGTTTTAGACCCAAGTTTAAGCCCCTGATACTTAGGCTATTGAGTCCCAAGTTTATATCTTACAGTTCAGACTTCCATTCTGACCTCTGGACTTGGGTATCTATTCAGTTTCTCCATTTGGATGTCCTTCAGCCATCTCAAAACATAATAGGTTTAAAACTAAACGCATTCTCTCCTCCCTCCTTCCCAAACTTGGCCCTCCTCCAGTGTTTCCTCTCATGGCGAATGACCTGACGTCATTTGCGCAAGACAGAAGCCTGAGCGTCCTCTGCTCAGTCAGCCCTTCACTCCCCTAATTGCCTCTGATACTCTCTTTCCTTTAATACGCCATTGCCACCGCTCTGCATCCGAGTTGCTGCCTCTCTCTGCGGGGTGGTTGTGGTAGCTTCACCTCGTTCAACTCGTGCCCTTCTCTAGCCCATTTTCTTTACAACAGCCAGAGTAATTTTTCATTCCATTTTATTTGTTCTATGCTATTTTATTTTATTCTTTTTTTAAAGTTCTATTTATTTAAGTAATCTCTACCCCCCCACGTGGGGCTTAAGTTCAAGACCCCAAGATAAAGGGTCATATGCTCTTCTGACTGAGCCAGCCAGGCACCCCCAAAATAATTTTTATTTATTTCATTTTCTCAAAGTATTTTTATTTTATTCTTTTTAAAGATTTTATTTTTATTTATTTATTTGAGAAAGAGGGTATGAGAGAGAGAGCAAGAGCATGAGAGGGGAGAGGTCAGAGGGAGAAGCAGGCTCTCTGCTGAGCAGGGAGCCCAATGCGGGACTCCATCCTGGGACTCTAAGATCATGACCTGAGCCGAAGGCAGACTCTTAACTGACTGAGCCACCCAGGCACCCCTTTCAAAGTAATTTTTAAAAGGCAAATCTGTTATAACATTTTCCTGCTTCAGGGTCTTTCCTTAAAGATTTTAGATTTTATCCTAAGAGTTAACATGGCCTAAAATGCTGGAAAAATCTTAACCCTTCTTATCTCCCTTATCAATCCAAGCAGAAAGTTAGCCACACTGACCTCCTTTTGCTCTCTTGGATGGGTTCCAGTACTTGCTGTCTCTGGACCTTCCCATTATTTGTTTCCACTGCTTGCAGTAAACCCCTTATACTATACACACATGAATCCACGTACTTCCTTTGGTCAGGCCAGTTCCCACTCAGTCTTGAAAACTGAGCTTAAATGTTGTGTCTTCAAGAAAGTGGTCCCTGCCTACTTAGATAAGGACTTCACGCAGTAGCAGTTAAATACACGTGCACTTACTTGTTTAGTGCTTGTCTTCCCGACTGTAGGGTGCAAGCTCCACGTGGGGACGAGCAGTGACTGTCTTGGTCTCTTGTTCTCTGGCATCTAGTACAGTAGCTCGAGGTGGCAGACAGTATCTATAGAGTGACAAGATGAGTATATGAGCAAATGCTAAGTATTTACTTCAGGTCTTTATTTGAAATGATGGGGAAGTTTACCTTGATGCTAATAATGTATAAAAGACTTTGATCAAGGAGTTCATTCAAAAGGCCATCAGCATTTAAAGAATGCCTAGTACAATGCAGTTGCATTTAGGGAAAATGTTAACCAACTCCTTAAAGACCGGATAGAACAAACCTATTTCTAGCTGCTTTCTGACCTGTGGTGAGAGTACATGCCTTTATGTACCATTGTGTCATCTCAGAGCCAATGAGCCCATCCCTAAGACAAACCTGTCATACTTTCTTAGCTTGTTTTTCATTTAGAAATATAACTATTCTGTTAACTTGTTCTTGGTATGCATAGTGAGCTGTCTTGGAACTAGAATGCTAAAAATTCTTAGATATCTTGCAGCAGCCTTTGGGAAGGCCGGCTTTAACCTCACTTTATTTTTTTTATTTTTTAAAGATTTTATTTATTTATTAGACAGAGATCACAAGCAGGCAGAGAGGCAGGCAGAGAAAGCAGGGTGGGGGAGGGAAACGGGAGAGCCCCATGCGGGGCTCCATCCCAGGACCCTGAGATCATGACCTGAGCTGAAGGCAGAGGCCCAACCCACTGAGCCACCCAGGCACTCTTAACCTCACTTTAAATAGCAGCTGAGGTGGCTCCAGCTAAGTCCTCCCTTGGGTAGTGATCAGTCCCACACAGCCTCCATGTTTTTTTTAAAAATGTTTACTTTTTAGAGTGGGTGGTATTATGAAGAAATTTTTGTGCCTGTTATATATATTTAAATGTAACTAGTAAGTAGAACCTCATCTCTTGCTTTTTTAAGATCGAGACTGCTGTGGTTGAGCATCTGATACTGGCTCCCGTTTTGGTTCCCACAGTTCTCCTAGCCGTGGCTCACACCCTCTGTGAAGGCTCAGCCTTTACCTCCGGACCGGCCCAGACCCCACTTTCATGCTGGCATCCTCTTTCAGACTAGAACTTGGTCTGCAGCGTCAGTCTAGGCATGGCCTTGCTTTTGCTTCCGACACAAGCCTGTGCCAAAAACAATGTGGGGAATCCAGAGAGCTGGAGGGATAGAGGATATAAATTTAAAATTACTTGTGTGTATTCCCACATGCGTGTAGCTGTTTACCCTACAAACTGAAATTAGTTTTTAAACTTTGAGCTGAAACTGTTTTCTGAAAGGATTTACATAGTTGATACGTAAATATCTATAAATGTGCTCTTAGTTCTAATAGTTTCACACTTTTTTTTAAAGGTGGTCTGTCCAGATTGTAGTGATGAAATTGCTGTGAAAAAAGACAATATTCTTGTTCGGTCTTTCAAAGATGGCAAATTGTAAGTATGATTCACTAGAGGTGAAAAATATGCTGTTTTTCCAAGTTAGGGTGATAAATGATAAATTAGTTATTTCTAAAGCTTACACTTTTACTTTTCATCATACAGAATGTTTCAAAGTATGATCATTTTTCACATTATCATTTAAGTGGTCTTACAAGTCTGCTTTCCTTGTTCATTTTTTTTTTTTTTTTTTAAATCCCAAGAGTTTACCTAGTTTGTCAATATTTGCCTATATAGTAGCTGGTGATGTGTTGAGGCAAATTTAAATATATCTACTGTATCTAATACTTGATTGCTATCTATGAAATCCACTTTAACAATACTGAGGTAATCAGAAATTTGAAAACTGAAATTGAATACTGGTTTGATGATATTAAGAAATTATTGTTAATTTTTAAATGTGTAGTATTGGTATTATGATTTTTAAAAAGAATTTTCTTTTAAAACTTCATAATAAAGTATATTATAAATCAAATTAAATAATATCTGGGATTTGCTGTAAAATAATCACATGGGGTGGGAGGAAGTAGGTAAGGATGTAGATGAAACTAGTAACTATGAGTTCATGATTATTGTAGTTGGATAATGGATATGTGGTGGTGGTTCATTGCACTGTTCTATCTCCTTTTGTATGTTTTTGAAATTTTTAAAACAAAAAGTTAAAAAAATAGGCAGGTTGAAAAATGTATTTGGAGTAGTTCTCAGGCTTTTGTAGATTGATATAAGCCAAATGCAGAAGAGCTGAATGATGGAGAACAATGATTTATTATTGTAAAATAGGAGGTAGATGTGATATATATGATAGAAACTCTCCCAGTTGCTTGGATCTGACATCCTCCCTATGGCTAGGGAGTTCCATGAAGGATCTTAAATTATATATTAGAAGTTTGCTTTTGAGCGTAGACTCCAGTTTAAAAACAATTATTAAAAGAAAATTTACATTATAAATATGTACATTTTCTTCCAGTCTTAAATTTAGTAATCTCTTGTGATCATCCCAAGACAATGGCAAATTCTTACTCTTTGACTTCTTTTTTATTGGATCGATCCTGCTATCGAGATATTTTCATTTATTATTATTTTGGGTAGCAGGATCGATATTTTCATTATTGCATTAGGCAGGAGGGACTCTGATATTTGAGAATACCTTGTAAAACATCTCTCAAGGAGGGGTTATTCTGTAGATGATTACATATTTTAACATCCTGTCCAGCATTTTGTTTGGGAATTGCAACACTGTGCAGTCACTTTCATTGTAAATATTAATGTTTCCATATTTTCAGTATCTTTTCTGTGGTGCGTGATTGGCCTCTTAATCTCTGTTGTGTTTTTGTGGCTTTCTTTTTCTTTAAAATTAAAACAAATAATTTAGTACTTCAGTGCCGAGAAAGGATGTCCATGAAATTACTAGTGACACTGCACCAAAGCCTGATGCTATATTAAAACAAGGTAAGGATAATCTTGGGATAATTTATGGTTAATTTAAAAACTGCTAAAGTGTTTTTGAAGATCAAACTTTCTTTTGCTCTTTAAAAAACATATTTTTGAAATTCTGTCTTTGAAGTTCTGTTTGGTTCTATATGAATTACACTTTTGTAAATCCGTGTGTCTTTGCTGTTACAGGGCTGTTTTTTCATCTTTAGCATATAATCGGGGCAGTAATCTAGGAGTGGGAGGAAACTAGATCATCAGCCAATTACTATAGACTTGCTTTGCCTAGTAAATAAAATACTAGTTCCTGAGGATTATAGAAACAGGAATCAAAAGTAATTTTGATTTGGCATCTCTCATAGTATAACAATAATATTTTATTGAGGCATATGCCATAATTGCCTTTCTTACTTGATTTTTGGCATTGTAGAACTTTCTTATTGCCCAGGTTCATTAAATCTGATAAGATGCTATGTAGACTAGTTAAAAATCAAGAATTTGTGGCTTAGAGTTCTTGTCCACGTATTGTAAAAGAAAAATAATTGCGTCTTGCTGATTTTGGTTTAAGCTAATTACTGATAAAATTTTAATTCTGGTTTTACTAGGAATGAAAACGTATCTATAGTACATTTTCAGCTATTGTACGTTCATTACAGTGGCTTTGTGCTTGGTATATAATACTGTTTAATAATCACTTATTGGACCAATGATTAGAAATTTACCTATATTTTTTTAAACTTTTTTTTTTTTTTTTTAGAATTTTTTTTTTTTTTTTTTTTTTTTTTAGATTTTATTTATTTGTCAGAGAGGGAGAGAGAGCGAGCGAGCACAGGCAGACAGAATGGCAGGCAGAGGCAGAGGAAGAAGCAGGCTCCCCGCCGAGCAAGGAGCCCGATGTGGGACTCGATCCCAGGACGCCGGGATCATGACCTGAGCCGAAGGCAGCTGCTTAACCAACTGAGCCACCCAGGCGTCCCTTTTTTTAAACTTTTAAAAAAGATTTTATTCATTTGACAGAGAAAGAGAGATCACAAGTAGGCAGAGCAGCAGGCGGGGGGCTGGGGGAAGCAGGCTCCCTGCTGAGCAAAAAGCCTAATGCGGGGCTCCATTCTAGGACCCTGAGATCATGACCTGAGCTGAAGGCAGAGGCTTAACCCACTGAGCCAACCAGGCGCCCCAAAAAGTTTACCTATCTTAAAGTTGTTTTTACTAGGCATGTTTAATTTTTGTTTAAAAGAAGAAAACTCTTTTTTCCTTTGTATTTGTTTGAACCTAAGTCACCTTCCAGTAACAGTAGTTTGCCATCTATAAATTGGGTGCCTGATGCTTACGACTGCTGGGTTTTCAATGAGTCACTACGGTGCACAGTGCCTGGCCCACAGCCAACACTTGATAAATGTCTGTGGTATTAGCACAGTGGTTAATTTTTTTATCTTGTTTAATGTTGTTAGCAAATCAGTTGTCTTAATTTCTCCAGTTCACACAGTTTTGGTCCTCTCTGCAGCCTTTGATCAGGCCCTTGAGTTTCATAAAAGTAGAACTATTCCTGCTAATTGGAAGACTGAACTGAAGGAAGATAGTTCTAGCAGTGAGGCGGAGGAAGAGGAGGAGGAGGAAGATGACGAAAAGGAAAAGGAGGATAATAGCAGTGAAGAAGAGGTAAGGACAGTCGATGTCTTATGAAATTAAGAGAAACAGTTGGGTTTCCTCTGTGAGTTGGGATTTGGCACAAAGTCATCAATCACTTCAATGTTTTTAGTATTAGAAATATTTCATAATAAAAATATGCTTGTGCTATCCATCATAACCAAGTAGTTTGCTTGCTTATTTAAAATAGAAGTATAATTGAAAAACTATTACAGAACTATTACAGAACCCCTCACTAGCGATATGGGTTGCTCGGCGCCACCCTAAAAATAAAATAGAAGTATGATCTTGGGAAATTAAGAATATTAAGTTATTTCATTAACCTCAGAAATGTTTGTTAATCTTGCCATGCTTTTGGTTTATCAGATAATAAGGGAAATACCCACCTAATATGGCAGAGTGCCACTTTCACATGCTTTTCATCGTCCTGTGGCCAGCTCTCACCTCCTACTGTGTGTTTATCTGCATATTTTATTGAAGTACCTAGAGAAGTATAAAATATATCATCCATCTAGTATTATTAAAAGATTAATCAGCAAAACGGATTAATATCTCTTTGATTCAGAGGATCTTAAATTACATCTAATGCAAATGGGTGGATAGTTCTAATTAGATCATAAATAAGGCATTTGTGAATTTGTATGGGTCACGGAGATGAAGTTTTAGATTTTACTGTAAATGGTACTTTAGGTCTAGCAATGATAAGTACCAACAAAAGATGTCCATGATATTACTGGTGATACTGCACCGCTGTACTTGTTAATGTTCCGTTGAATGACTGCCTAAAAGTTACTGGTGAATGGTGCAGATAGTGAAGTCTGTATCTGTGATCATTAAGGGAACTAGACTGAATGTTTTCAGGAAACTAATAATTTAATGTCAATATATAATATTTTAGGTAAGTTATTCTGCCATCTAACTGTAATAAACAACTGTTGATGAAATAGGATTGTTTTAGACTTTGTGTTTTATGACATAGTGCTTTATGATGACAGTGTGTAGTGTAGGAGTTTCTCAGCTTCAGTCTCCCCACTGCATTCTCTTTAAAATGCCGACATGGGGCACCTGGGTGGCTTAGTGAGTTAGGCCTCTGCCTTCGGCTCAGGTCATAAACCCAGGGTCTTGGGATCGAGGCCCGCATCAGGCTCTCTCCTCAGTGGGGAGCCTGCTTCCTCCTGTCTCTCTGCCTACCTGTGATCTTCCTCTCTGTCAAATAGATAAATAAAATCTTTTAAAAAATTTTTTAAAAAATGCCAAAATGAGCAAGCAGTCCTTTACTTAAAACATCCCAAAAGGGGGCACCTGGGTGGCTCAGTGGGTTAAGCCTCTGCCTTCAGCTCAGGTCATGATCTCAGGGTCCTGGGATCGAGTCCCGCGTCGGGCTCTCTGCTCAGCAGGGAGCCTGCTTCCCCCACCCCCTCTCTGCTGGCCTCTCTGCCTCCTTGTGATCTCTCTCCATCAAATAAATAAATAAAATCTTAAAAAAAAAAAAAAAAAATCCTCCCGAAAGGTTCTTTTCACTCAGAAGTCAAGCTTCACTTACAGAACCTCTCTCACAGTCTGGCCCAACCTTCATACCACTTCTCTTGGCATACCTTGCTACTTTGAACTTGATGCTATAGCCATATTAAATTATATACCTTGTTTCTACTCAGCCTGTACACATACCAATACCTCTGCCTACACTGCTCTTCCCTGTTCTCCCCCACTTAGCCTGGCAAACTCCTGTTCAGTTTTCAGAACCCTACTCACATGTCGCCTCTATAAAGGGAAGCCTTCTGTGAAGCATCACCTCCCTCACCTGAGGAAAGTCAATCACTCTTATTTGCTGGTCTAACCTGATATCATTCCTTGTGCATGTTTTGTTATTTATACCCTTTCCCCCCACCCACACACGTATCACCTGTTTTCTCCCCTATATGCTCTTCAAGGGTAAAAGACCCTGTGTTACTCGAGAGTGTCTGTCAGAATGTATAATATGTAAATAAATGAGAGTCAATAAATACTAGTTACTAAAATTTTTGTTGCTTAGATTTGTGTTTTATAAATGTTTTTGTGAAAGCAAATATGGTTTCCAGTTTAAACATTTTAAGTTAAATACAAACTTCACTGAAAGATTTTCGTGACAGGAATACATTTGGCAGTTTATGAAAGTCAAATATTGTATCGGGGGCGTTTAAGATAATATCTAGAAAGTTAGATTCCCTTAGATTTGTATCTGATTACTTTACCAAAGCCTAGCGTCTGTGGCCCATGTTTAAATTGAGAAGTGCAGTTTTAATGAACAAATTAATAATTGTTATTTATTCTTCTCTGTTCAACCAGCAGACCTAAAAGTTTATCAACATGGATTTTGTTTCTGGTTTTTAACTTGCCTTCCTTTGCTTTGTTAGCTTTTAGAAGAAAAGGGTAAATGTCAAAACAATGGCATTAGACACATGATTCTTTAAAAATTAAAATGATAGATTTATTTAGACTATCCATTGAAAAGTATGCTCTTAAGTTTTACCATCAAAGATGCATTTGTTTCAGTCAGAGTAACTGTAACCCCAGGTGTGGATTTTGAATCACTTTCTCTGCAGTTACTCCTGATCATGTTCTCTAATGATCATATTCTCCATTGCTTATTATTTTTCTTTTATTTGATTCAGCACCTAGCGTAGTGCCTACACTTACTGGTGCTCATTAAGTGGTTTGTTGAATGGATGATAGTCACTGAATTGATGAGTTCCTCCATCTCACCTACTACCCTGCTCCTTGCAGGTCGCTTCAGGACCAGCTCCCTACTGCCACAGCCCCTGGCCACAGCAGCAAGAAGCTAGTCCCTCCCTTGTAATTGATAAATCGGGGAACTATTTTATTACTTGAAGATTTCCCTAAGTCTGAATCTTCAGGTATTGTAGATCAAGTTTGTTCCCCACTTTACTGATTTTATAAGCTTGAAGTGCTGTACAGTGGGGCTGTATACAGTGAAGGATACTTGTGTTACAGCTAAGGGGACCCACACCTGTATAGTTCTGGAGGAGCAGCTGGAGTCAGTTTTGATGTTAAACCCTGACCCGACTTAATGTAAGCGAGAGTAGGTCTTCTTGAGCCTGTGGCCCTGATTTAAAGAATAGATATCTGATATGGTAAAAAGCTCATGAGCCATCTTGCTAAGTCTCACTTATATGAGAATTTACATTTGGAATTATCACTGTTGAGATACCTTTTAGGACATACTCCTTTGGAAAGCATAAAATGTCTAGACTTGCCTGGTTTTGAATAGCTTAGTGTTAAGAAATAATTTTTACTTGGTAAAAAAAAAAAAAAGCCTTTCAAACATTTTGGTAAATATTAGTTTCTGCTGTTGGTAGGAAATCTTGTATTATTAAACTGCTTCCTTGAGAAAAATAATATTTTCTTCTGTGACTAAAATTAGGAAGAAATAGAACCATTTCCAGAAGAAAGGGAGAACTTTCTTCAGCAGTTATACAAATTTATGGAGGATAGAGGTAAGTTTTTTTTAATTCATGGTTAATGTTATAATGTATTATATAGGTAATTAATACTTTAAGAATTCTGTTCCTTAAGCTTCATGTCATGATCTCATGAGTCAGGTCATGGCTCTCTTCTTGATTGGCAGCATCACCAGCACCTAGCATAGTACCTGTCATACAGTAAATGGAATGAGGACTTTGATAGTATTTTGATGCATATTATGGCCATGGACCCATATGGCCTGAATTCTGTCCTGGCTGTCTGGCCCGCCATCCATGGGTCCCCAAAGAACTCCTAGTACGAGCGAGCAGTAGCATAATGGGAATCATAGCACCATTTATGTGCACCTACATAGGTGCTTTTAGTTAAAAGCCTCCCTCTCCAGAATCACTGTTTGATATAATTAGGATCTGTCTGTATGTGTACATGTGAGTGAGAGAGGGAGGGAGGGAGAGAGACATCATAAACTAAGATGGGCCATAAGTCTTCTTGTGACCCAGCCACACAGAACTAAGCAGAGAATTAAACCATCCAAAGAGTTAGATGTAGAGAAAGGTTACAGAGTCTCAAGGTAAGCCTTGGTTTAGCTGTTTGAATCTGCCTAATGTTGTTAAGGAAATACAAGGATTGAGGTAAAGTGGTGTGGGTGCTAACCTTTAATTTCTGGTCGTGACCTAGTCCGCTAGTCACTGTGCCCCTGTTACTCTGCTGCTTTTCTGCTGTTTAGAATATAATGTCTCCTTTCCTGGGAAATGCTAGGAAGGGAAGTGAGGAGAAGCAGAAAACTTTTTTAGCTTGAGGAGGACAAAATGAATAATATTTAGAAGTGCCACCATACTCTGGGAATTAATTTTCTTGCAGGATGGAAATTAATGTTTTTTAAGTCCTCATTTGTATTGCTGATAAGTAGAAGTTGACTGTCTTTTGCTCTCATAAGTGATAGTGGCCACTATAATGCAGGTATCTTTTTATTATTTGATAGGAAATGTCTTTGCTTTCATGTTATTTCCTTGTGTGAAAGGAGGCTTGGCCTAAGAATGTAAGCAATTTCCTAGGCTTTTGTATAAGATAAATAAAAAAGTGAAGAAAATTTTAAAAGTTAATATTAGAAAGAATGATAAAATATGACCATCCCAGTCATAGGTTGTTTTGAAAGGGCCACAGTTATGTCTCCATCCCATTATTTCCTCTACCACTTTCTAATGGTTTTAGTGTCCTTGCCTTGCATGGTCCACATTAGAAAGAAACAAAACTAAGTGGCTCCGTCAACTGAGTGTCCAACTCCTGGTTTCAGCTCAAGTCATGATCTCATGAGTTGTGAGATCCAGCCCCATGTTGGGCTCTGCGCTCAGCGGAGAGAGTGCCTCTCTCCCTCTGCCCCTGACCCCCCTCATCCCGTGCACTCTCTCTCTCAAATAAATAAATATCTTTAGAAAGAAACAAAACTATATAGTTTCATCCTGGAATCATTGTTTAGACTAGGAACCAATTAATAACATACAAAGAAAGTATCATGAAAATCACCCTCCTTGTGAAGCTGTTGCCTATTAATTATCTTATCCCTTTCTTCAGTTCTACTAAACCTTGTTTCCTTGATTTAAAAAAATTTTGTTTTGTTGATATTTTATTTTGGTTTATCGACTATTTATTCTTTTGCTCATCAAGGAAATGAAAATGTAATGAAATCATATAAGGTTTACAAAATCTGGTTTGAGAAATTTTTAAAAATGAAATGGGCTTAAGTAGTAGACATCATATTTTGATTAAGGGATTTGTTTTTTCATATATACACTTTGCACTATATGTATTCAGATATTCAGTGGTGATACCTGAATCTTGTAATTTTAAATAAAAAATGTAGCATGGTTACGATCTATTTTGTATTTTCTTTAATAGGCACACCTATTAACAAACGGCCCGTACTTGGATATCGAAATTTGAATCTCTTTAAGTTATTCAGACTTGTGCACAAGCTTGGAGGATTTGATAATGTAAGTATTACAGTTAGAAATGAAACATGTTTTTCATACAACATGTTTTCTTGTCTAAAAATTACTTAAAATTATATACTAATAAAAACTTTAGAAGGAATAGAAAATGTGAAGCACAGGTTAGAACCAGGTAGCTTCCTTAGACCAAATTTAAATTTAATTAAAGATTCTTTCAAATGAGCTTTCTGATTTATTGTTAAGTTTGTCAAACTTTAATAAACCACCTCTGTATGTCTGAGTCACAGCACAACCATATTGGTAGAAGTTTGTCCTCTTTCTCTTTTCCACTAGACTATAAGGTCCTTGAGAGTTAATATTCTTTATATCCTTAATCTCTTCCATTCTGTCTGATGCACACATACACATACACACGTACATATGTAGAAACATGCTGAAAAAATCTTCATTGAAGGTTGCCATGATGTATGATGTCCCTTCAATTAAGATTATTCTGGGGGAAAAAAGGATTTTGTATAATAAAATGTTTTATTAAGTTCCTTAGAATTGCTTTGATTTATTAAGCTTATAGGTTTTATGGGAACTAATACTTAAAGAATTTTATCTGTAGATCTTCATTACAAATTTTGATTTAGAAACCCGAGTATTTTCTTACGTACTATGTCAGGGCTAATTTAAAAATGAAATGGCCTAATATGTCAACATTTGTAATTCTGAGATTTATTAGAATACTAAAACTTTAAAACATTGTTGTAAACCAAGTTTTTCATTTAGAATTTATTAAGTTATTTTCATTCCTTTGAGACCAGAAACAATACATGTAAACATATATATGCTGCATTAATAAAAATTTTATTATATTCCAACCTTTTAATTTGGGAGTTTTCATTTTACTTTGTTAGATTGAAAGTGGAGCTGTTTGGAAACAAGTCTACCAAGATCTTGGAATCCCTGTCTTAAATTCAGCTGCAGGATACAACGTTAAATGTGCTTATAAAAAGTAAGTCAGTGCTCTCTTAATCTCACAAAACAAACTGAGGGTTGCTGGGGGAGGGGGGAGGGAGAGGGTGGTTGGGTTATGGACATTGGGGAAGGTATGTGCTATGGTGAGTGCTGTGATATGTTAATAAAAAATAAAAAAATTAAAAAAAAATTAATGTACTTAATAAACCTACATTCAATACTTTACCTAGAAAACAGGTTAGAATTTACTGTATAACTGAGACTAATTATTTCTTCTAAGAAGCAATCAGAAATTTTTACTAGACTGATCACTTTATAATAGCCTTTTCTACAGTGTATTCTACGAATACTACATCTATGAGATATTCTGTGAAGAAAGTTTTTGTGGCCAAGTAAATTTGGAAAGTACTATGTAGAGGTTAAAATGCCAGAGTGTTAAAAAGTTGAGGGTTGAATCCTGGTTCTGCCAGTTATTAGCTTTTGTGCCTCTAGGACCATTTCTTTGTTCTCCTAAGCTTTAGTTTCCTCTTTTGTAAGATGGGATGTTAGTCCTTGCCTCATTGGACTACTCTGATGATGACATGAGATTTCACGTGAATGCAGAGGCCTAGTGAACGGCATGCAGGAGGTGCTCAACAGATGGATACTGATACCTTTAATAACTACTGTTGTTACAGTTACTATCCTTAACATTCTGCCTTTTCACTTTTAGTGTAGGTTTTTTTCTTTAAGATTTATTTATTTGAGAGAGAGGGAGAGGGCTGGGCAGAGGGAGAGGAAGAAAGAGTCTTAGGAAGACTACACTGAGCAGGGAGGCCAACATGGGGCTCGATCTCAGGACCCTGAGACCAAGACCTGAGCCAAAATCAAGAGTAAGATGCTCAATTGACGGCACTACCCAGGCACCCCAATGTAGTTTTTTAAGTGACTTTTTTCCTTCGAAAAATGTTTTTCTTTGGGTTAAAGAGATTGGGAAGAACAGAACTAGAATAAACAAGAATAATAATATGGCTCAGTATCTGAGGACTTAAAAGAAATGAATACATTTTAAAAACCGTAACTC
Source organism: Enhydra lutris kenyoni (assembly GCF_002288905.1). Taxonomy (NCBI): domain Eukaryota; kingdom Metazoa; phylum Chordata; class Mammalia; order Carnivora; family Mustelidae; genus Enhydra; species Enhydra lutris. The sequence continues at coordinate 735,115 of NW_019154160.1, forward strand.
TACAGCAGTATTTTGAAACGTTTTCCCAAATGTAATTTCTCTTCATGTTTCCAGATACTTATATGGTTTTGAGGAGTACTGTAGGTCGGCCAATATTGAATTTCAGATGGCATTGCCAGAGAAAGTTGTTAACAAGCCATGTAAGGAGTGTGAAAATGTAAAAGAAATAAAAGTTAAGGAAGAAATTGAACCAGAAATCAAAGAAATAAAGATTGAAGAGGAGGAGAATATAATACCAAAAGAAGAAAAACCTACTGATGATGATATTGAAAGAAAGGAAAATATTAAACCCTCTCTGGTAAATCAGATACTGTTAATGGTGCTGTACCTTCTTTGGTACATTTTCTACCTCATCTATACAGTTTTCATAGCTAATTTATCGTAAAATGTTATACTTTATTTTTTGTGCATTTTTTCCATTAAGTGCTATTTTTATATTTAAAATTAGCTGCTATTTTTGCTTAGTGTTTTAGGAATGGCAGGAGTTTCTTAAAATTACTACTACCTTTCTCAATATTAGTATTGGTTGGTACCTCCTTTTGCTAACAATTAGAGCATGAAATGAGGGTGACAGTTTATACTTTTGTTGGTTTAGTTCCTCTGATCTTTTTCTAGGGAAGTAAAAAGAATTTATTAGACTCTATACCTACACAGTCTGATCAGGAAAAAGAAGTTAACATGAAAAAAACAGAAGAAAATGAAAATCTGGAGGATAAAGACGAGGAGACAACTGGGGTGGATGAATCCCTCAGCATAAAGGTAGAAGCTGAAGAAGAAAAAGCAAAATCTGGGTAAGAAATTTGTTTTTGGTTAAGATGCATTTTGGCTGAATGAATTCTAATGTGCTCTTTATTTTTGTATCTGTATGTTTGAATCTAAATTTGACAAAATTCAGGATTTTTGAGTGGTTTGCATTTATTATGTGAGTACCATTTGCCTCCTTCAGAGACCCTGCTAATGCGACTTTGTAGCAAAAGGTCATATTTTTGATCCATTCTTCTTGCTCTCATCATGGAAATATATGAAATTTTGAGCTAGAGAAAAAGTACTTCTTACTACATTAAGCTCTGCTGAATAACCAGCTAATATAAATTTGGGAAGATGGCTTTCTGTTATGTTTTGTAGATGGAATGTTGGCTCTAGATTTTAAGAGTTGTACTAATTCCTTAAGCAAAAAATAAGAATGGAAAAGTGCTAATAATTAGTTTTCAAAAGGCCAGAAATTGTTATATTGTGTTTAATGTGTCAGTAGCAATTACTTGTTTTGGTCAGTTTGGAATGATGAACTTACTTATTTAGCATTGTAATTTATGCACTGCCAGTGGACCCCTGGATTTTTGTAGGTGATTTTTGGGACCTGGTCTTTATTTCTGAGGTTTAAACAACCTAGACATCTCCATTGTTAATGGCTGATTTAAATAAGTACAACCAAATGTTTTTGATCATTTTAGTATATTTCTGAAATTTGGCCACAGCATGCAGACAAGCAGGGAAGGGAAGTAAAATACGCTTCCTTAATATAGTGAGAAGTGTTTGTTTAGTATACTTTCTTATATATTTTTGTGTACAATTGTGTATATCAAGTACTCCTTTCTGTTATTGGAGATTATCTCTGCTGTTAAGAAACTTAGTAAGTACCTAGCTTTTTGCCTAAAATCTCTTGATCATTTTAGTGTCCTCTGAAATTTTGGCTGTGGCATGTAGATAAACATGGAAGGAAAAACCTGGGTTTAGAAGAATATAGTATAAGTGTTTTCTCATTATACTTGGTTGTAGTCCTGTGTGCATGTGTGTATTTGAAGTACTCCCAGCTGCTACTGGAGATTATTTCAACTCCTAAGAAATTTAGTAAGGATTCAGCTTTTTGCCTAAAAATCTGATTTTTATATCTGCATATGTTTCTGGAATACCTACTGTGTGGGAGGCACTGTGATAAGCCTGTATTTTCTTTTGTTACTAATAATTAATTTTTCAAGTTGGTGTTTCAGTTGATTTTATAGTATAAACTATATATTGTAGGTTCTAAAAAATTACTTAACTATATAGCTTTTTAATTTACTATATATATTTACAAATGTATCATACCACAACTGGAATTTTCCTGCCGTGACTGCCCTAATTTGGTAGATGTTCTTTAGAAGTGTTATGTGTTGGGAATGTCCAAGATTGATTTCTGAATTTTATTAGATGAGTGCAATAGAAAAATTTTACAGTGATAAAGAATCATATGTATTTCTCTAGCATGTAAACTTTCTCTAAGTAATTAGCTACTACCAGGAACTTTCCATGTCCTTCTCTCATACTCTAGGTGTAGGAGATTAAATAAGTTAATTCAGGTAAAACACCTGGTTCAGTGGCTGGCCCCATAGTAGGTATTAATAAATTATAGGTTTAAAAAAATTTATTCCATTGTGAGGAGTGTGACGTCAAAATGGGAAAATTTGGTATTTCTTTGTGAATTCAGATGAAAAATACTTAATACATTTGGTTTCTCAAAATACAGTTCTTTGAATGATAAGTAACAAAAGTGTGTGCACATGTGTGTTGTGTATGCTCATGCACGTGCACAGGTGCAGCGCATGCATTGGGTGTGAGTGAGGTATATATATAAATTGAATTTCTAAAATCTGTATGCTGTTTACATTTTATACTTTCAAAGGATATCTTTGCTCTGTGTTCTGTCTCGTTTAGTGCATTTACCTCTGCTTTTTGCCACTGAATTATTAGAGGAGGGAGTAGGATATTTTATTTGGCTGATAGTAATTGTGTTGTTTGCTTTTTTATACTTTAGTATATTACTTAAGTGCTTTTCATTTGGTTTGTTTTTGAGGTTGATATTCGATGCAAAATTTTATTTTTAATTTTTGATTGCTTTATTATTACAGTGTTAGGGTTTTATTCCAGATTGAAAAAAAGATTGCCCTGGCTGCCACTTAAAGTAGAATTGTGCTTGGTATTACTGGCATTTCCACTTGTGCTCAGTGCACTGTATAAGACCTAGTTTAGAGTTCGTTGTCATTTAAAAAATCTTAGATGTTTTATTCTGCATCTCTCTTTTCCCAATATATGATGATTCTGAGGTACATGGTAAATCTCTTCAGTGCATAGTAAATTTCTTCTTTTGTTGTGGCCACTAGAATACACTTCCTTTTCTCCCTGATATGCAGAGATATAAGCTTATGATTTAAACAAGTAATATTCTTCCCCCCAAAATGTCTTCAGCATTTTAACTTTTATATATTAACATTTATTTATTTAAAATTGTTAATAATAGTGTATCATCCATAATACCCTTTCTAGTAATTTTCTAGATATTTTAGCCTTGCTAGTAATTATTTCTTCATTCTAGACATGTTAATGTATTTTTAATAATAGAGTTCCTATTTTTTTAATCTCTGATTATAGCTGGTTTTGTTTAGGTCTTAATTGTTAAGTACCTATTCATTTGAATATGAATGAGTCTTTAAAAATAGAAATAATTCTTGAGATTCTGTAGACTTTGTGATGTATTTCAGAGAAAATTGTTGCATTTGTTACTTTTGTAAATTTAGACTTAATTTCACAAGACTGCTAGGTTTCCCTTCATCCTTCCTCCCTCACTATGTAGAAGGAAAGAGGTAGGAGAATAAAAAATCTTTATAGTGTTGCTTGTATTACTATAGATTATTTTTGTTGCTTCTATAACTGCATAATCAGGAGTGATAATAAAGTATGTTATTGCTAAAAAGTTTGCATAGAAGAATATAAAACAGATTCTCAGTGGAGAAAGCTTCTTACATAAATATTATATTCATCAACTTTTAAAGCATAATTACTTAGCTGTCTTGTAGTTCTGTTTTATGATCTTTGTCAGCTCTTAAGTGATGGTTTCTTTTTGAGAGAAAAATTGTTGTAAAAAGTAGACAGTTTTTATACTGTACAGCAGCAGATAAAAACTTAGAAGTAAATATAGTCGAATTTCATATTGAAGTTTTAAAAAAAATAAATCTAGTGTTTGGAAAGATTGATAATTTAAGATTTTCTCCAACTTGTTTAATACAGATTTGTGGCTGAATGCAAACGCTCAGTTTCAAAAAGTGCACAAATATTGAGAAGATTGAAATGGTTGCAGTGCTGCTTCTAGATTTGATTTTTAGTTTCGTATTACTTGGAGTTGGCCTCATATACATATTTCATTGGAACTTCAAAGTTGAAAGAATTGGTAGAAGACTTTCAATAAATATACAGTAAAGAAAACAGAAATTGTAGCAAAGTTAGAAGACTAGAAAGAAAAAACTTGATGTGATATTGATGTGAAATTAGTCAAATATTCCTGTGAAAGGTAAAATAATTCAGTTAGCATAACTTTTGAAATTTTGGTTGGACTCAGTAAGACTAGCTGTTGGCTAGTAAAAGTTTTTGTTTTAAACATCCTGAGGCTGGAAATACTTGAATAGAAAATCATTTTTAGTCTGAAAATGGCTACGAGGTGTAATGATTTTTGTTTTTGTCAATACTTTTGTATAAAACATTTTTAAAATAAAACATGAAAAAGTTGTTATAGTCGACTTTACTAGTTTCTTATACAACTTCTGTTCTTCTGGCTGTTGGAAATTTTCTTTTAACGCATTTTTCAATCTTCATTTTCTCTACATGTATCCTTCTGTAACCATGGTCATCTTAAACAGTTTTAGTTTTTAACGTTACGTTGAAACTCAGAATTTCATACACATGGAACCTGCTGTTCCCGGAGCAGTCACAGCCACGATTTTTATCATTTTATGTGGTTTGGAACTGAAAAGCTTATGAGGTGTCTTTTATTAACTGCAATTTTTTAAACCTTTCAAGAGATGAAACGAATAAAGAGGAAGATGAAGATGATGAAGAAGCAGAAGAGGAGGAGGAGGAGGAGGAAGAGGAGGAAGAGGAGGATGACGACAACGAGGAAGAGGAGTTTGAATGCTATCCGCCAGGCATGAAAGTCCAAGTGCGGTATGGACGAGGGAAAAATCAAAAAATGTATGAAGCTAGTATTAAAGATTCTGATGTCGAAGGTGGAGAGGTCCTTTACTTGGTGCATTACTGCGGATGGAATGTGAGGTAACTTGAGTTTTAGCTAGTGATTACTACCTAAAAACACTTATAAAATAATTTTCTATTTTAAAATTGAATTAACGAATTACAGACTTGTCAGTATTCGAATTGAGGTCATAGTACCATAAAAAAAAATGTAGATTTTAGCATGTACGTGCCTCATATAGTGACTTCCTACTCAACTGTTTTTAATACTTAGACGATATTAGTGTCTAGAAGACCGAAATCTGTACAGTTGATTTTTATGTTATACATGTAGATTAACAGAAGCAACATTGGTGAAATGATAGAAAAATCTTTTTTTTAAGTTAAAAGACTTTTGAGCTTCTTGATGTCTGCAAGTTAACTACCAGGCTTCTTGCTCTCTTGCATTTACAACTACATTGCCACAATAACCTCTTCTTTGCAATCTTAAGTCATCACATTTCTTTCCTTCAGTAGGCAGGGATTTTAAAGTTGCAATTTCTTCAGAAGCTGTCGCCATTTTAAGAGGGCCTCTGTTTCCTCGTTAACAGCTCTTGAGTTACAGCCTTCTTCAGAAGCCCCAGAACTGTGTCTGTTTGATACAATATGGAGGAAGTGTAAGCAAGTTGGCTTGACTAAAATATAGAGTGCTTTCTGACTGCTGCTAACCCTAGGGGGAAGAAAGGCAAGACTAAGGTTTGGTTTTAGGTTGTGTTCAATGACCTAAGTTCTTTTCTTACACAAGTTTTCTTTGGTTTATCCAGAGAGATTTTGTATTTGAATTTTATTCCAAATTGGCAAGCCCGTTTTAGGATCTGGTCATTTAGGAATTTTTTTAAGAAAAATTTAATTCCTTTTGGAATATTTGATATTATGTTTGAAATACAGCCTATGCTATGGTAGGGTCGTTGCCCTTGAACAGTTTATCATAGAAGTTTTAAGTGGTGGTTTGATGGTGTATGTAGTATCTTCAAGGAGGAATATAGTTCCCATGCTTTTTATTTAAATTGTATTCTGTGATTTGGAGAGTAATTAAGAAAACATACTCTCAAATGCTGTTTCCTAAAAAACAACTGTGCAGTCTCTTTTTCTTCAGAGTCCATTTTGTGCCATCCTGTTGTGGCAATAGGAAATTCTAGGAAGCATGGCTAATCTGATTACCTTTCCTATTTAGAGAAAAGTACAGTTCTGATCCATTCTGAAGCTTGGAAGAAAATAACAATTTAAGTCATAAGGAAATGTTCAGAAGTTTTGTTTGGGACCCATTCTTTATTATTTCTGACTAGCAAGATAAAGTTTTAGATTTTAAGAATGCTGCTATCATAAGTGTTGTCCTGAAACATAAGCTTTTCCAGGGAATCAGTTTCAACATCATGTGTAATTTATCCTTTTCTCTGTTGGCTCTTATGCTACCTCTGTGGTGCATGATTTTCCTCACCTGCAGGGCTGGCTGTTAAATAGATCATGTTCAAAGGAAGATGCTTGAGATCTGATATCGCTGCTATAGGAATATTTTGCCCAGTCTTTGATATTTAATCATTTTGATCTTACTAAATGATCTTATTAATATAAATGTAGAGGGAGTTCATTTATGCCTAGGATGTAACTGTAAATGTTGACTATGTTAGCTTAAAATTAGGAAGGAAAAAATTGAATCAGGAAAAATTAATAATTACTGAGTAATGCTCACAGGATAGATAAGAGCCACATCCTCTTTTACCGCTCCTTGAGTTCTTCAGTCCTAGTTATTCTGCTGGCTTATATAATGAGGCAGTTTTTCTAGTGGCCTTTATATTAAATGCTTTAAATTTTGTGGCAGGTAGAATTTAGGTGTTCTCCACCTTGCAGTATTATCAGGGCTTGATTATTTTCTATTATCTCATTAAATGGAAAGGAGGCTTATAGGTGAAAGAATTAAAACATTCATGAAATTATTCTGCAAAGAAGATCTACAACTTTCTGTTTGTTAAGAAAATACAGACTAAAGGCAAGAGTTATCTTTTCCTAGGAACACTTGAATTTTAGAGGGTAGAAAGGGAATGTTGGTATTTTAGCTTTGAAACTGATCGGGGGTTGGGTAGGGTAAGGGAAGACTTTGAATTGAGGCCTTCAAGTTTTTAATAACATAGAAAAGAAAATGAGACCTAGTTCAACAAGACAAGCTTATGTTACTGAGAAGGATGCCATCTACTCCTCACACCTCAAGCGTTTGTATGGTCTGAACTTTCAAAAGAAGAAAACTAACCAACTTGATGAAGACCTGTAGAGTGGATCTCTCCACCCTCCAGCATCATAGAGAAAACTGTACTTCTGTGTATTAGCAGTTAATTTTCTTTGAGTCAGTAGAACAGTACTCCTGTTTCCCTCTGAAGCTGATCTAATGGGGACTGCAACAAATGCTCACCACTTCTACAACGAGTTTCCTATTATTTCGGTGATCTTCAGCTTGATCTTTGAATTTATACTTAAGAGACATGAAATTAGAAATGAAGATTTAAGCACGAAAGTTCATGAAAATAGTTTTATCTTCAGTGGCAGTCATTTAGGAAATTTTATATGAAGCTATTGATGTGAGTTTTGTTTGATCTGAAAGGTCACTCTCCAGTGAAGTAATTTTTCTAAAAGAAAATAAAAGTATCTGTCTTAGTTTAAAAAAATACTGTTTTCTGGTAATTTCTATGTTTTTCCTTTTTTCTAAAGTTCTGTGTAAACCTTTATATTGATATTTTTATTTGTACCCCTCTTTCACAATTGAAAATGTTAATTTTTGCTACACAAAGGATAGTGTTTGAGCCAATTTGTTTTTTACTTCCACAATGGAAAAAAAAAGACACATTTTTACAGGCTTGCACCCAGTTTTCTGGAAATTAGACAGAGCTCTGGATCTTAAACTGCATACTGGCTTGTAGATGGTATGATACTGCTACAGAATTTTTCAGATGAGGTGGTCGTGTATCAAACAAGTGTCTGATACAAGTTGATTTGGCTAGGCTGCCACATGCTTGGGGAAAAGTCAGTGCTTTTTTATAAATTGTTTTTAACTCTTCTAAAAATAGCATCCAATCTAGAAAAATGTCAAAGTATATAAAAGTAGAAAGACAACTATTTTAATATTGTAGTATGTTCTCTTTTAGTCTTTTAAAAGACAGAGCTCATATGTTTTTAAAAACTATAATCATACTTCAGTAATTTTTAGTAGTAGCCATTCTTGTTTGTTTTCTCTTAGCGATGTTAATATTTTATAGAAGTTTTTAGTATTATTAGCTAATTGATCCCTTTCATTCTCAAGTTTCTAAGTCATGGCATAAATGTGGGAGTGATTTTTGAAAATGAAGTTACACTTTGAAATTCAACTGCTCTGTTGCTCGTGTTGGGTTTATCCCGTTTAGTGATACAGCTAAGTGTATTACGGCTATCTAGGCTGCTTGGCTTGGGATTTAAAATCTATCAGTGTTCTGTATTGAGGCTGATTTATTTTTCTCCATTTCTAGTTTGGCTTTCCATAATCAAGGGGTTGGGAATTTGATTTGAGATTTTTTATTTTATTTTTTTATTTTATTATTATTTTTTTAAAGATTTTATTTATTTATTTGAGAGAGAGACAGTGAGAGAGAGCATGAGCGAGGAGAAGGTCAGAGAGAGAAGCAGACTCCCTGTGGAGCCGGGAGCCCGATGCGGGACTCAATCCCGGGACTCCAGGATCATGACCTGAGCCAAAGGCAGTCGTCCAACCAACCGAGCCACCCAGGCGTCCCTGAGATTTTTTAAATACCGAGATTCATCAACTACATTAAAAAGATAGCCCCAACTAAAAGAGAGCAGGAAAAACAACACTGAAATTTCAACTGTTGAACTCCTAAGTAACAAGTTAGTTCTACTCCATATTATAAGCTATAGGAAACTGAAGATAAGATATATTATACTTAAATATTACCTGAAATTAAATGTATTTCATTTAAAAAATATCTTACCTCTCTAAGCAAATTGGCTCCTCCTTTGAGGGAATGAGGGAGGGGGGAACTAGTCAAAAGCTTCCATAAATGGGTTCAGACCCACTTTGCACTAACATTCAGCTGCTCTTTAACAAACTTAAGTTCAATGTCATGTGCAAAGTACTATACTTGGACTGAAGATAAAAAGAAGTGGTCCCTATTAAGGAACTGATTGTCCAGGCGGGGGAATTACCTCGTCAGGATTTACAAACACCCTCCTTCTTGATGCCCTCAGCACGCCTCTTGTGTTGCCTACCTTCAGTCACTCCTTATCATCATTTCTTTTGACCCCCATGCTCTTGTGTTGCTTTGTAGTTCTTCCTGGACAAAACCACAGGAACACTGCTTAAATTTCACACTCTTACTCCTGGCCTGCATCTGTGCAGCTGATCCTGTCTGGAGAAAGCAAACAACCACGCTGACTTCTTTTAAATTCATGAGTATGAACTTTGGGTGGCCACTATATGTTTCTCTTCCATTCACTCCCTCCTTTTCTCCAAAGACTGTTTCATACTGTTTCTTATCTCCTCAAATGCCCGGCATCTCTTCCCCACCCTCACTTTCAGTTGGTGACCTTACTTTAAACCTTGTGAAAAACTGAAGTGAGAGGAGAGTTTTGTGAACTTCCACATCTGCCTCCTTACCTGCATCTGCTGCTGCATTCTGTCTCTCTCCCTCTTTAGTCATCTGTGAAAACAAGCGTGCTGCTGTGTCAAGCCGTTCTTCTGTCATGCCTGCTTTCCTAAGTCAGAGACATGGGCCTAGAAATTCTCCCTTTTTTCCTCTCTCTTTTGTCAGTTTCTCACTCTGTCTTGAATCATCCACATCTGGACCTGCAGTGGTTTTTCCCATCTCAAAAGTCACTTGAGCTTTATCTGCTTTTCTTGCTGTGCCATTTCTTTGCTCATTTCCATCCAGCAAAACTATGAGCTTACACTTATCACCCAGTGTCTCTCCTGTTGTTTTGTGTAAAGCCAACACCACTAAGGCTTTTGCCCCATCACACCTCCCTGTCACCAGTGACCCCATCTAGCTGAACTCCATCCTTATTTCTTGACCTCTTGTTACTTGCCTTGTCAGTGGTATTTGAGCCAGCCGATCCTTCCTTCCATGATAATTTTCACTTGTGTTCCAGCTGCAGCAGCACCAACTGTTTTTCTTGTTTATTTTCCTTTTCTCCCATTCCTCAGTTATCCTCTTTTGTCTCTTCTTGTCTTTGTGTGTTTTCTTCTTTACAGTCGTGCTCTTCTTTTATCTTTCTGATATCCATTTTAACTTCTTTTACTTTCCATTCCTATTTTTCTAGCTCTAATTTGAGACACTTTTCTGATACTGAATTTTTCCAAATTATTTTTTTGGAGTCAAAGGGATTTGACCATCTGGAATATAGCTTACACCTAGGACCATGGGTAAAAAAAAAAATTTTTTTTTTAATTGTTCAAGCTTTCTACATCAGGACATTATTTTCCAATACAAAAGTGCATTTAGGGGCACCTGGGTGGCTCAGTTGGTTAAGCGGCTGTCTTCAGCTCAGGTGATCCTGGAGTCCCAGGATCAAGTCCTGCATTGGGCTCCCTACTCTGTGGGGAGTCTGCTTGTCCCTCTGACCTCTCCCCTCTCATTCTCGGTCTCTCAAATAAATAGATAAAACCTTAAAAAAAAAAAGCAAAAACAAAAGTGCATTTAACTTTAAAACATGAAAAAAAAAATCCCCATTCCATATTCATTCCATGAATATCCCTTACCACATCTAGAAAAGTATGTGTCTGCATTTGGAAAGTAGGAAACAAATACTGAACTAAATTGGACCTCCTGGATATGAAATAGAAGTAGAATAGAAGGTAAAGTCTATATAAAAGGGACAAGTCTATAAAAATGGCACCTATAGAATACAGAGACTGATGGGAGATTGGAACAGCTGTGGCCTGGCTCTCCATTGGAGCCTCTTGATGCTTTTATATGTGATAACTCTTTGTTTAACTTTCTGAGGAACTGTCTCAACTATTTTCCACAAAGGCTATACCGTTTTACATTCTTACCAGAATTGTATTGGGGTTCTGGTTTCTCCATGTCCTCACCAACATTTTATTATTTTCTGTTTTTAAAAAACGGTTTATTATAGCCAACCTAGCGGGTATCTCATTTGGTTTTGATTTGTATGTTTATAGTGACTAGTGATGTTGGGCATCTTTTCGTGTCCTTATTGGCTATTTGTATGTCTTCCTCGAGGAAATGTCTGTTTAAGCCCTTTGCCCATTTTTGAATTGTTTTTGTTGTTGAGTGGTAGGAGTTATTCATGTGTTCTGTATATTAATCCTTCCTCAAATAAATAATTTGCAGATATTTTCTCCCATTCTTTGAACCCGCAGAATTGTCTTTTCACTCTCTTGATAGTGTCTTGATGTACAATAGTTTTAAAATTTGATAAATCCAAATATATCTATTTTTTCTTTGTTGTCCATGCTTTTGGTGCTGTATCGTAGAAAATATCACCAAATCCAGGGTAGTGAAAATTTCCTCATATTTTCTTTTAAGAATTTTCTTGTTTTAGCTCTAATACCAAAGTTTTTTTTTTACCGATTTTGAGTTAATTTTTATATGTAAATATGGTAGTCAGTTCTTCTTTGTGATCTTTTTTTGTCATATGAAGAGCCCATGTCCTAATTAGTAGCCAAAATGGGGTTGAGGATGAGAGACTAGGATGAATCTGATTGGACACACTCCCGCTCTGTGACTTTCCTTCTCTGTCTCCTTTTGTCCCTTTAAGAATTTTTATGTCACTTCAGCTTAATTTCTCTATTCCTTCTATCTGCAGAATGTTCTACATCCTTACTTTTTTGTTCTTTTACTTCCGTGTAATCTGATCCTTGCCTTACTTCCATTGTGCATGCCGTTGGACTTAGGAATGTTGACAGAAGAGTACATATGGAGTTCTGTTCCTGTGCTTCGAAATAATTCTTCTGGTAATGATAGAAAGAAAAGCAAAGTACTCTAGGAACCTGTCTGCTTTATTGCTATAGTGTGGAAGTTAAAAAACTACAAATGAAGACGATCTGACAGTGGTTTCCAAGTGAGTATCTACAGACTTGTTTTAGAGAATAGGGAGTCTTTTTTTTTTTTTTTTAAAGATTTTATTTATTTATTTGACGGAGAGAGATCACAAGTAGGCAAAGAGGCAGAGGAGGGGGGAAAGCAGGCTCCCTGCTGAGCAGAGAGTCTGATGTGGGGCTCAATCCCAGGAACCCTGATCATGACCTGAGCTGAAAGCAGAGGCTTAACCCACTGAGCCACCCAGGCGCTCCGAGGTCTTTTTGACCAAGACTTCCAATTTCATTTGCATGTTTTTCCTCCTGTGTCCCGTTCTTTTTTTCTTCATACCTCACTGTCATGTTTTCCAAACTCTGAACTTCCTCAGCCCTCTGTCACAGTCTCCCAGCTTACTCACTTTTTAGGATGGAAAACATACTAAAATTAAAAAATAATCTGGTAGTCAAAGGACTGTGTTACCACTCATGTGAAAAATTCTTGTGCAGTATGAAGACGCTTTGTATCAGACAGTCCTGTCTGTAGAGACATATAGTGAATGAAGTGAACATAATAATTTGTACTTTAAAAATACGACTTTTGAGTTGACTAGTTTTTCAGTGCAAGTGAATATAAATATTTCCTTCATAAGCAAAGATGAGTAACTTGGTTCTTTTTGCACTCAGATGGGCTTTCTTTCTTTGTAGTTATTTAAGAGTGTTTACTAAATTGAACCTGTTCCATTCAGTAGTTTTTGTAGGTTGGCAGGTACATTAATGTAAAACGTAAACGTGGATCTGTTCATTTGGTGGTTTTATAGATAGTTAGGTTCATCGGTATATTTGTCTAACTGTGCATAGATACCAATCCCCTGAACTTATTAAATGTTAATGAAGTAAACTTTTCAGGTACTTTTAAGTCAGTATCTGCGTCACAAAATACAGTGAATGCCTCAGTTGTTAACCATTTGCAGTGATCTCTATAAATGAGCCTGGTACAATGCTTTGTGATGTGTTCTTAACATTACATATTACCTCTGCCTAAAGACCTATACCTTTGTTTCATTTTACAGAGTTAAACTCTTCAGGAAAACCAGTTGATATAATTACAATACCATGTCCAATACCCTGCTTGTGTCAAATATTAAATATGTTTATGCTATATTCAAATTATTCTCATTCTGTTATATTCTTTATTATGCTGAGCACCATTCTGTGTCTTTAATGTGGATTTAATATTAAGTGCTATATGAAGTGGAAATATGAAATGTTAATGGCATGCTTAGAATTTTATTTTTCAATAGTATAATGCTTTATTTTTGTTTCATTATATCTTAACATGAGAGAAGGCATTAAATTTATGTTCAGTGGGTCTTTTATAAATTTTGCTTTAGATATTCTCTCATTAAAAATATATGTATAAATTGAGGTTATAGAAAATTCATAAAGTAAACAAATATTGATTAAATGGATTATAAAATTTTTAATTTAATAGCTGTTGCTGTTTTTCATGTGACTTGGTCTTTTTTCCTATTACAGTGTCATACTTTTTTTTTCTCTATTTTTTTTACTTTAAGAAGGGGGAAAAATTTCTTTCCTTGCTAAGATAGCCTAAATTTCCACTTTAGATGTGAGGTTTTTAAAGTCTTAGTTATATGACATTCATTAACTTTTTATATATAGATAGGTAAGATACAAAGAACATATTGTTCAGCTGTTATTAAATGAGTCTGTTTAATCATTACAGAAAATAAAATACAGATGATTTCAGTGTTTTATCTAAATTAATGGTTAGCTCTTAGATTTTATATTTTTTGTAATTTGTATACATGTTTCAAATAGTGAGCTTTTTAATATGTCAGCTTGGTTTTGCTTATGAAATTATTTTTTAAATATTTTTATTCTGCATGTAAATTTTTTTAAATCTCTAAGGTTATGTCTTTTGGGGTATGTCTTAATACACGCTGCTAATATTCCTTTGAAAAGTGGTTTGGTTGGGTCATGAAGAATCGAAATCCGAATTGATGTGGGCAACAGAACCATTTTGGTTTCTTACCTGGTTGACTAACATTGTTTTCCATTTTTATCATTGCCAAGTAATTTCTTAGATGATTTGCCAACACATCCAAACAAAAATCAGAAAGCTGTTTTTCTCTGGTGAGAGCAAGTATGTTATGGTCTCTGAATGGTTCCTTCTGACTTTGTATGCATATTTTAATTCAACATATTTAAAAAATTCAGATATCTATGTGGCTGCTGCTTTCAGAAGGTTGAGAAGGTTTGTATTGTTACTTCTGTAATTACTGCTTGGTGTTGTCTTCTGTTACACGGTAAGCTCCTTGTGGGAAGGAGCAGTGCTGCTTTCGTTCCTGAATACCCAGTGCCTAGTGCAGAATCCATCACATAAATAGTACCTAAGAAGCATTTATCAAATGAATAAGCCCTCATGCATACTTTTATATATGTATATATATATAGTTTCATATAATTTTTTATTTTAGGGATCATCTGGTCCAGCTCCTTCATTCTATATAGGACAGGGAGCAGACGTTTTTAAGTTAAATGAGTTGCTCATGTGTCTTTTCTTTCATGTTTGTTCCATTTGTTGAATGTTAGTAGAGATATTCTCAGGTATGCCATATACATTCTTTGAAAATATCTTCCTTAATATTTTAAATATCTGATGAGATACTTGTCTAGATTTCATCCTTTAATTACAGTAGATTTATTAATCATTGAAAAAGTATGGTCTAATTAGTAACAGACTTAATTTTCTGTTTAGTATTTTTTTAAATTCACTTTTTTTTAATATTTGTTTTTCAATATTTGTTTTTATTTATTTTTAAAGTTTTTATTTGAGAGCAAGAGCGAGTGAGAGAGTTCACATGCACACACAAGCAGGGGGAGTAGTGGGAGAGGGAGAAATAGGCTCCCTGCTGAGTATGGAGGCCAATGAGGGGCTCTGTCCCAGGACCCCAGGACCACAACCTGAGCCAAAGGCAGATGCTCAGCCACCCAGGTGTGCCTCAATATTTGTTTTTATTTTTATTTATTTATTTTTTTTAAAAGATTTTATTTATTTATTTGACAGAGAGAGATCACAAGCAGGCAGAGAGGCAGGCAGAGAGAGAGGAGGAAGCAGGCTCCCCGCTGAGCAGAGAGCCCGATGCGGGGCTCGATCCCAGGACCCTGAGATCATGACCTGAGCCGAAGGCAGCGGCTTAACCCACTGAGCCACCCAGGCGCCCCAATATTTGTTTTTAAATGGAAGAATTTAGTAATCTTTTCATTGTGCCCTGGCAAACTATATTTCCTTTTCTCACAAAGGGGCCAATTACTGGCTTGTAATCATAATTTCTAAAGGTAATGTCCAATTTAAGGCAGGACAGTTTTTATCAATAATCCAAACTGCCTGGCTTGCTTCAGACATCCTCACAGCACTCTCTTATTGCTTGGATCCAAAGCTGCAAGTCATTTTGTTTGTAAGCCCACTGCTTAGCTTGCATTGTCTCCTGGTTCTCCCCTAAGTAACTGTTAAGGAGTGCTCTTCCTATGCAGTGGAGAGACCCCATCAAAATATGCCCTTGATTCCCTCTGTGGTACTTAAAGCAGAATTGAGAACATTGGAGAGTCCCTGACTGTCACAGCCAAGCGAAGGACAGCATGCCTCTGTATTTGAGGATATGTGAGAAAAGGACTAGAAACGTTTTCAAATTTAAAAAAAAACAACTGTATTGCATTGAGTTATTAAGATTCTTTTGTTCTTTAAGAATGTATTTTGAAGCATGAATGGATATCTTACTTAATATGTTACTCTAAGGAGAAATTGAGAACTAGTTTGTGGTGTTCTTTTTCTTAGCTGCAATTTTCTGCTCTTTGCCACTTCCAGTAATTTCGGTTTTTATGGTTTTCAAGATAGTTTGATTTGAGCTGAATTTTCTCATTTTCTGTCTTCATTGATTACTTTCTTACTATGCCCACAGTAATTGTATGGTCTCTTTAATATAAAATACACTGTATTAAAAGTCAACGTTTATATAGAATGAACAGCGTCAATTTCTTATAGTTCTGAACTAGATTCCCTTCATTCAAGTGTTTATTCTTGGCATTTGATGGGGAGTCAGAGATCTTGACCCACTAACATTGCCTCCTTTATTTAAATTACCTGGCACTAGGAAAGTCAAAATTAAATTGGCCTACCTCTTTCTTTTATATGAGTTAGTGTCTGTAGGAAAAGTTTTGGTATTGTTTTGTTTTGGGCACCAGTTTTTGTTTTTCTCCCACATGAACTTTCGTGTCTCTCCTTTCTGTTCTTTGAAAGTACTCTGTAAAGAAAATGGAACACTTGCATGACACTCTGAGTAATTGCATAAAGGGAAGGAACATTAATTATTTTTAAAATACAGTGATCAGTTAACAGCTCTCAGTTTATTCTCTAATCTTTGTTCCTTGTAAGAGTAACCAAAAACTAAAATGCTACTTAGAACCTCATTAAGTTTTGAAATATTTGTCTGGGTTAATGTTTGTGTCAATGATCTCAACTTTATTTGGTAAGGGCATTTATAATCTGAAAGCTCTCTCTTAATCAAAATTCTCACGTTGTTTTCAGTTCTCCCTCATCACAGGTTGTGCATTCTTAATGTGGCTTTTCTATCTGCTGATCTACTATTCTTTTCTCTGTTCTTACTCTGGATAGGACCTGCCATCCATGCCCTCTACCTTTATTCTGGTATTGACCAGAATGTCTTAAGAGGCAGTCCCTTACCCATTTTTCTCTAACTCCCTACCTCATGCTTTTTTGGCAAACCTTTTGCTCGCAGAGTCAGTTTACTTCCATGGTTTGAGTTTTCTTAATCTGTGAAGTAAATTCATTGATAGATTTTTAAGGCATGTTCTAGTTCTAAAGATTATTAATTATAATAACAATAAAAGTATTGTGTCACTACATTTTATTAAAAATAGAGAATAAGTCTGGCCGAGAAAAGAACAAATCTAAAAGAATAGTGTCAGAACAGGGGAATACCTAAACAAGCAAAAAACACTGAGAAATTAGAACAGAAAGAGGCAAATAATACAGGAGTAATAATATTAACTAATATTTATAGGACTGTAAGTTACCATGTACGAAGTACCTATTATTTCAATAGGAAACATATTTAAAGAATTTTCCAAGGCATCTCTTAAAACCATACAGAATATTCATTATTTTAAAACAAAACTGTCATCTAAGATAGTAAGACCATAGTGTTTAAATACTGTTATTCCAGTATTTTAGAAGTGTGTATAGTTCCTTTCATCTAATTCCAGAATTTGTCTTTTTTCTTTTCTGCTTGGTCCAATGCTTTTTACACATTCCACAGTCACTACTTTAAGTTCTTCTGATAGCCAGTCCTCTTATAGGACTCTTCAGAAAATGGTGACCAGATAGCATATGTACACTGGTGGAGCTTAGGCAGTGGGCGTCATCCTGCACCAAGGCAGCAGCTGTTACTTTATTGATGTGTATGTTTCTTCTACCTTGTTCCTAAGAGAATATCCATTCTCTATGACTCATAAATCTTTGTCCCTCATGATGAACATTTCAGCTATGGAGGCAGTAACTGGTTTTGGTTTTGTTTTGTTTTTTCTTTTTTGCTTATTTGATGTATTTGACAAGTATAGAATATCATGGTGATGATCTTAAGTTGCAACTACTGTTTTGCCCTAATTTGAAATATAATTCATGCCAAAAACCCGAATTGAATAGTAAAAATGTCTGATATTACGAACTAACTACGTAACAGATAGTTTTGAGTAAAGAAAGGTAAAAAATAATATATCCTTGTTTAGTTTACGTTGATGTTAGGTATAAGTAACCATCATGAACTGTCTTCAGTTATTTCATAAGAAGATAGCTTGTTTTGCTTTCTTTTAAACAAAGTACACAGCATTAACTTCCATAACTATATCCAAGTAAGACCCACTTCTAGACATTTACATTCAACTTTGCGAAGGGCAGAGATACTTATTTTCTCTTCATTTTCCACCTTCATTCCAGTTTTGGAAGGAACTAAATAGCTTTCATCTCAAGCATAATGCAATTTTCAGTATTCATGGGAAAGTTAAAAGTACTGTAAATATTTAGGTAGGTGCTACCATGCCAGTATAAATACCAAAAGGGATGTGTTGAGTAGAATAATATTTGTTTTAAAACTTTTCGAAGTTCTTACTATGTTTGATTATTGAAAACTAGATGTGCTGTGTAGTCTTATTTTTTTATTTTTCTTTTTAAAATACAGTCTTATTTGATACAGAATACACTGAGTCTCATGTTGAGAATGGCTTGACCAGGGCCACATAACCAGCCGCAGGGAAGTTCTAGGAAGACTTTCCTAGAGCTCATTCCATTCTTCCTCATTCTCTCTAATTATCGCTGTGGCCCTCAGCAGCTTCCAGCAGATACAGACCTAACCCCTTGCCTGGGGGTTGTGCCCTAGGCCCTAGGAAAGCCAGTGTTTGCACCAGCAGTAGCACTTTGTGTGGGAGTTGTTACAGGCATACATTTCAGGCCCACTCCAGAGCAAGAATATACTTTATCAGTCAGGTGATGACCCAGATCATTTAGTGCCTGGTTTGGGGCCTCTGTTACTTCATTTAGTACTTCTACTAATGACATTTTCATTTAAAAGCTTATTTATGGAGTTAAAAACGCTAGTGAATTTTCCATTTTCCACAATAAATAATTATATAACTTTTTTATATAACTTTTGAACATAAAAAGATGTTAACTCATTTTTAATGTGTCTTCCTTTTAGTTAAGTTTTTACAAAAATAAACTGCCATTCTTTTTTTGCTTTAAACAAATAGATTTATTGCAGTCGGGAGTAAGTTGCACCCTGTGAAACTCAGAGAGATTGTCGGCATTGAGTGGGAAGGCCATCAGAGCTGTTGACTCTTAGCTGTGTGTATATGTAGGAAGCATCTCAGAATATTGAAAAACTTGGCCGAGTAAAGATGTCCTACTATTTTATGAGAAGGTTTTTTTTTTATGTTGATTTTGCATTGTCTATAAGTTAAAATATTATGCCCTTTTATAACACAATGTCATTTAAAACTAGAGCATATTACCTTAGCTTCCTGATATGTCTAGGGGGGAAAATGGTCTACTTGCTGCTTAAAAGCAAAACAGAGTAAGACAAAAAAAGGGTAGAAAAAATTGTGGTTTCTTTACAATACAAATTTGGTTTCTTTTAGTTATGGTAACAGGGTAAGGGGTGCTAGTTTAGATGTCAAGAGATCTTTCTGGTCTTGGTTCAGCCAGTAGCTGACATTATGTCCCTGGGCAGATCACTTCATCTCTCTTTTTGGACCTTGGTAGCTTTATTCGTTGAGCCAGGAAGTTGACGTTTCCTGTTCTAAAATGTTATGATTCTATTTATGAGTTTCTCTTTAATATGGCATAGTTACTTAAGTGATGTTTTGTGTACTTAGATGAATTTCTTTTAATTTTAGATATGATGAATGGATTAAAGCGGATAAAATAGTAAGACCTGCTGATAAAAACGTGCCAAAGATAAAACATCGGAAGAAAATAAAGGTAAGTGGTTATTTTGCTAAAAGTGCTTTTTTTGCTACATCATAGCTGTTAATTAAATAACTTTTCCTCTAAAATATGCAGTGTGTGTGTGTGTGTGTGTGTGTGTGTGTGTGTGTGTTGGTAGAGATAGCAATACTCAAGAGCAGTGAATTTACCAAATGCTAGATCTGGGTATAGTTAGTATTGTCAGCTTATGGAAAGGTCTTTTGGAAACAGTACTGTACTAAGTGATCTTTGAGGCTTGTTTTAATCCTAGCATTATGTAAGCCCACCCAGCCAGGTTTCGCTTACTTATTTCCATCCTCTTTGCCCCTCTCATTTCCAGCTAGGAACCATAAAATAGTGTGACCAGGAGCCTGGCTTTTAGTCTAATGCCTGTAAACTATTCAGGGGAAGTAAAAGAGGGGGTATCTGAAAGCAGAGGAGAGCTGGTGGCCCCCGATCATGCAAGCTTCCCCCAGAGCGATTGTTCTTTTCTCACTGTAAAATTGGGTCTGTTCTTCAAGTTTCGGTGTAGCAACCCAGGCGCTACAACTAGGGTTTCTCAAACCCCTTTCATCTCCACTTTTGGTCTTTACTGTGAAGTATGGAAATCAGAATATATAGTATTATCTTTAGCTACTGGAAGGGTTGTGTGCGAGTGGTGTTAAAAAAGCCCATTTCCACAGACAAAGCAAGTTTTAAGAGGGAGTATTTCTCAGGTAGAGGAGGAGGTAGGGATGGGAGAAGTGGTATTAGAATATTGATTCTGGGGGCTCCTGGGTGGCACAGTGGGTTAGGCCTCTGCCTTTGGCCTAGGTCATAATCTCAGGGTCCTGGGATCGAGGCCAGCATCGGGCTCTCTGCTCAGCAGGGAGCCTGCTTCCCCCTCTCTCTCTGCCTGCCTCTCTGCCTACTTGTGATCTCTGTCAAATAAATAAATAAAATCTTTGAAAAAAAAAAATCATTCCCTAGGGAGTTTTTTCCTAAATATTTATTCTCGGTTCATTTCTTGCCCCCTCCCAGGGCGTATATTACAATTCCTGGTCATTAGGGAAGAATCATGTGAATTTTGGAAAAGCTTTCTAGATAATACTCTGATATTACACACCCCTCCCTCACTCTGTCTCATATGTCTTCTGATAGCCATTGAAAGCCATATTTGAATTCTGAATGGGGTGGACCTTTTCTACCCTAAGAATACAGGATACATTATGGTCTCTGGAATAAAATAATGAAGTAGTGAAAAGGCTAGCAACAGGAGAAAAAATGGAGCAGCACTAATTACTGAAAGGTTGTGGTCATCTACCTGCACATCAGGCTTTTCATTGCATTCTGAGAATTAAGCCCAGATGTCTTAAGTGAGTGGCTCTCACAGTTGAGCACCTATCGGTCACCTGGAGGACTTGTTGGAACTCCAATGGCTTGGCTCCATCTCCAGCATTTTTTTTTTTAAAGATTTTATTTATTTACTTGAAGAGATCACAAGTAGGCAGAGAGGCAGGCAGAGAGGGAGGAGGAAGCAGGCCCCCTGCTGAGCAGAGAGCCAGATATGGGCCTCAGTCCCAGGACCCTGAGATCATGACCTGAGCCAAAGGCAGAGGCTTTAACCTACTGAGCCACCCAGGTGCCCCCATCCCCAGCATTTTTGATTCACTAGATCTGAGGTTGGTTCCGGGAGTTTGCATTTCTAACACATTCCAGTAAGATATTCATGGTGTGGGTCCAGGGACCACACTTGGAGAACTATTACCCCGAAACCTCTGTAATATGTCATGAATTATTTTCTCTGCATCCAGAATGATGATAGTGATGTGCCGTTTTTGGGAGAAGTGTGAAAGTAGTCCCTGAGATTCCATAGTCTGTCTCTGTGGTGGGACGTCAGAGTTGTCTACTGCTCCATCACGCTCTGCAGCATCATTTAGGAAGCTTGTCTCAGTGATTTTTTCCTATACATTATTTTCAAAACAAATTCAAAAAGCAGTTTCCAGGAAGTATTTTAGTTAGCCTCTCCTCATTTTAGTTGTAAACGGACAGTTTTTTTCGACATGAGGGAGGAAGGTTGCCTTGTGACTTCACTTTTTAAGAGATCATTTGTTTAGAGTTATTCCCAGTGTCAGCTAACTGAAGATGTTTGGAATTTTGTCATTCCCAACCAACATTTTATATTGAAAATGTTACAAGTTTTGAAACTACCAGGTTGAAATTTTTTTTTAGTGAATATTTAAGCCTTTTGGGTTTTAATTTTGAAGAATTTATAATGTCAGTTATTACCAGTATGTGGTTTGTTAGTCTGAATTGCTTATGGGATCACTAATTTACCTCCACTATTAAAATTTAAATATTAGACAAAAATGTTTTATTTATTCTATAGTATTTGTTTAAAACTTTGGAAAAACATTTTTGGCTGTTTGTGAGGAGCTTCTTCTGTTCTTTACTCTTGTATTATTTAATAATATATAATAACAACTTTGAATTTAAAACGAGTGTTAACATTGCTACTAATAAATGCTTCATGATAAATTTTGGCTAACATGAGATACTTTTTTTTCTTAACCTAGAATAAATTAGACAAAGAAAAAGACAAAGATGAAAAATACTCTCCTAAGAGCTGTAAACTTCGGCGCTTGTCAAAACCGCCTTTCCAGACGAATCCATCTCCGGAAATGGTATCCAAACTGGATCTCACCGATGCCAAAAACTCTGATACAGCTCATATTAAATCCATAGAAATTACTTCTATCCTTAATGGACTTCAAGGTAAACATAACAAATGTCCTGTTGCGTGCAACTCTATGTTTTTAGTTACAAGTCAGATTCTATAAAGCCAATTCACTGTTTTTTAATTGGACCATAATTTTGTTTTTTGTTGTTACTTGAAATAAAATCAGCCATTGATTGATTGGAAATATTTCTATCAGTAGTAGACCTAAAGGTGTCATTAAATTTTATTTACGATTTATTATTCACCCTACTGTACTGTACTGTGGGTTTTTCAGGTACTGTCCTTCTCCATTGCCAGGTAAAAGCATGATTTGTCTTATGCAATATTAGACTATATAGTTACATTGAATTTTTTATAAAGAATACCAAACTTTGCTTATCTTGATTACATCTATTCTGATCTTTTTTATGATGGCATTATTGCTTAATACTTAAGGCATAATTAAGTATAACTATCAAATAATAAAAATGAGGAAGACTGGAGAGGGGATTTAATCAATTTGACTGTCAGGGAAAGGGGGAAATATGACCTGTTAAATGAAGTATGTTTCTTCGTAAAAATATTTGACATTTCTCATGACTTAAGAGTTTGGATTTTTACACATTTGGAGTATGACAAATTGTTTTATGTCTCTTAGTTTAGATGGTTATTTACATGAACCAGTTTTATAATGCTATAAATATTCTTAAGTTTAGTCTGTAATTTTCTGATGTATCAGATACACAGATAGTATATCAAAATGTATACATACATATGTAATTTAAAGAATAATATAAATATGATCATTGGTATGTCTACCATAGTGATGAACAAACAGTATTTATTTAAAAGAATTTTGCATTTCTATCCCAGAATTAATTAATATCCTGACTTTAAAAAAATTTTTTTAAAGATTTTATTTATTTGAGCGAGTGGGTGAGAGAGAGCGAGAAGAGAGAGTGAGCGCAAGCAAGGGGAGAGGCAAAGGGAGAGGGAGGAGCAGACTCTTCACTGAGCGGGGAGCCTGATGTGGGCCTCGATCCCAGGAGCCCAGGATCATGACCCAAGTTGAAGGCGGATGCTTACCCAGCTGAGCCACCCAGGCACCCCTAATATCCTGGTTTTAGCATTATTATTCCTTTTATTTTTCTATAGAACTAAACATATATGTGTGTGTGTGTGTGTGTGTGTGTGTGTGTATTTAACATACATTTCTGAAGAGCATATTGTTGAGTTTTTTTTAAACTGAGTAGCAAGCATAAGCCTTGCTGTGTGAGAAAAGACGCTGTTGCACTTAGATGAAAGCTGCCTGAGAATGTTACCTGAATAGAGTCTGTAGGCCATATTCTTACTTCATATTCAGCTTCTCTGAGAGTTTGCAAAATCATCTCTAAGGAAATTCAGTGGGGCAAGGTCGTAGAGGCGTTCTGGGATACATTGAGGCCCTCCATGATCTGAAAATTTGATGTAATTGTAGTGGATGATAAACAGGAATATGAGAGTAGGAAGCTGCTCTGTATTTTGTGATTTTAGGCCTACTAAAGCCTCTTACACCTTACCTTCCACCTCTAGCTTTCAGGTGCAGGTCAGAGCAAAATGTTTCTGCTGGGTAGTCAGCTTTCGACATTCCTTTTGACTGTGTGGGGGCAAGCTAAACCTATTTAAACTCCTTTCGACCATGTGGGGCTTGATCCTGTCTTAGTGATAGTAGTCCTTCACACTACACTGCTAGAATGGACTGGTTTCCTCCCACATCTGGTATACGGGTATCTTCCCGGGGAGATCCCATTCTACAGGTCACTCACTCTTCAGAGTACTCCTTGGGATCGCTTTGTTTTGGCATCTCATGTCTTTTAACCCTCCTTGAGCATACTCTCATTATTTTGGAACATAATCTCTAGTAACTTTTCAAGAACAAGTGGGTGAGAAGGAAGGTAAGTTTTGAGAGACTATGTAAGTCTAAGAAAATCTGTTCTGTGCATGGTTTAGTTGGGTTGAATGTTTTTCCTTCAGTATTTTATTGGTATTGTCTTTTTTTCTTCTAATGTTGTTTCTATGAAGTCCAGAACTCTTCCAATTACTCATTCTTTCTGTGTGACTTGTTTTATTTGTTTTGTTTTGTTTCTCGCTTTTTGCTTTTTCCTATCTTTGGAATCTTGAATCTCTGTTTCTAATGTCCTAGAATTTCACAGTGATTATGGCTTATATGGATGTATTTTTATCCACTATCTTGTGTTCTTGCTAAGCTCTTTTCATTCAAGAGACTTGTGCCTTTCTGTTCCACATTCTTTTCTTGAATTATTTTGTTGATTATTTCCTCTTCTGCATTTACTGGTCGTGTACGCATGTGTGTGTGGTTTTTTTCTTGGCTAGTCATTATATCAGTATTGTACTTTCTGTAGTATATTCTATTATGTTTCTCTTTCTGGGGGTGGGCTATTATTAATTATTTTATATTTTTCTTTGATCCCTTTTTTTTTTTTTAAAGATGTATTTATTTGAGAGAAGAGTGTGTGTGCAAGTACACGATCAGGGGGAGGGGCAGTGCGAGAGGGAGATGGGCAGACTCCCTGTTGAGTTGGGAGTCTGATGCAGGGCTCGATCCCAGGACCCTGAGATCTGTACCTCAGCTGAAATCAAGAGTTGGACGCTTAACTGACTGAGCCACCCAGGTGCCTGTTTTCTCTGACTTAGAAATTTTCTCAACTTCATCTTATGATCCTTTTATTGACTATTAATTCACTGCTATAATGCTTAGTGACAGCTGTAGTGCTTTTAATTTTTAAGAGCTCTTTATTTTCTACATGGTCTCATACCATTTCTGTTCTTTTAAGATGGGTACAACATCTTATCTTTCTGTCTTTGCCCTTTCCAAAGAATATTGTTTGTGTTTGTTCTTCTTTTGCATGGGTACTTACTTCCAATTTGTTTTTTCCTGCTTTATTGTTTTGATCTCTTCCTTATGAAGGACTTTTTCCTTGGCTGTCTTCTCCCGATTAGGAATCTTGAGCACATGGTTGGGACAGGTCAACTTTGAGTTTCACTGTAGGGTATTCTGGAGAGGATTTTTTTGGAGAGGACTACTGTCAGATCTTTAGGTCTTTTTCTTAGACTAGTTGCATTCTAAAGAGAGGAGTCTTCTAGTCTAGACTGGAGGGTAAGAGAATGGCTATCCAGTTGAGGAATAAGAAAGGGAGGAGGGGAAATTCTTAGCATTTTTTTTTTTTTTTTTTAAGTAGACTCCACACCTAGCATGGAGCCCAACACGGGGCATGAACTTATGACCCTGAGGTCAAGACCTGAGCTAAGATCAAGAGTTGGACACTTAACCAGCTGTGCTACCCAGGGGCGCCTTAGCATTTTTAGCTCCCTGACTTCACTGACTTCAGCATCACACCTGTACCTATGCCTTCAATAGTTCTTAGCATTGCCTCGGCCAGGAACTCTGTCTTACCATCTTCAGAGAATAAACTTCCAGAAGAGAAGTTACCTAGCAAGCGGCAGTGGGAGTGAGGATCTAGGAATGTAAATACTTTTTCTTTCAAAAATTTTATTTATTTATTTGAGAGGGAGAGAGAGAGTGAGCCAGAGAGAGAGAGCACACAAGCCAGGGGGAGGGCAGAGGCAGAGGGAGAAGCAGACTCCTGATGAGCAGGGAGCTTGACCATGTGGAGCGTGATCCCAGGACCCCAGGGTCATAACCTGAGCTGAAGGTAGAGACTTAACTGACTGAGCCACCCAGGTGCCCCTAAGTGCTTTTCAGATAATGTTCACCTAATGCTTCTTATTTTGGGCTGCTTCCTCCAGTTTTCATTTTCATAGGTACATGGTATAGCTAGTTATCCCTGAGTCTCTGGCAGACTGGTTTTATTCTCAGCCCCATTCACTGCTGACTTGAGAAAAGGGTTGTCTTTCTTGGGTCTGTTTACTCTCATTCATCTGCTTTTTGACTTGCACATTCTGTTGCTGTTCTCATTGTCCCCATTTCTGTTGCTATATTATTTCAGAAATAGTGTTAACATATGATATGTGTGTGTAATGTATAATTGTTCATATATTAATATGTTATTATATATTATAATAATTATATATCCCCAAATAACACATATATATGATATGATATTTTATCATCGACACTATAAACCCCACCTTTTGGGGCAGGGCTCTGTATAGTATAATTGATAAATCTTTCTGTATCAGCACATTCATACTATGGAATAGCTGCATCATAATTTGTTTAATTAGCTCTTGATAGGGCACCTGGGTGGCCCAGTAGGGTAAGCATCTGCCTTCAGCCCAGGTCATGTTCCTGGGGTCCTGGGCTCAAGTCCCACATCCATCTCCTTGCTCAGCGGCGAGTCTCCTTCTCCCTCTTCCTCTGCTCCTCCCCACTGCTCATGCTTGCTCTCTCTCAAATAAAATCTTTTTAAAAAGTTTTTGATAAAGATATTTAGATTATTTTGATTATTTTTCCTATTGTGCATAATTCAACAGTGAGCATCACATTGGCATATTTGTAACATTTCAGATACTCTTTTCTTCATATTTTCCCTTTTCTGTGGTAAATTCTAGTTTATCTTAGATTTGGCCATAGCTCAAGTTCAAGACATTTCAGATTCTTTCCAATTAAAAAATGATTGTTGCTATGAATGCGTGTGTATATGTATATGTAGATGTATATTTATTTATTTATTTATTTATTTATTTTTTAAGCGATTTTATTTTTTTATTTGACAGAGTTCACAAGTAGGCAGAGAAGCAGGCAGAGAGAGAAAGAGAGAGAGGAGGAAGCAGGCTCCCTGCTGAGCAGAGAGCCCGATACGGGGCTTGATCCCAGGACCCTGGGATCATGACTTGAGCCAAAGGCAGAGGCTTTAACCCACTGAGCCACCCAGGCACCCCTAGATATATATTTAAAGAAAATAATCTGAGGGGCACCTGGGTGCCTTGTCATTTAAGCATTCTGCCTTCAGCTCAGGTCATGATCCCAAGGTCCTGGAATGGAACCCTCGGTCAGGCTCCCTGCTTGGATTGGAGTCTGCTTTTCCCTCTGCCCCTTACCCTGTGCTCTCCCTCTCTCCCTCTCTCAAATAAATGAATAAAATTTTTAAAAAAAATGTGAGACCACCCAAAAGTGTAGAATGCAGACAGCTAGGAGTCTTTCGCCTTGGTGTGAAATGGGCTGGGAACAGAACAAGAGAGTGGGTGATGGTCGAAATTCTGTGGAGAAATTGAATGTCTTTAGGGAGTACTCTTTTTTTTTTTTTTTAAAGTTTTATTTATTTATTTGACAGACAGAAATGACAAATGGGCAGAGAGGCAGGCAGAGAGAGAGGGGGAAGCAGACTCTCTGCTGAGCAGAGAGCCCGACATGGGGCTCTATCCCAGGATCTGGAGAACATGACCTGAGCTGAAGGCAGAGGCTTAACCCACTGAGCCACCCAGGCGCCCCTCTAGAGAGTACTCTTCCACATTTTAGTACCAGAGATCCCCTAAGTAAACTAGATCCCTGATGAATCACCAAATGGACAGTTTTTCCGTTAATAAACTCTATCAACACAGTCAAGTTTTAGTAGGTCATCCTTCAGTGTGAGTAATCAATGAAAGCTCCAGCATAAAAGATTGAAACTAAAACAGAAGAAATGACCCTTGAGAGAGATAATGAAGGTAACAAACAAACTATTAAATTATCTCTGGTTATTATTTATCTCAGAGAACCCATAAACATCTATAAAACAAGAACAGTATACTGTGAAAAGGGAACAAAGAAGAAGAAAAACTTGGAAATAAAAATTGAAACTATACTTCAATAAAGCATAGTTTAAAGTTGAGGAAAACTTCCAGAAAGTATAAGGAAGCAGTGATTGAAATGTTAGGAGATGAGTGATATCGAGTATTATTCTAGGAATAGTGAAATTAGAGGGGAAGAAATTAACAACCACACACACCACTGTTGTTAGAGTATACTTACATGTTTATATCTTTGTTTTTTTATAATGGGGAGAGAGACACTAGCATTACTGCTAGAATCGGTCAGCCTGAGGAATCAAGAAGCCACGGAAACAGCATGTCTGGTTACGTGTAACTATAAAAAGCAATTGGATTTTGGAAAACTGAACAAGAAAAAAACTCAGGGTTTTCTTATGAACTGTCTCACAACTATATGATTGATTTGTTGCTTTATACCTCGTATCTTAGTGAATATTATTTATTATACATATTATATATTATATATCATGCTTATTCTTATGTTCGCTCTCTCCTTAGTGAGTGCTCTATATATACAGTGGTGTAGTCTCCCCACCCCCGTATACATATTAATCACTAGGGTCATTCTGGAATAATCCTTGGGTGGGTGTAGAAATTACCGAGAAACTAAAATAAGAAAAATCTGGAGAACTGACTGGAATATTTATTTTTATTTTTTGACGATTTTATTCGTTTATTTGAGAAAATGTGTGTGAGAGAGAGCACCAGCTGGCAGGATGGGGGTGACATGAGGGAGAGGAAGAAAGGGAAAAGCAGACTCCCCGATGAGCAGTGAGCCAAATGTGGGGCTCAATTCCCAGGATAATGACCCGAGCCTGAACTGAAGACAGATGCTTAACCGACTGTACCACCCAGGCGCCCCAGGACATTGACTCTTTATATTGAAAGAGCTCATCAGACACCTGAAAAATCAGTGAAGAAGGAGCCATGCCCCAGTGCATTATTATGAAATTTTAAAACACCAGGAATAAAAACCACCACTAAAGATGAAAAGACAAATGACAGTAGAGTTTTTAACACTTACAAGCAAAGTACTTTCAAAATTTTGAAGGGAAGTAATTTTCAACTTGGAATTCCATACCTGGTTAAACTATCCATAAAACAATGAAGTTTGAAGGTTAGGATGTATTTAGACATGTAGACAAAGAATTTCTCCTCTGTGCCTTTTTCAGGAAAGTACTAGATGATGTGCTCCAACATATATGGGAAGAAACCAAGAAGGGGGAAGATGGGCATTTCACTTAACAGTGGGTCTCTGTCAAGAGAAAGCAGTGAAGGGAATTCCTAGGATGATGGCTGTTAGAGCAGACCCAGAGAGCAGCCAGCTAGATGGAGTAGAAAGTCGGCCTTTAGGACAGAGAGATTTGCTGAATAAGGGAACTGGATGGAGTGCTTGACTTTACGGAGCAGTGGAAATAAATGTGAAAAGGTGCACCTGGGTGGCTCAGTTAGTTGAGCGTCTGCCTTTGGCTCGGTTCATGAACTCAGGGTCCTGGAATCGAGCCCTGTGTCAGGCTCCCGGCCCTGTGGGGAGTCTGCTTCTCCCTCTCCCCCTCCCCTTCCGCTCCTGCTGTCTCACTGCTTAGTAAGTCTTTTAAAAAAAGAGAAATAAATGTGAAAGGCCTACAAAAGGAAGACATAACATAGAAAAAAGGACTTTTGGAAACTTGGAAAAGTAAATGGCTCTATGAGAAAGGAAGTTTATTAAGTGTGCTACTTCTGCAGTGAACCACATTTATATGCATTACAAATAGCATATTTAATTAACTAAAGATAACTATATATAGAAAGTATGGTGGGAAATGGGAGTAATTTTTTTTAAGAATTTAATTATTTGACAGAGAGATCACAAGTAGGGAGCGAGGCAGGCAGAGAGAGGGGGGAAGCAGGCTCCCTACTGAGTAGAGAGCCCAGATGTGGGGCTCGATCCCTGAGATCATAACCTGAGCTGAAGACAGAGGCTTACCCCACTGAGCCACCCAGGCGCCCAGGGAAGTGGGAGTATTAATAAGAATTAATAAGAAAACATCCTCACTGCTCAGTGCAGGCTAAACTTCTAATTAAACAAATAGTTACTGTTACCATCTTTTAATAATATACTATCTGAAAAAATAGAATTGAGACTTTGTAGGCTGAGGGAGAAAGAAAAAGAGCTGTTGGTTCTCTAGTGTGAGTGTACATTTGTTTGTAGTCATAGACACGCTGCTTTGATATCAGTTTTAAAAATTCTGTTATACAGAAAAGTTTAAATGTTTTTAATTGTTATAGTTGTGTCAGTTATTCTTTACTTTTAGGAAACTTAGCTAAAGAACATGTATAGTTTTGTAATTACAGTTCTAAATTCTGGAGTCAAATGACTTCAGTTTGGATTTCATCTCGACTTTTACTAGCTCTTTGGCTTGGCTTACCTCTCTAAATCCCAGTCTCCGAAACTATAAAATGGGATTAATAATAACATGCCCCTCATAGGGTTGTTGTGAAGAATCAGACAATCTATACAAAGCATATCAAAGCGTCGGGCATGTAGCATTTCCTCAGTAAATGTTATATTAAAGTCATAGCAAAGGCAATTATTATTTTTAAAGATTTATTTATTTATTTTGAGACAGTGCATGCAAGTGGTGGGGAGGGGTAGAGGGAGAGGGATAGAGTCCAGCTGACTCCCTGCTGAGTGTGGAGCCCGACAACACAGGGCTCCAGCCCAGGGCCTGTGACATCATGACCTGAATCGAAACCAAGAGTCGGACACTCAAGTAACTGAGCCACCCAAGCCCCCTGGCAGTTATTTTTTATACTTAATTGAATTCATTTACTAAAATCAATTTTTAAGAAATAAATTTAGGGGCATCTGGGTGACTCAGTTCAGTTAAGTTTCTGCTTACAGCTCAGGTCATGAACCCAGGGTTCTGGGATCAAGTCCCCCATTGGACTCTCTATTCTGCTCAACAGGGAGCCTGCTTCTCCTCCTCCTGCCTGCTCATGCTCCCTCTCTCTCTCTCTCTCTCTCTCTCACTATCTCTATCTTGCTCTCAAATAAATAAAAATAAAATCTTAAAAAAGAAGATAAAAAAATTTTTAAAATGTCACTTTTGGGCACCTGGGTGACTCAGTTAGGTAAGCATCTGTCTTTGGCTCAGGTCATGATCCCAGGAATCCCACGTTGGGCTCCCTGCTTGTAGGGAGCCTGCTTCTCTTCTCCCTCTCCTCCCTGCTCATGCTCTCTCTTGTTGTCTCTTTTTCTCTCTCTCTCATTATTTATATATCATATATATAAATAAAATCTTTTAAAAATCCTGTAAATATTTTTACATAAGGTATCAGTTACTTAGGTTACTTGTGTCGTTTTTTAAAACTTCGTGGAAATGCATTGTTCACAAATCTTTGAATAATCATTGCTACACTGAAAGTGAAACCTACAATTTCATAAGAATACGGACTTTGAAGTTAGAATTACCTGGACCTGGGACTGCATTCTGACTGTGTTATTATGTTCTACTCAGAAAATTGAGAAGTTCTTTTTTATGATCAGTTTTATTGAGGTATAACTTAGAAACAATAAAATTCACAACTTTTTTGTTTATAATTTGATGTATTTTGGCAAAGGTATACAGTAGTGTTTCTACAGCCACTGTCCCAGTATAAAACATTACTGTCTTCGTGTGAGTATCTTCCCTCCCCAAAACTCCCCATTTTCTCACCTTCAAAATGGAGATAAAACCTAGCAACCCAAGATGGCTATAACCACAGGGGTTAATATATAATTTGTATAGGGAAGACATTGCTAGAAAAACTCATCAGTCTTTCTTCTTATTTTCTAGCTTCTGAAAGTTCTGCTGAAGACAGTGAGCAGGAGGGTGAGACAGGTGCTCAAGACACGGATAACCGTGGCAGAGAAGACTTGAAGATTGATCATTTGACCCACACCAGAAATGATCTTCTTGCAAAAGAGGAACAGAACAGTTCATCTTTGCTAGAAGAAAACAAAATCCATGCAGATTTGGTAATATCCAAACCAGTGTCAAAATCTCCAGAAAGATTAAGAAAAGACATGGAAGGATTATCTGAAGATACTGATTATGAAGAAGAAGATGAAATCACAAAAAAGAGAAAGGATGTTAAGAAGGACACCACAGAGAAATCTTCAAAGCCACAAGTCAAACGTGGTAAGAGAAGGTATTGCAACACAGAGGAGTGTTTAAAAAGTGGATCACCTGGCAAGAAGGAAGATAAGGCCAAGAACAAAGAATCGCTTTGCCTAGAAAACAGTAGTAACAGCTCTTCAGATGAAGAGGAAGAAGAAAAATCAAAAACAAAGTTGACGCCAACTAAGAAATATAACGGTTTGGAGGAAAAGAGAAAATCTCTACGGACAACTGGTTTCTATTCCGGATTTTCAGAGGTGGCAGAAAAAAGGATAAAACTTTTGAATAACTCTGACGAAAGACTTCAGAACAGCAGAGCTAAAGATCGCAAAGACGTCTGGTCAAGCATTCAGGGACAGTGGCCTAAAAAAACACTGAAGGAGCTGTTTTCAGACTCGGACACGGAGGCGGCAGCCTCCCCGCCCCATCCTGCCCCAGAAGAGGGGCCTGCAGAGGGGTCCCTGCAGCCCGTGGCCGAGGAGGAGAGTGGCTCACCCGGCGCCGAGCTCGAAACCCCACCTCCAGCCGGCGCAGACAGTAAACCTGCCGAGGAAAAGCCAGTGGAGATCAGCGACAAAAAAGCAGAATTTCCTAGTAGTGGCAGCAATTCAGTGCTGAACACCCCTCCCACCACCCCTGAGTCGCCTTCCTCGGTCACTGTGACAGAAGCTGGTCGGCAGCCGTCTTCTGTGACGGTCGCAGAACCGCTGGCTCCAAACCAGGAGGAGGTTCGAAGCATCAAGAGCGAAACGGACAGCACAGTCGAGGTGGAGAGCGTGGCGGGGGAGCTCCAAGACCTCCAGTCGGAAGGGAACAGCTCCCCGGCGGGCTGCGACGCGAGCGTGAGCTCCAGCAGTAGTAATCAGCCGGAGCCGGAACATCCCGACAAAGGTGAGGTGCGGCAGGTGCACACCGCCTGCTTCGGGGTTTCCCTCCTTGCATTTTCACGGGCTTCACGGTATCTCTCGTTAGAACGTGAGGTGTTGAAGTGAAGTCCTTGTGTGAGCATGGTGAACATGGAAATTTGGAGGGTAATTTGAGTCAGTGAATAGGGAATGAGTTTAAAAGCTTGAGGATTTAATGGCTTTTGCTTGAGCTGTTACATTTCATAGTGGACCAGGACACGTGCTGGAAGTGCCCCCAGGCCCAAATCCAGACCTTTCTGAAGACTCATTATACACTGGTTGACTGTATGGCATGAGCAGCTTAAATATATTTCTGTAACGTTGTTTTGCAATTGTAATGTGCAGTTTCTCACAAACATTTTGATTTATTGACAGACCCCTCCACCCTTAACCAAATACTGTATGTAGGGGTTTGGAGCAACCAACTGTCCAGGCACTGCTTTCCTCAGACAACCGTGTCAAACTGATTTTCAAGCCTGACTAACTTGTGTGAGTTTGTAAAGGAATTTGATGCTTTCTTAGATGCATAGCTTCCAGATTGAAGGACCAATTTGTATGTTAATAACCTACAGTAATACTTCTTTGATTTTCCGTGCAATTGTTAAAGGTGGAAATTCAAATTAGTACTTCCCAAAAGTGTTAGTGCCTTTTGATTTTGCCATGGCTGTTCTTCTGTCATCATTTTTTTTATAGACCACTTCTGTGGTGTCCTCAAATGAATATAACATACACTGACACTTGGCTTTGAAACGTAGTTTTCTGTTGTAAAGATAGGATATGTATTTTCTATAACATACAGTTGTTATTATGCTAGACTTATGTTTTTAGCTGAGCTTAAGGAGATGTGATAGAGATCAAATGAATTAGTTCCAGGTTTTCTTACACAAATATTTTTTTCCTTTTTCTCTTTCTTCAGCTTTACTGAGATATAATTGGTATAACATTGTCACACAAATCTTGACTTAAAACATTCTTTTTAAAAAATAAAAAGTAAAAAATATAGTTGCAATTCAATTGGGATCTTCTTTGTGTTTTCACATTCATGCAGCTACAATATGTGTGCCATGAAGAAGAGATACAAGAGCTTATCTTCTGATAGACTAAGTTAGCACTGCCCTTTAGAATCTTAATCTTGACCAGGTTAAAAAACATTCAGCTTGAAGAATACTCCCAGATTTAGGGTAATAGAGACCATGTGCTCTATCAGATCAAAACATATAATATTTTTTAGAATTGATCTCTCTTTAGAAATAAATTCTTTTTTTTTTAAGGTTTTATTTATTTATTTGACAGAGATCACAAGTAGGCAGAGAGGCAGGCAGAGAGAGAGGGGGAAGCAGGCTCCCTGCTGAGCAGAGAGCCCGATGCAGGGCTCAATCCCAGGACCCTGAGATCATAACCTGAGCCGAAGGCAGAGGCTTAACCCTCTGAGCCACCCAGGCGCCCCTAGAAATAAATTCTTAAGCATTTATTTCGTATGGCCTCATTTTAAGAAATTTATCTCCCAATACCAGAGAATTCACATATATCAAAAGTAAAAATGTAAATTTTACAATTTAAATTTAGGATTCCCTCCAATTAGCTTACATTAAGCTTTCTATTTCTTGCAGCTAAAAGCTTCAGAATTAATATTCTTTTAGGGAGAATTCTGGCAATTATTTTTAAGACTCTCTGCTTCAATATAGTCATCATCTTAATCACCTTCTTTATGTTTCATTTAAATTGTGATTTTAAAATAGCATTAGGAAAAGTTATCAGTAAGGTGTAATTAAAAAACTGTCTAGGAAGTTGCAAACAAAATAGTTAATAACCTATTCCATTTTTGACCAAGGAAGCCATCCATGTCTTCTTGTATGCTCAAGACTGATTTTATCATTGGTAGCAGGACTAAGAAATATTTCTTGTAGCAAACATGACATAATTTTTTAATCATATTTATATCATGTCATTACAGTATCTGACATTGTATTGAGTAGAGATGGGACTTTCCTAATCTCCGAAGAAGTCTGGTAGACGACACATGTAATTAGAAATACACAGAAACATAGCAGATGTTGAGGACCAAGTTAATAGTATAGAAAAATGTATTGAAACTACCATTGGGAGTAGTGGTTAAGCCATGAAAGCCTGGCCATCAAGGAAGGTCTTAGTGAAGATGTAGGATGTGGACTAGTCTTTGAAGAAAAGAGAGACATTTATGATGTTTCGGGATAGTTTCCTAAGAAGAAGATGAAACGTTTCTTAGAATTACTATGCTGGATTTGTAAATGGTATATGCGTTAACCAGTGCTCTGGCAGTGAAGTTATTGTTGGAATAAATAAATTGGTAAAATAACTAAGTGTGAATTACTGCTAAAATTTATCCCATTAATATGCTATCATTTTAAAATTATATTAATATCATTATAAGCTATATCAATATTTTTACCTTTAAATCTTTATTTTGGTTTTATTGAATTTTAACAAATTTCAGTTTTTACTTTCAGCATTTACCTGTTTTTGAATTACTCGACTCATAAGCTCCCGTACTAAATTGAGAACCATTTTTGGTTTATACCTCATTTTTCTAAGAAGTATGTGCATACTTTATTTGCTTTTTAAAAAACTCTTTTATTATGTGCAGTAATTCAGTTCATTAATGATAATGTATTCTAAAATTACAGTAATTTCTGTGAGAATTTATAAATCTCATAAAGAACATGCATGGTTTCAGAATTGTTCTATGCTTCTAAAATGTGGAATTTATACCTATAAAAGCTTGATTTTATTTTGTGTTACTTAATAATTTCTTTCCCATTGTAGCCTGTACAGGTCAGAAAAGAGGGAAAGAATCTCAGGGAGGAGGAAGTTCATCAAAAAAGCAGAAACGAAGCCATAAAGCAACAGTGGTAAACAACAAAAAAAAGGGAAAAGGCAGTAAGTGTGAAACCTCTCATTATTTAAATATAAAAATAATGGCGGATATGTTTTTTCCCCCCATTAAGGAAAGGGTATTCAGGATATGGGATAGTTAAATATTTTGATTTTGTCTCTGCCCTCAAAAAAGTCACACAGAAGTCTTCTGATCCTAGGTAGATTCTAGGATTAAGCAGTTTGGTGTTGATATTCAGCAGTGGTATTGATTGCTGATGAATGATCAGGTAATTCTTTTTAAAATAATAGCCAATATAATATAAGCTCAACATCTTTGTTAGTTTATGTCCCACAGTTCTTTCCACTTGCCATTATATGTGCTATATATAATTGAAAGTGTTTCAATTATATATTATTTTTATTAC
Source organism: Enhydra lutris kenyoni (assembly GCF_002288905.1). Classification (NCBI taxonomy): domain Eukaryota; kingdom Metazoa; phylum Chordata; class Mammalia; order Carnivora; family Mustelidae; genus Enhydra; species Enhydra lutris. The sequence goes on from NW_019154160.1 coordinate 771,520, forward strand.
AGTGAAATTGATTGCTTTGTAAATCTTCAAGGCAAAATGAGACTGGAAGAGAATAATCAAGATAGCTTTAGAGCTGTAATTCCAACAACTCCAGTCTATTACTTTTATCTTTGGTACCCCAAACTGTGTGTCCCAAAAGCAGCTATATACAGTACTAAAGACTTAACTTTAGTAATGGCTCTGTTTGTTGACCAACAGGAATTTATATACTGTATTTCTCCTGAGAGCTGCACATTTTATCTCTCTTTTGTAGACAAAGTGAGAAGCAGAAAATATGTAAAGAATTTTTTTTCAGGTGCCCCACACTGACCTCCTGCTGCTCTTCCAGGAGACTCCTGCCACCTCCACTGCCTGACCTTTGCTATCGGCCGGCTTGGCTGCACTTCAGTGCAGAAAAGGGTTATGCGGCCAGCTCCCCGAGCTTCTGCTGAGCCCATATGACTTCCAGGCGGTGAATATGGCGTCCCTCGGGGCCCCGGGCGGCTGTGCTCAGCAAGGCCATGAAAGCCAGGCTGAGGCAGACCACTGCATCAGAGTGGGGCCAAGCCTTGGGTGGCTTAGCTAGGAGTTGCCAGGGGTTCCAGAGCAGCAGTGGGGGGATTGGGAGGGGATTCACTTAAGGTGTGTGTAAAGGAGTGGTGGAGTTGCTTCATTCTCCAAGCGCCACAGTGGGAGGAGTTGCTGTGTACCTTTTCTATCTAAATGCTTTTCAGGCTTTGAGAGCCTGACTGTGCTTTTTTGGGGGGTAGCTGTTAAAGAATAAATAGTGCCACATTGATCACCAGTTACTTGGAGTAACGGACAGGATATTGATACAAAAGATACTTTTGTCTTCAAAACTTTACCATTTAAATGAATTTCCTAAGAGGGCTCATCTTCAACAAGTCAGTTAATGTATTCCTGTAATTTCGAGGTACAGCAGTTACATTTGATTGTATTCTATGACTGTTCTGTAGCAGTTATAGTTAATTGTATTCTTCCATTTTCATGATTGGGCTTGGTAAATCAGAATAAGGAAACCATTTTCTGAGAATAATTTAGTAAAGTGGAACCAACTCATGGAATCACAGATAATACTTTGTATCCAGAATGTGGTAATTCATGGAGCTATTAGTCCCATCACCTGTTCACATGGTAAACTGGCAAGGTTAAGCCTTTCTGTTGGAGGACTGAGGCTTTACTCAGCAGAGGCAGATGTAACGTAGTTTTTACATAGTTTTGTGAAATCTTCATACCGAATATATTTACCAGAGTTGAACTGATGGTTTATTTTAGTTAAAAGCTACGATGTAGGAGTTACTTGAGGAAAAAAATCATTGCACACATCAAAGTTTAGAGTTTGGGAACCCAAATAATTTTTTATTGTATTTCATGATTATCCATCATTGTGTCCTTATGGCCAGAGGAGTAGAAAAAGTGTTATATGAACATGATCTGTATACAACCTAAACTATTAAATTTAAATTTCTATAATGGGTCATTTTTAAAAATGCTGTATAAATAGTAATATGATAGACTAAAAAGCCATTCCAATACATAATTATGATACATTTGACAGTCTACCAGGTATAATGGAAGATTAGTTTGAATGTTTTTTTTTTTTAAAAGATTATTGGCAATTCAGGTAAGAAGAATTTTTTGGTTCTGTTTTTGTTTTTCTTAACTGAGATGCTGCTATATTTGTATATGATGACTTTCCAGGATCTAGGCAGGGTCTATAAAGCAAGTTATTTACTTTAGTAATAAATTCATGTGGTTAATTTTATATTGTTTACTAAAATCAGTGAAAATTTTTTGTTACTTTTCTGTTTACTCATGCTTTTCTTTTAATTTTTCTTTCAGCAAACAGTAGTGATAGTGAAGAACTTTCTGCTGGGGAAAGTGTAACTAAGACTCAGTCAGTCAAATCAGTTTCCACTGGAATGAAGTCTCACAGTACCAAATCTCCTGCAAGGACACAGTCCCCAGGAAAATGTGGAAAGAATGGAGATAAGGATCCTGATCTCAAGGAACCCAGTAATCGATTACCCAAAGTTTACAAATGGAGTTTTCAAATGTGTAAGTGACATTTAGTAAACTGACAGTTAAGAGGAAGAAACTTCAGCCTTGTAATTCCTGAGGCTAATTACCCTAAAAAAGAGGTTGTAACCAAATTTGACACATCATAACCAATTGCAGTAGTAGAGAGCTTACTTGGATCTTGATTTGAATGAACAAGTTCCTAAAAGAAAAATTTCAAGGCAATTCAGGCAAATACCAACATTAACTAGATATTTATGATAGGATGTTAGAAATTTGCTTTAAAATAATCTGCTCTTGGGGGTGGGAGTCGATGAGGTGTAAATGAGACAAGATTTGCCATGAATTGCTAGTCACTGAAGCTGGATAATGGTATGTGGGACTGCATTATCATTTTGTGTACTTTTGTTTATATGAAAAATCTCCATAATTAAAAACTTTTTGAAAAGGATTACCCCAGAGTTTCTCACATACAGAGATATTCTTAGGAATTTGAAAACTGCTTTTTAGAGCTTTTAAAAAATTTCCTACAGTTTAAAAGTTAAACATTAAAAAAAGTTATACATACTCATAAAAATCTAAAAAGAGGCCAAAAAGAGGCCAAAAGAGAAAAATTTACCTGGAGACATGACATTCAAAACTTTATTATGATTTCAACATTTTGGTCTTTTTAGTTTTATTCCTAAGTATGATTTTTAGTGATATATTGTGGTGATATTGTATATGAATGTGGAACTTTTAGCATACTTGTTTAGGTCCTAAGGTTTTCAATTCTACACACTTATTCATTCAACAGGTAAACCATGCATGTATTATGTACCAGGCATATATAGGCATAGCTTTTCCTTTCTTTTCCTTTCCTTTCTTTTTTTTGTTTTTAAGATTTAAAAAAAAGATTTATTTATTTATTTGAGAGAGAGTGAGAAGAGAGCATGAGAGGGGGGAAGGTCAGAGGGACAAGCAGACTCCCTGCGGAGCTGGGAGCCCAATATGGGACTCTATCCCAGGACTCCAGGATCACGACCTGAGCTGAAGGCAGTGGCCTAACCAACTGAGTCACCCAGGCACGCGCCCCCCCCCCCTCCTAAAGATTTTTAAGTAATGTCTACACCCAGCATGGGGCTTGAAACCCACTACCCGAGATCAAGAATCACTTGCTCAACCGGCTGAGCCAGCCAGGCGTCCTTATATAGGCATGGCTTTTTATGTTGTTTTACGCTAGGAAGAAAAAAATCTCAAGGAAACAAATACCCACAAGCCTTATTTTTAGTTTATTTGACATTTTTCTACAACCATACTATATGTTTTCTTTTATGCACTATAATTTTGTTCAAAAATACATATTGATGAAAGTTTTAAATTCACAGCGGACCTGGAAAATATGACAAGTGCTGAACGTATCACAATTCTTCAAGAAAAACTTCAGGAAATCAGAAAACATTATCTGTCATTAAAATCTGAAGTAGCTTCCATTGATCGGAGGAGAAAGCGTTTAAAGAAGAAAGAGAGAGAAAGTAAGTGTTGGTCTTACTTAAACAAGCAGTTTCTGACTGCAGTTAGACTTAAGTGAGTGTATTTCTGTGTATCTTTGGGCAAGTTCTTTAATTGCTCTGCCTTATTTTCCTTATCTATAAAATGGAAAAAGTTATTTAAAGAGAAAAAATTATCTTAAATCACAGTGTTCACTTTCATGGAGTTTATAATCTGCCTTAAAACAAAACAAAACAATAAAAAACCCAAATGAGATTTCAGATCATGAACGGCACTGGGAAGATATTAATGTTAAGGCAGAGATTGGGTGGGTTGTGTTAGATTACCAATGGTCAAGACCTTTTCATTGAGACCTGAATGACCAGAGAAAGTGAGAGAAGTTAAATCTGAGGGTAAAGACTTCTCTTGGTCTACCAGGACTGCCATAACAAAGTACCACAGACTGGGGTCTTAAACAACAGGAAATGTATTGCTTATCTCCAAATACTGTCACACTGGAAGTTAGGGCTTCAACATAGAAATTTGGAGAGACACAGTTCATTCTGTGAAAGAATCCTGTATTCCCTAAGATACAGCAGGTTATTTCCTAAGGTAGAGATTCTTAAACTTGGAACTGTTGACATTTTGGGCCAGATAATTCTTTGCTGTGGGGGCTGTTTTGTGCACTTTGGGATGGGTTAGCAGCATCCCTGGCCTCCACCCACTGGACGCCAGTAGTCCCCCCCACAGTCATGACAACCAATGTCTTCAGACGTTTTTCAGATATCCTCTAGAGGGCAAAATCGCCCCAGATAGAGAAGAGCTGTTCTAAGGTGGGGACACACTTGGTGCCTTTCAGGAACAGAAAGAAAACCACTGTGGTGAAAGTGGTAGAGACACAAGTTAGGTAGGCAGAAGCCAAATCATGTGGGGCTTGGTAGGCAAGGAAGAAAGGTTTATTCTAAGTGAGATAGACAGCTATTTGAAACTTTGTTGTCGTTGTTGTTTTTTAATATATTATTTATTTATTTGACAGAGAGAGATCACAAGTAGGCAGAGAGATAGGGGGAGGCAGGCTCCCCGTCGAGCAGAGAGCCCGATGCGGGGCTCAATCCCAGGACCCCGAGACCGTGACCTGAGCCGAAGGCAGAGGCTTAACCTACCGAGCCACCCAGGTGCCCCATATTTGAAAGTTTTAAACAGGGAAACAACATGGTCTGTAGTTTTTGAAGATCACTGTCTGCAATATAGAAAGCAGACTCTAAAGGGGCAGTGGTGGAGGCAAGCAGTATTGGTCAGGGAGCCCACTGCAGTGGCTTCAGGGGGCAAGTGACAGTGCCCTGGACTGGGTGCTTGCAGGAGAGATGGAGAGTAGTCAGTGCTGGGTGGACAGTGCTTGCTGATGGATCCCGTGCGGGTGGAGGAGAAAGGAAGTGAGATGACTTGTACGTTTTTTCAGCTAGAACACAAGGCTACTTGGTGCTGACGTTGGAAATGAGGAAGACCTAGAAAAGATGACAGTGTGGGGAACACAGAAAGGGGAACACAGAAAGGATCAGACATTTCATTTTCGCCATGTTGCCTTATTTTTTTTAAGACTTTGTTTATTTGAGAGTGAGAGAGAGTATGAGTAGGGCGAATGGTAGAGGGAGAGGGACAAGCAGATTCCCTGCTGAGTGCAGAGCTCAGCGAAGGGCTCAGATCCCAGGACCCTGAGATCATAGCCTAAGCTGAAGTCAGGCTTAACTGATTGAGCCACCTCGGCGCGCCTTTGCCATGTCACTTTTTTTTTTTTTTTAAAGATTTTATCTATTTATTTGACAGATCACAAGCAGGCAGAGAGAGGGGAAGGGAAGCAGGCTCCCCGCTGAGCAGAGAGCCCAATGCGGAACTCGATCCCAGGACCCTGAGATCATGACCTGAGCCACCCAGGTGCCCCTGCCATGTCACTTTTTGAAATGCCCATATGGCATCCAAGTGGAGATGTCAGGTAGATGGTGGGATGTGTAAGTGTGTAGCTGAGGGGAGAACACAGGACTAGAGAGATCATTTTTAATTCATTGGCATAGCTATAACTACAGCACAGTAGTTACTGCAGATGGTTTATTAAGTCCCAGTACTTGAGGCCATCACCTAGTAAAGAAATGTGGGTACAAACGAAGGAAAGCAGAGGCAAGCCCACTTTTGGTAGTAGGGCTGAGAGGGAGAAGAGCAAACTTGTAAGACTTGAGGAGCAGCCTTGAATGAAGGAAACGAGGAGAAGCTGGCCAGGAGTTGAGGAAGTGAAGAGTTGTCCTTGTCAGATGCTGCTGAAAGGCCAGTGAAGGACCAGTGACTGGTCGATGTTGGAATCACCAGTGACCTTTTCAAGAGCATTTACTGTGGGCTGTGGAGATGGAGAAGCTGGATTAAAGCTGATTTAGCAGAGGATGGAGTAGGGAGGTGAGGTAGAGATGGTGACCCTAGGAAAAAGGGAGCCCTAGGAAAATGTCACATTTTGTAGTTTTGTAGCAAATGCAAAAAGGGGACATTAAAAGTGGGGGAAGGGGACAAGCTGACGATTTTGCCTCCCCAACCCTCCTCTTTTCCACTGCTCCCATTCTCTGAAGCACTTTGACTTTCATTTCCTTTTTCTTTAGATGAATATTCTTCCTTCTCTCCTTTGCTGTTGCGATAAGTCCTATAACTCTCTCCATCTTTTGTCTAGGCTTTTTAATTTGTGCCCTGACTAAAAGTCTGGGTATGGGGTAATTTGAAAAGAAATTAAATGTTAATATATAAAAAGTATTTACAGAAACGTTCTGTCAAAGGAAGGGGATCAGGATTCTCTTTGATATATAACTGTCTAAAAATAATAAAAATCAATTATAATAAACATACTATTTAAAGGCTTATGCTAGAGCTCCTTACCCTTAAGTCATCTAATCCTTTTTAGAGTTTTTATTTTTTATTATTTTTATTTATTTATTTTTTTAAGATTTTATTTATTTGACAGAGATCACAAGTACACAGAGAGGCAGGCAGAGAGAAGGGGAAGCAGGCTCCCCGCTGAGCAGAGAGCCCGACACAGGGCTCCATCCCAGAACCCTGAGATCATGACCCGAGCCGAAGGCAGAGACTTAACCCACTGAGCTACCCAGGCGCCCCAAGAATTTTTTTTTTTTTTTAAGATTTTATTTCTTGGGGCGCCTGGGTGGCTCAGTGGGTTAAGCCGCTGCCTTCGGCTCAGGTCATGGTCTCAGGGTCCTGGGATCGAGCCCCGTGTCGGGCTCTCTGCTCAGCGGGGAGCCTGCTTTCTCCTCTCTTCATAATAAAAACTTCATTTAAAAAAAAAAAGATTTTATTTCTTTATTTGACAGAGGGAGAAATCACAAGTAGGCAGAGAGAGAGGGGGAAGCAGGCTCCCTCTTGAGCAGAGAGCCCGATGTGGGGCTTGATCCCAGGACCCCGGGATCATGACCCGAGCCGCAGGCAGAGGCTTTAACCCACTGAGCCACCCAGGCGCCCCTAGAATGTTTTTTATGTAGTAATATTTCTATCCAGAAACTGCTCCTCTAACATATATGTGGTCACCATAGATTCTCTGTAGCAAGTGGTTCTGATAAATTAATCCTTTCTCTGGGGAGTTAGCTCTAAAAGTCAGTTCCTAAATACTATTAAAATATCAGTAGGAAGGGGCTGCTGGATGGTTCAGTTGGTTAAACATCTGGCTTCAGTTCAGGTTATGACCCCAGGGTCCTGGGATCATACCTCCACCTCAGGGATGGGAGTATGGGATCTAACTGAGGCTCCCTGCTCAGTACAGAGCCTGCTTCTGCCTCTCCCTGTGATCCTCTCACCCCACCCCATGCTCATGCTTTCTCTCTCATGCTCTTTCTGAAATAAATAAAATACTAGTAGGAAGATGAATATCCTAGTTGTCAAAGAAAAGCAAGCCAAATACGATACTATTCCTAGCCCAAAAAAAAAAAAAGTATAACTGGAACCAGTGGTAGGAGAATATACTAAAATTCATACACATTGCTGGAGGTATTGGCACAATTATTTTGGAAAACAATTTGACTCAATTTGGAGAACTAGCTAAATCCAGTTCTGAGAATAGGTCTCAAGGAAAAATAGTAACCATAAAGAAGTTTGTGGTTATATTTATAATAACAGATAGAAATTATTTAAATTGGGATATATTGAAGAAAAAGTAGACATTTAAATTTTTATTTAAAATGCCCAAAATTGGGGTGTCTGGATGGCTGTCAGTTAAGCATCTGCCTTTGGCTCAGGTCATGATCTCTGGGTCCTGGGATCCAATCTGGCATCTGGCTTTCTGCTCAGCAGGGAGTCTGCTTCTCTCTCTTTCTCTCTCTCTCTCCCTCTGCCCCTCTGCACTGATTGTTCTCTCTGTCTCAAATAAATAAAATCTTCTAGAAAAAAAGAAAAGAAAAAGAGGTAGATTTGTGTATGTTCAAGTATGGAACAATCTCCTAAGATAAAGTGTTAAAAAAAAAAAAAGAGTCAAACACTGTACTATGATGCTTCCACTTGTTTTTTTAAAAGTAGAATTGTAGCTACACATGTTTGATTTGCATATCATATCTCTAGCTTCTGGAGATAACATTCTTCCAGAACAGGGCTGGAAAACATTTTCTGTAGAGGCAGACGATAAATATTTTGGGCTTTGTTGGCCAAGTGGTCTCTTCAGAACAACTTGACCCTGCCATTGTAGGTGGGAAATCTACCATAGGCAAGATGTATATACATGGGCATGGCTGTGTTACTGGATTCAGAGTTCTTTTTGACATTTGTTTCTGTTGTTACAGAAAGTCGATTCTTAGTTTTATTTCCATGTCTTAGTAGACTGGGCCCATGATTTTTTTCTTCCTAATTGATCCATGCAGGAGTCGAGTTCCCCGATCTATCCTTTTTCATTAAATGTAGTTGGCACGGTCTAGCTACTTCAGATACACTAATTTTTCCTTGCTTTACATTATGGTATTGTGACATTTACACTGCTCCTGTTGTCAGCTAAATGGTTTTAGAGAGTACACAGAATTTTAGTTGAGAGGACTGACGTTTTCCGTTTTCTTCCTTTCTGTTGTTGTGTATACATTTATTAAGCCTTTGGTTTGGTCTTCCCTTTCTTCAGGTGCTGCTACATCCTCATCCTCTTCTTCCCCTTCATCCAGTTCCATAACAGCTGCTGTTATGTTAACTTTAGCTGAACCGTCAATGTCCAGCGCATCACAAAATGGAATGTCAGTTGAGTGCAGGTGACAGCAGGACTTGCTAAAGCACTTTGCACTTAATGGCTGTTGAGGGCCACGTCTTTTTTTTATACTGCACAGTGGCACAAAAAAAAAAAAAAATCAGACAAGCACTATTTTATATTTAAAAATTGTTTCTTGACAAGCTGACTTGGCACTTAAGTGCACTTTTTTTATGAAGAAAAAGTACAATGAACTGCTTTTCCTCAAGCAATAATTGTTTCCAACTTGTCTGGGAATTGTGTGTCTGGTAACTTGAAGGCCTTCCACTGTGGCAAATGGAGGCTTTTCACTGCCTGTAGAGACAATACAGTAAGCATAGTTATTTGGTGGGCCAGAACAGGTTAAGATAACTTACTGTATATGTATTCCCTTGTATTTTGTTAAAGCTGGAACATTTGATATTTTTCCATTTATTTATGAAAAAATATGAACCTATTTTCATTTGTACGAGCTAATTGTTTTTTAAAGCAAGTCACCTTAGGGTGGCTTTAATTGTATAAGTCAAGCACATGTAATAAATTCAAAACCTGCAGTTAACAGGATATTAGACATCAATCCTGGTAACCAAATATTAAAGATTCTCTTTAAAAAAGACTGAACATGTTTACAGGTTTGAATTAGGCTAAAAGGTCTTGCAGTGGCTTTTCACGCCCCTTCAAATTGGAATGGAACTACTGTACTTTGCCATTTTTCTATAAATCAGTATTTTTTTTTAATTTTGATATAATACATTGTGTGAAAAAAGAAAATGGCTAATAAACTGTATTAAATCTTAAACAATGTATAAAGATTGTACTTAGCCAGTTCAAAGTGTATATTTATTCATAATGAATTATAACAGTTATATTTTTGTGTTTTCTTGTAAATGTTTCTTTTTCCTTAAATACAGATAATTCATTTGTATTGCTTATTTTATTATGAGCTACAACAAGAGGACTTCAGGAACAAGTAAACTGTATTAGTACGGTTCAAGGTTGTTGATATGAACTGTCTCAAAAGGATGGTTGTTATTTTAAGTATAAATAGCTAATCGGGGTGGTAGGCCTATAAAGTTAAATGCCTTGTATAAAATCCAAAATGAGCGCAAAATTGTTTTCACTTGTATTGACTTTATGTTGTATGATTCCAATCTCTGTTCTGTTTGGCACTTGTATTTAATTCTACACCTTTGTAAGACATTTGTATATTGCGGATGTGTTCATTCAAGCTATTTAATACCTGGCACTGTTAATACACAGTACTTTACTGTACAGACTGTTTTACTGTTTTAATTGTAGTTCTGTGTACTTTTTTTGGATGGAGCTGGCATGTTTTATTTGTTTTCTGGCAATATGACATGTGAGAATTTCGAAGCGTTTTGTTGTAGATGCTAACGTGTCAGAATCCTTTACATTCAACTTTTCTAAGAAAAGCATTTTCAGTCTTGTAGTGTGTGCTTAAAGTAACTAATTTTGTTGAAAATGGTTTCAAGTTATTCAAATTTGTACAGGACTGTAAAGATTTGTTGACAGCAAAACGTTGAAGAAAAAGCTTATAGAATAAAAGCTATAAAGTATATATTAGGATCTGCAAACAATGAAGAATTATGTAATATATTGTACAAATGTAAGCAAAGGCTCTGAAATAAAATGCCATAGTTTGTGAATCCTTGATTTTGTTTCTAAAAGATTAAGTAATTTTAGTTCATTTCTGTATATGATGACTGACTGGAACATACATTTCCAGCCTGTATTAGCAGAAGGGGTTAACTGACATACCAAAGAAAGGGAAATACTATACCTATAAAAATTAAAAGTCCATTAACCAGACACAGGATTTATTAGGCAATTTTTATCATTGTATATACACTCTATAGACTATTTTGCTTGATTCCAAACATGAATATTTATGACTTGGAGATTGTCTTAAAGACAAAAAAAAATTATTTTTTTTAACATGTGGAACCATCACCAGCAGATTTTTTTCTTTTTTCTGTCTTGTCATTTCACTGGACTTTGACTTTTAGCGTACTCTGCCGCACTGCACATATAGCACTTTTTCCCACAGAGATTCATTGGTAGCATATTAAAAACTGAGGAGGCCTGTGAAGAGACACCTGGCTAAGTTCCTTTACCCCTACTGTTTTCAATCTTGTCTGGTCATGAAACCTTGTTTTTCAAGGAACTACTAATACAACCTACTTTGTATGTTACAGAAACAGTGCTCTAAAAGGGACTGATTCTGAACTTTGTTGGAGTTGAGGTTTATACTCTTGGGCCTTTCTGCCTTCCTGACAATTCTCCCTTCTCTCCAGCTCCTCTGGAGTTTGAGAATTTCTTGGTATTACCAGAATTTGACTTAAGTTTTCATCTGGTCTCCTGAACTAGCTTTTATCAACCTAGCTTAAAATTAAGAGGATTTTTTTTTTTTTTTTTTTTTTTTTTTGCAGTGCAATTCGATTTGTCCCATCTTTTGTGAAATACTGCAAGGTCAAAATTAGGGGAAACCTAATTCAAACTCAGAAAACAAAACCATGGGGCGCCTGGGTGGCTCAGTGGGTTAAGCCTCTGCCTTCGGCTCAGGTCATGGTCTCAGGGTCCTAGGATGGAGCCCCACATCGGGCTCTCTGCTCAGCAGAGAGCCTGCTTCCCTTCCTCTGTCTCTCTGCCTGCCTCTCTGCCTACTTGTGATCTCTGTCAAATAACTAAATAAAATCTTTAAGAAAAAAAAAAAAAAGGAAAACAAAACCATGGCCAAGCAGATGAATATTTTTTTTTCACCATTTTTCTGATGTGTTTTATGTAAGGTAAGTTATATTCTCAATGACTTCTGTTAAGAGCTTTCAGAAAGCAGGTCTATACTCAGAGTCAAAATTCAATCCGATTTAACCACCAAAGTTCTGGATTCAATTATCTAATTATAATCTAGTATTTATCTTTTGTTACCTAAAAATCAGTTTACCTATGTTCACTAGGTACAGCAAATAGGGGTACAAAATGGGATAAGTAAGACACCCATTCCCAGACATCTAGAGAGGGTTTGATGAAGGGTTGGAAAAAATCTATTGCAAATAGCTAAGAACTTTTCGTAAGTGAGATCTCAGCTGGGCCTTGAAGAATGGACAGGATTTTGCAGATGAAGATGAGTAAAGACATAATTTTGGGTGAAGGAATAACAAGAAATTAAAAAGGGTATAATGTGCCGGTTTGGAGGGAGAGGAGTCTGGAAGTTAGGCTGAGAAAATAGCAGGAGTTCGGAGCGCCAAGGATCTGGTAGAATAAGGCAGAGCAGGATAGGGCTGGGGCGTCCACTGCTTTAAACTTAACTTTGAAATGTGTCAAATTTCAAAAAAATTGCCAGAGCCAAGCAAAGAATACCCACGAACGCCTGACGCCGATTCACTAATTGTTAATGTTCCGTAGCCGACATCCCTGTAACCGCCGTTCTTGGTAAACCCCTCTCCCTCTTCGTCAGCGACTCGGGGGTTTTCGACCGTGTGTTCCGACCGCTTGAACTGAAGCCCCACACCCCGCCTGGCTGGTGGTTATTTATACTTCAGGTCTCAGGACTCCCGAAGACTCCTTCACTCCGAGGAAACCTCGCAGACCTGAAGAGATCCAACCGGGTGCCGGAAGCCCTGCCCCAGCGGGCGGGTGTCTCCGGCTCCCACGCGGCCTGGAGCGGAAGGGGCGTGGCCCGGGAGCGGAAGTGGCCGGGAGCCCGCAGTGCGAGCGCGCGCGAAGGCTGCTGTCCAGGAAACCTTGGGGTGACCATGCCCATGGAAGGGAAGAATAAACAGAGGAAAAAGGCAGGTGCGGTGGAAGGGTGAGTGGCGCGTCGCACGGCTGCCTGGGCGAAGATGGGCGTTTGGGAGCTCGGGTGGGCGAAACGGTGGGGCGCGGCGCGGCGCAGTTGAGCTTGTGACGTCGGTGTCTAGGGACCACCCGGACGGTGGCGTCAGCGGGAATCTGACAGAAGACTATGTGGTTGGACAAGTCTCCGGCAGCTTGTTCCAGGGCCAGCGGCCCTCCAGAGACCGCGCCGCTCGGCTGGCGTCCCTCTTCAGCTCCTCGGAACCTCCGCTGCAGCCCGTGTACGTGCCGGTGCCTAAAGTGAGTCCCCGCGTTCTCTCTGCCTCGCTGGGCCTGGCTTCGAGGGCGGGGCAGGTAGGGTTAGTGTGAAGTCACGTTTCCTTGCTGGACATCCAGTGGGAAAGAAAACCTGCTAATTTAGAAAGACTCCTAAATGATTGAAAAAGATGAGGGGTCAAACGTAACTTCAATTTTGAAAGGAGAACACCGGAAAAAGGAAACGGGATGAGGAGGAAGAAAGAACATCCCGAATTCAGAGACCACTCTTGGAAGGACTTTCAAACAACATGAAAGCGAAGAAGAAACTTTCTGACGCAGACAAAAGGGTGGCCAGCAGGTTAGTACAATCCTCTTAGTTGACGTTAAGTTAGACGGTAGAGGAATTAGGCTTCTTGGACTTGCGATACTCATTTTTTCCTCATTTCATAGTTCTCATTTTTACCAAAACTTAAAAGCTTTATTATGGGAAATTTCATGTACATTCCAAAACTTTAAAAGGATGAGGGGGACCTCATATACCCAGCATCAGCTGTTACTCACACTTGGCCAGTTTTGTTTCATCTTTACCCCGTTCATCGCTCCCGCGCTAAGTGGAAGCAAATCTGAGATCTGTAATCTGAATCTGTAAATATTTCAGCCGTGAAGAAGGTGAGTTTTGTTTTCTTAAACTTACTAAGTCGGAGATCAGATTTCTGCCATTAGCTTAAAAAAGTTTTCTTTACAGTTTATTTGATCAAGATCCAAATAGCGAAATGAAACAAGATCGGATCGGGAAGGAGACAAACCATAGGAGACTCTTAATCTCTGGAAACAAATTGAGGGTTGCCTGGGGGAGGGAGGGAGGGAGAGGGTGGTGAGGTTATGGACATTGGGGAGGGCATGTGCTATGGTGAGTGCTGTGAAGTGTGTAAACCTGATGACTCACAGACCTGTACCCCTGGGGCAAATATACATTCTATGTTAATAAAAATAATTTAAAAAGAAAAAAGATCCAAATTGCAGTAACATCACAACGTTCCCGGGTAACTTTCCTCATGAAGCCACTCTCTTCAAACCCCTTATTTCTTGTTTCTCTCTCCCCAGGTGATGTTACCTAGTCAGAGAGCTATTAATGCTAACAGTTACTAACCACTACTTTTTATGCACATCCTTAATTTCTTTCCCTTTCTCTTAGAGAAGGGTGTCTTCCTCTTTGTCCAAGATTAATTCAGTAACCTGTGATGTGTATAATAGCACAGACCTCTTCTGCCTCCTTAAGGATTGTGCCATCAGGTATATGCATTTTCTTCTTTTTCCTGTGTCTTTTCTCTGTCTACCATACAAATGTGCTCAAGATTCTCATCCTAAAAAGAGAAATCCAACAAAACCAAACCCTGTCTATAGTCCTGCTTCCCCGTTTGCTACCTATAATTCCCTCGGTCTTTCTCTTCATAGTCAAGCTTTCAGAAAAATGTGATACTTGTGTTCTCTTCCTTTTCTGGATCTGTTTTATCTTCCATGAACTTGTAGTCTGATTGTTTGCTTGTTGTGGTTTATTTTTATTTTTATTTATTTTTATTTTTAAAATTTTTTTATAAACATATAATGTATTATTAGCCCCAGGGTACAGGTCTGTGAATTGCCAGGCTTACACTCTTCACAGCACACACCATATCACATACCCTCCCCAATGTCCATAACCCCACCATCCTCTCCCTACCTCCTCCCCCCAGTCACCCCGTTTGTTTTGTGACATTAAGAGTCTCTTATGGTTTGTCTCCCTCCCGATCCCATCTTGTTGTGTTTGTTTTTCTATGATCTGATCAAACTTCTGAAACAGTGCTCAGTGGAGCCATCCTGACCTAGTTGCCATATTTAATAGACAGTAAGCCTTTGTCTCGAGTCCTCGCTTGCATTTCACACGGCTGCTTTTCTTTCTGCAGCTGTTAGATTTTTTGATAGCAATCTCTTCTGATTCTCTTTTTTTGTCCATTCCTTCTCAGTGTTATTGTGGGTACCTTTTCTTTTGACTGCCCTGTAAGTGTTGATTTTCCTCAGGATTCCATTTGGTCACCTGCTCTGGCTTTTTCTCTCTCTACCATTCATTCTGAGCGATCTCTTTTATTCCCATGGCTGCATCGTTCTCACTTCTCTCCTGATCTGTTTGCCTGCTGGATTTGCACCTGTATCTTCCTCTATATACAGTTGATCTTTGAACAGTGGAATGGTTAGGGGCACTGACCTCCACACAGTAAAAAATCCACATAGAACTCTGATTCCCCCAGAACTTAACTGCTAAGAGCCTACTGTTGACTAGAAGCCTTACCAGTACTATAAACCGTTGTTAAACAAGTATTTTATGTTATATATAGTATATATTCTTATAATAAAGTAAACTAGAGGGCACCAGGGTGGCTCAGTGGGTTAAGCCTCTGCCTTCCGCTCAGGTCATGATCTCAGGGTCCTGGGATTGAGTACCACATCGGGCTCTCTGCTCAGCAGGGAGCCTCCTTCCTCCTCTCTCTCTCTGCCTGCCTCTCTGACTACTTATGATATCTCTCTGTCAAATAAATAAATAAAATCTTTAAAAAAAATAAACTAGAGAAAAAGTGTTAATGAGAAAATCCTAAGGAAGAGAAAATACATTTATAGAACTGTACTGTATTTATTAGAAAAAAAGGCACTTGTAAGTGGAATTCAGACACAGATTGTTCAAGAGTCAGCTGCACCTCAAGTTCAGAATACTTCATCAGACCTGTTCTCTCCATGAGTGGTACCACCAGCTTTTCAGTTGCCAAAGCCAGTGACTTGGGAGTCATCTTATACTCTCTCTTCCCTACACATCTGATCAGCTGCTAAGTCCTGATGATGCTTTTAATTTAAATCTCTTCCTTTCTCTAGTTGGTCTGCTGTCTTCTCAGATACATTCAATTACAACTGTCTCCTTATTGATCTCACTTATCCAGTTTAGCCCCCAGGGACACCTGGCTGGCTTGGTTGGAAGAGCATGTGACTATTGATTTCAGGGGGTCGTGAGTTTGAGCCCTATGCTGGGTGTAGTGATTACTAAAAACAAACAAAAAAAATGAAGATCCTGGGGGTGCCTGCCTACTTCTAATCTCTGTCTGTCAAATAAATAAATAAAATCTTTAAGGAAAAAAATAATAAAAAAAAAAAAAAAGAAGATCCTGGTCCTGTTCTCTGTTAGGAGAGATGCTCAGATCTCACTTATCCACATGCACCATCTTAGAATGTACTTTTAACAAGTAGTCCTTTAGCTATTACAGAACTATTATAAATAGGAAGTCTGGTTTGACTAGGTTGTGAGTTGACCAGATTGCTTTTTATAAAGTATTTTGCAGCCCATATTAACCTTTATAGACCCCACCAGGAATGCAGCAGTTCCCCTAGAGTTCTAGAGCCAAGAATGAAACTAGGCATTCATAGAGCATAAACTAAATCTCCAAGAGCTTTAAATGAACCAACTTTTGTTGAAATGAAGTTTGGTTGCTCTGCTGTTACCTGGCAGTTTTAACATATCTTTAAAAAATCGAGCTTCATTTTTTTCTAATCTTGAGTTTTCTGAAGATACCAGTCACTTTTTGATAATGCTGCTTTTTAAATTTAAATTTATTTATGAGTCATACATTTATATTTGGGAAAGCCAGAAGTAGGTGGGAATTTCTTTTTTTTAATTTTTTTTTTAAGATTTTATTTATTTATTTGACAGAGATCACAAGTAGGCAGAGAGGCAGGCAGAGAGAGAGTAAGGGAAGCAGGCTCCCTGCTGAGCAGAGAGCCCAATGCAGGGCTCCATCCCAGGACCCTGAGATCATAACCTGAGCCGAAGGCAGAGGCCCTAACCCACTGAGCCACCCAGGTGCCCTGGGAAATATTTCTGATTCCTGTGCTTTGTCAAATATTACACCTGACGTCGTGACTCTTATTTCTTCTTTTTGCCCCCCCCCTTTTTTTTTTTGCCTCGTGAAGGGAAAATGCTCTAGCAAGTGCTGATTTAGAAGAAGAAATTCATCAAAAACAGGAACAAAAAAAGAGTAATTCTCAATCTGGTATTAAAGTAGCAGATAAAAAAGTACTTGATGATGTAGATCACACAGTTGTAAATCAAAGGAAGAAAATTGAAATTAACCAAGAGGAGGAGAGATTAAAGAATGAGAGAACTGTGTTTGTTGGGAATTTGCCTGTCACATGTAACAAGAAGGTAAGTGTGTAACCTGCATGTTGTAAAGATTCAGAGACATTAATCAAACTTTGTTTACTCTTTACTGATACTCTTCCTTTATTGAATAAGTGCATAATTAATAATTACTAACATTTAACTTCATTAAAATGACTACATTCATCATTCTATGGATTGATTCCAGTATACACCCTCTCCTTTCCTTTTTCATAGTCACTGCCCTGATTCAATCTTTTGTAAATCTTACTTGATGTGTTGTGGTGGCCTTCTATCCCAGTTTTTTTTCTTTCTTCCAACTGTCTCTTCTGTTACATGTAACTAGAATATAAACCTGAAATTGTGCCTAGTGTATAGCAAGAGGTTCAATGAATGTTGTGTAAATGAATGAATACATCCTAAGTTTCTTCCATTGTGTGGGGTTCACTAAACCCAAAATAAACCCCTTTACTTTTATAGTTTATATGTGGTAAAGATTGAAGGAGAAAAGTGTTGTGTACCTCATGGGTAGTAACAAGAACTTGAGTTGTGTTTTTATGAATATATATATGTATACACATGTGCATATGTATAAATTTCAGAATTTTTTTGTCTTCCAACTGAATAGTCATTCATTCTTGAAATATTCTTAAAATAAAACCTGGCAGTAAAAGATTATCAGATAATTATCAGATTACTTAATCCTTTTTATAACACTTATTTGATGTTCTGAAAGTAAACTAAAGTATATGTATACTTTTTTGTTTTAGAAGCTGAAGTCATTTTTCAGAGAATATGGACAAATAGAATCTGTACGATTTCGTTCTCTGGTATGTGTTCTCCCCACCTTGAAGTTGCAAATCTTAAAATGTATTGCATTTAAGTCAGACTTATTAACATGTTGGTATTAGTGAGATGGAGAAACACAGCCTTTTGAATCAATAGGTTCAAATCTAGCCCAAGAGAAGTGGTGTTCTTGGTATATAGTATTGACACTTGGACTTTTCATAATTTAATGAGTTCACATAGTGAAATGATACCGTTGTTGGAGGGTGGATATTTGACTTTTGTTTCCAGAACATCACTGACAGAGTTGTTGACTTGAATTTCCATCTCTTCCATAAAGTTGTCAGGGAAAAACCCTGGTCAGGTTTTTCCTTCACTGTTAGGTAGTACTAAAGGAATGCTGTGTATGTCTGAAGATAAGTGAGCTTGAATGTAAAGGGGGTTTCCGCTATTTGGCCAATTAAAGATACCATGTTGTTGGTGGTGTTTTTTTGTTTGTTTTGTTGCCAGCTGGCATATAGCATATTATCAACTCTTAGCATATGGATGAAATAGTATGTCTTTACATTATTTACCAATTTAGTTCAGTATATTTAAAATCCTGTAGAATTTATCATAAAATATTAATTTAGAAATGTTGCCTTTTTCCAACTTATTTTATAAATGTTTTCCTTATATTTTCATACGCATTTTCAACTTCAGTGCTCCCTCATGACCAGAGACTCCTTGAATCATCTGACATAGTCGGAGGGCACATTATGTTTACTTCCATCTAGATGGAGGGTTAATGACTATGAAAACTGAATATGGTCCTATATCACTGGAAGATTTTGTCTTAAGCCACCAGGTCTCGTTCATATAACGTTAGGAGAGGATGCAGTATTTCCCTTGAATGTTTTTAATCACATCACATCAGAATAAGATATTTAGAATTCAATGAATTAAAATATAATTAATTTGAAGTAATATTTCAAATAATGAATTTTCCTTAATACTCTTTTTTTTTTCTCTTTTAAAAGATTCCAGCGGAGGGAACTTTGTCCAAAAAGTTGGCAGCAATAAAGTAAGTTTATAATTACAAAAAGGGAGTAGTTTTAAACTCTCTTAAATTTTGGTTAAAAGTTGAGATCATGTTTTCATGGGTTTTTATATTTGGGTAAGACATTGTACTGGACCATTTTCTTATGTTTGTAATAGCATATAAACTTTTCAGGTGTTTGTCTTTAAGCCTTAACAGAAATGGTAGAGTGACAGAAAGTATTATAAAACAACTTATTAGAAAAATGTGCCATGAGAAATTTCAAGGACATTTAATCAAGCATAGTGTTTGGAAGAGAATAAGAAAGTTTTGTGCCTAGCTATTCCAGTGTAAATCATAAATACTGTATTTTGTCAATTCTAAGGCACACATTTTCCCATATCTTAACATTTTGAAGCAGGGTGCATCTGAAAATCAGGAATGCCCCATAGTTGCTGTTGGTTGGTCAGGTTTTCCCAAAGAGAATGTTTGTATCTGTCAGTCACCTAGGGGTACTGCCAGCCCAAGACCACTTCAAGCTCTCTGAGGGTTTGGGGACCATGCTCGTAGTGTGGCTTGTGGTTCATATTCTCAGGGGATTTTCCCCTACCCTCCTATCTACCTGATGCCAAGGATAAGACATTCAAGTTTCCTTACTACTCCGTTATTTCTCATTAATCTTAAAAATTTAAATGTAATTGAATTATAACATGCAAGTTCAAAGTATTCAACCTTTATTTCTCATTTGCCTTCAGTTCTGTGCAGGGTTTCCTATTAATCTCTAATGTTGGTGTTTTTTTCCTAAGGACATGAAATAGTAGATTTTACAAGCAGAGTTGTATATATTAGATATAGATATATTAATAAGTATAAAGATTACATCTATAGATATAGTTGTATTAAATAATAGATTTTCATGGTGCCATGAGAGTCTAAATAATAGACTCTCATGGCACCTTAACCTTTCAGTTAAGGGTCCGACTCTTGATCTCAGGCTTGTGAGTGCAAGTACTGCGTTGGATTCTATGCTGAGTATGGAGCCTATTTTGAAAAACAAATAAAAAAGTACATGCAGTGAAAAGTTTCTCTCCTAGACCTTTTCCCTATGCCAATTTCCTGCCTCGGGCAGCTGTTATTTTTACTTTTTTGTATAACCTCCTAGAGAAGTTTTATGCATTTATAAGTTGGTACACATATACGTTCTTCCCCACACACATAACTTTTGACACAGTAGTATTCAGTATGGGTACTCCACATTTCCTTTTCTCCACTTACTGTAAACTGAAGATCAGTTTATCAGTGTAAAAATTGCTTCCCTATTTTTCAGAGCTACTCTGTATTCTGTAAGGTATATGATAACTTGTGTCAACAAACTCTCCTCTCGTGGGTGTTGAGGTGTTTTTCGGTCTTGTGGCCATTACAGATAATGCTTGAGTGAATAACCTTGTTTGCATGTGATTTTGTACATGCTAGAATTATCTCTAGGATAAACTTCTAGTAGTGGAATTGTTTGGCCAAAAGGGTATTTGCATTTGTCATTTTGACTGCTATCTCAGAGATGGTAACCTATGTGTATTTCTGTACCTTTACAAATGTATGTTTTTGAGCTTTTCAATGATAGTTGAAAAGTGATACTTGTAATTTGCATTTCACTTATGAGCAGGCATCTTTTCATATATTCAGGAGTCTTTTGTGTGTCCTTTTATCTAAATTATTACTATCATTTGCCCATTTTTTTTGTTGTTGAATTGTTTCTCATTGATGTGGAATGTTGAGGAAATTAGCCTTTAGTGATTTGAATTAAGAAATATTTTCCGTTGCTCTTTTGCTTGGAGGATTTTTGCCATGTAAAACATACTTTGCTTTTCATATAGTCCATTCTTTTAGCTGTGTTTCTACTTCATTAAGATATAACTTAACCTTCAATAAACTGCATGTGTTTGAAATCTATAATTCTGTGGGTTAAGCGTATGTATGTGCTCATGAAGTGATTGCCATGCCCAAGATACTGACTACTTCATCACTCTGCATATCATCACCCCCACCCATCCCCAAGCAACCACTGACCCCCTCCCTGTCTCTGTTGTTAGTTTGCATTTTCTAGAATTTTATGTAAATGGACTCATGATGCAGGAGGTACTCTTACCTACTTCTTTTGCTCAGTATGATGATTTGGAGATTCGCTCCTACTGTTGGATGTTCAGTGGCTCGTTCTTTTTTTTTTTTTCTTTTTAATTGCCCAGTAGTATTCCATGGTGTGGCTGTGCCAAAAGGTGTTCATCCACTGACCAGTTTGATGAATATTCAGGTTATTTCCAGTTTGGGGCTGTCATGAATAAAGGTTCTAACAACATTGGTGTACAAATTATTTTTCTTCCTAAAGTATCTGGAGGCGTGGGATTGCTGGGTCTTGTGGTAGGTATATGTCGCTTTTCTCAGAAGCTGCCAGATTAATATCCAAAGTGGTCACATCGTTTCACATTCTACCAGCTGTGTGAGAACTCCAGTTGCTTCACATCCTCAGCAACACTTGTTGTCAGTCATTGAATTTTAGCCATTCAGAAGGTTTGTCATGTGGTTTTAATTTCTGTTTTGCTGATGACTAAAGATACTGAGTGTCTTTTCTTGGGCTTATTGGCTGTTTGTATCTAGTCTTTGGAGAAATGTCAGTTCAAAAATTTTACCCATTTTCTGGCAGCTTGTCTTTTTAATTTTTTTAATTTTTTTAATTTTTTGTTTTTTTTTCTTCAAGAGAGTGGGGAGGGGGAGAGGGAGAGAGAATCTTAAGTAGGCTCCATGTGTGGAGCCCAGTACAGGGCTCAGTCTCACAACCCTGAGATCATGACCTGATGGGAGATCAAGACACTTAACCGACTGAACCACCCAGGTGCCCTGACTTGTATAGAGCTCTTTATTGTGGATGTAAGACCTTTTTCTGATGTGTATATGTTTTGGATATTTTGTCCTAGCCTGTGGTTAACTTATTTAAGGGTGTCTTTTGAAGAGCAAAAGTTTTAAATTTTACTGAAGATCCAATGCAGAGAGTGCGGTTTTTGGGTCGTCTGGTCGGGGGTAGCGGGGTTCTCTGTTGTCCTGGTTCAGCCTCAAATGCAGGCAGACCATGTCTGTGTATCTGTGCACACCCAGCTGGCCTTCCCTCCTGTGGCAGCCCCACTGTCTTGTGCCTTTGGTGGGTCTTGTGCTGGAGAACATTTCCCACTCTTTGCCCTGCAGTAGGTACTCTGGGGGTAACAGAGTTTGCTGCCTCTGCCCCAGCAGCTTCGCCCTCTCCACAGGGAGAATTGAGGTGGGGCTTTGTGCCCTTTCCACGGGAGCCTTGGCTCTTCTCTTCTGTAGCCCACACCCCGTGGTTGTTTTGGGCTCTCGCCTGCCCTCAGTCATTCCCGGGGACACCAGCAGAGGTGAGTGGAGCAGAGACTGCTAGTGGGTGTGCATCCCTGGGTTGGCAGCATCCAAGAGATTCATTTCAGGCCCAACCCACACTATGCTTTAGCAATTTATTAAATCCTAGCTGAAATCGGTCCAGTTGGCTTGTCTGGCACCTGTCCTGTGAGCCAGAGCTGCCTCCTCTCTCCTCTGATGGGCCTGTCTTTGCTTAGCTTTCAAGCTGCTTGGTTTCCCTTTGTCTTCAGCTCTGATGATTTCAACAGAAGTCACAATGTCGTAGGATGTCTGGCTTCTTACTGTTAGGGTGGGAATGATGCTATTCCTGGCTTTCTACCTTCTAGGTAGAAGTAGAACTCTGAATGTCATTAGTGTTTTTAAATCATCAGCCTTGATACAAAACATGTTCTTGCCACATAGAAAGGAGCAGTATTTCATTCTTGGCCCTCTTCATTCCCTGTGCCAAGAAAGGGTCTTTTATCATGAAGTAACAGTACAATTAAGAGTTTTAAAGTCATTTTCCATTTAGGTTGTCTTGGGGTTTGTCCTAGTCCGTGGAGGCTGCGATAACAAAATGGCACAGACTGAATGGCTTTACAGACAAAAGAAATTTCCTTCTCCCAGTTTCAGAGGCTGGCAAGTCAGAGAATCGGATGCTAGCATGGTTGCATTCTGGTGAGGGTCAGCTTCCTGACTCGTAGCCAGTGCCTTCTCACTGTGCCTCACATTTTGTGCTGTAAGATAAAAATGTTAAGCTGTAAGATAAAAAAGGAGCTAAGAGCTCTGTGGGGTCTCTTTTTTAAGAGCCCTTGTCCTGTTCATGAGAACTCCACCCCCATGACCTCAGCAACGCCCAAAGGCGTCACCTTCTGTTACCATCACATTAGGCATTAAATAGATTTCAACATTACAAATTTGGGGAGGATGCAAACATTACAACACTAGGATTGCCCTAGGACATGCTGATTAGGATGTTACCAGTGTTGCAGGACTGAAGGAAGAGCTCTCTGAGTCAGCTAGATTTGTTTTAAGTCCTAGGCTGGCCACTCCTTGCCTTGTGATCATGGCACTTCTCTGAGTCTCAGCTTTCTTATACATAATATCAGAAAAGTAACACCCATGTCAGAGATATGAGCTTAAATGAAATACATAAAATGTCTAACATGGTTCCTGGTATGAAGCATTCAGCAAACTGTAGCTGGTTTCATCAATATAAAACTCTCAGTGTAGCGTATTATTACAGAATGCCAGGAGAAATGCCCTGACGTTTCCCAGTACCTTTTTTGATGGTACTCATTTGTTTATTAGCATTTTTGCTACTTCAAAGACAGTAGGTCCATGGCTTCAGAGAGAATCAGTGATCATTACTAGGCTCTTTTTGCTGATTGTTCACATCTAAGTTATGTGACCTTTCTGCAAACCTAGTGAATTAGTGGGTGTAGGCACGGAGCAGCTATAGCTGCTGTCATTACAGAAGAGTAAAAATCAGTCACAGCATGCTTCCCGTTGAAAGAACATAGCACTACCTCCAGTCCGGACAAAGGGGTCCAGTCTGAGTCCCATCAAACCTCTGGATCTGACTGCCAGTTTGCCAGGAAATAGGGAGGACAGAGGTACACATTAAACTATACTGTGGGCTTGCACTCAACAAAATCCAGGCTGGAAAATTTGATAGGTTGAACAGTAAGGTAGAGAGAGAAAAGGAGAACCCCACAGGGGCACCTAGGTGGCCCAGCTGGTTGAGTGACTCTTAGATTTGGCTCAGGTCATGATCTCTGGGCCCTGGGATCGAGCCCCACATTTGGCTCCCCACTCAGTGGGGAGTCTGCCTTTCTCCTTCTCCCCCTCCCCCTGCTCCTCTTGCTCGCTCATTCTCTCTCAAATAAAAAAATAAAATGAAGTGGGGCACCTGGGTGGCTCAGTGGTTAAGCCTCTGCCTTCGGCTCAGGTCATGGTCTCAGGGTACTGGGATCGAGCCCCTCATCGGGCTCTCTGCTCAGCAGGGACTCTGCTTCCCCCTCTCTCTCTGCCTTCCTCTCTGCCTACTTGTGATCTCTTTCTCTGTCAAATAAATAAATAAAATCTTTTAAAAATAAATAAATAAAATAAAACAAAACAAAATAAAATAAAATAAAGGAATACATACTTGAATGGTAAAACTATGTAGCCACACAAGGAAATGGTTTCTGTAAGAGTTGGGGTGGTAGTTACCTTAGAAGGAGGGGAGGCACAGACAGAGGCTTTGGGGTGGGCAATGGCCACAAGGATATTGATCTTTAATATTTCTCTAAGCTGTACACATTTGTGTAGTTTCCATTTTGCCGTAAAAAGGACAGATCAAGTTAGCTGTCACATCTGTTTACATGTGTGTTAGGTATAGAGCTGCATCTAAGATTCTCATTCCTAGCTTTATAGCATGGCACGGGGGCCTGCTCACTCTCTCACAGTGATCAATGACGAATAAGGCACAGGTGACATGTATAAAGTTGTGTGTTATTTTTTGAGTTGTTATCAAAGATTTATTAAAAGATATAAAACTTCCCCTGGAATTCTTGTCGTATGTGTTGATTGAGAGTGAGTAGGAAACAAGCTGTATTGTTTTAGTGACTTTGAGATTAACAGATTTCATATTGTCTTTTTTTGTTGTGCAGACGTAAAATTCATCCTGATCAGAAAAATATTAATGCTTATGTAGTGTTTAAGGACGAGAGCGCTGCTACAAAAGCATTGAAAAGGTAACTTCACTTCTTTGAGATTTAAGTAGAATGATTGTGTTTGAGTATGTCTGAGCACACGTGCTTTATTCTTTGGTTTGACTTTAGAGTGAATATTACAGTTCGTAGTTGTGCTCGTTTTTAACGGCCATCTTCCCCCTTCATATTTGTAATGCAGAAATGGTGCCCTAATCGCAGATGGATTTCGGATTAGAGTTGACCTTGCATCCGAGACTTCATCTGTAAGTGGTACTGGAGTTGTTTAAAGAACTTCACTAGAGTCTCAGAGGGAGAAATGCTTTCTTCTGAGCTTTTGCTAAGAGAGGAGTGGAATCAGCGGTGAGTGTGAGGGAAGCCGAGAGGGAAACACTTTTGCCCTGTGTGGTCACAGCGTTGGGGCCCAGAGTGGCACAGGGACCTCAGTCAACAGCTTCTGAGAGCACGGTTCTCCCTGCCCCCCTACCCCCAGATCAAGTAATCAGAGAGAGGTAGCCTGCAAGGGATTGGAGACCATCAGGGCCAGCACTCTATTTCACCTACTGAGATCAAGAAAGTTCAACTGCTCCTTAAACTGTTTTTGAGTCTCTACCCGGTGTCAGGCATGCAGGGCTGATGCATATATATAGTCTCAGTCCTTTAGAAGTTCACGGTTGGAGGTGAAGACAAACAGATGGGCTGTTTTATGATAAATACACAAGATGCTTTGTCAGCTTAGGAATGGGACGCTTGACTTGGGAAGGTGCCAGCAAGAAGGTACAAAGGAAGGCTTCAGGAGAACAGGTGCTCTGTCAGACTTGAAAGATGAGTCAGTGTTACCTAGGCCCAAGAAATTTTAAACAGTAGATGTGGTGGGGGCCGAAACTTAATTTGCTTCAGGAATGGCAAGAGCTTGATACAGTTATTAGCAATAGAGTGTGAGGAGAAGCGGCAGTAAGAGTTGCTACTAGAGAAATAGGAGGGGCCAGATCATGAGGACTGTGGTCCGCCATGCTGAGGAGTCTGGATTTTGTCCAGGAGCAGTCCCACAGGTTGAAATGCAGGAGATTTGCAATTTACAAAGGTCTCTCACAGTGAATGAAGGCTGCGTTATAAGAGCTCAGCACAGAATCAGAGTTGGGTGTCAGTGACTTAGCTGACAAATGACCAAGGCCTGGTAGACCTCTCTGGCTTTGATCCTTGACCCATCCTGAGGGCCAGATCCATCTAACGCCTGTGTTATTTGTTTGTTTGACCGAGGGAGAGAGACACAGAGAGAGAGGGAACACAAGCATGGGGAGTGGGAGAGGGAGAAGCAGGCTTCCTGCTGAGCAGGGAGCTCCATGCTGATGCTGATGCTGATGCTGGGCTTGATCCCAGGATCTTGGGATCATGACCTGAGCTAAAGGCAGACGCTTTAACGACTGAGGCACCCAGGCGCCCAGCCTGTGTTAATTTAAATAAAGTCTTATTAGCACACAACCGTATCCATCAGGTTATGTGTTAATGTGCTGTGACAGGCAGAGGGGAGAGTTACAACAGAGACCACATGGCTGGCAAAGCCCAACATACTTGCTGTCTGGCCCAGCACGGAGAGAGCTGGCCAGTCTAGCATGCCCTTCGTGAGCACTGCCACGTGTCAGTGCAAAGTGTGAACAGAAAGCTCCTTCCTCCAATGCTCGCTCACTTTAGGGCAGGAAGACGGAAGAAACAATCAAACGGGACTGGTGTGTGGTTAAATCAGGAGATGGAGACCAGTCAGATAGGTGGGGTGAGGCAAAAGTGAATTTTAGGGGGCACCTGGGTGGCTCAGTGGGTTAAAGCCTCTGCCTTCGGCTCAGGTCATGATCCCAGGGTCCTGGGATTGAGCCCCGCATCGGGCTCTCTGCTCAGCGGGGAGCCTGCTTCTCCGTCTCTCTCTGCCTGCCTCTCTGCCTACTTGTGGTCTCTGTCTGTCAAATAAATAAATAAAATCTTTAAAAAAAAAAAAAAAGAATTTTAGGATGACTTCCATTTTCTCCTCCAGTGATTTTTATCAACCCTCTTTATGTTTCAGAGAGACAAGAGATCAGTGTTTGTGGGGAATCTCCCATACAGTAAGTTTGTTTAAACCAATAAAAGTACCCATTTATCATTAAAATAATAGAGTAGACTTAATGTTTTAAGAGTAACTTGAAAAAACGTAGAATGTTAACTTGACTGATTTTCATGGGGCTTGCTCTATCAGCTATATTATATTAACTTGCTATATTATTTAGCATCTCCAGCTTTTTCTAAGGCGATCCTGTCCTTACTTGCACTTTGGTTGAATTTGTTTTTAGAAATTGAAGAATCTGCAGTTGAGGAACACTTTCTGGATTGTGGGAGTATTGTAGCCGTGAGGATTGTGAGAGACCGAGTTACTGGAGTCGGCAGAGGGTTCGGCTATGTGCTCTTTGAGGTATGGGAGTCTAGTGCTCTGTCACTGTCCTCTGAAATGTGCTGGACAGGCTGTCACTGCTCTTTCATCACTCAGACATAACGGTCACCATCACCTTCAGATTCCATCTTCAGAAACCTGAACTCATACCTGCCGTAATAGAGAATTGTTCCTATGGTTGCACCTCCCCAAAAGCCTTGCTAGTTCCCTTTTTCTCCATAGTAATGTTATTAAATAATGTTTTCGCTATTGGACATTAAGACATTAAGGAATGTCTTGGAAGGACATTCCTTCCAAGAATTGACAGTTCATGCAGGTAGAAGGAAATTTTAGTGTTTATACAAAGTTGGTTCTGTTTAGCTATTATCCAGTGTTTCATGCCTATTATTATTAGAATATACATACTACCTTATGGCACTTAAGTTTTTCTTCCCTCTACAAGCACACATTAATACGTTTCCTTTCAGGTTCTGTGTCTTATATATAGTTGAACTTGTATCTGTGAACACATAGCACATTTTGCAACCTGCTTTGTGTTGTTTTCTATTGTGTGAGTACGTTCCATCGAGTGATGTAAAATAATTTATAGTCTTTTCCTTGATGTTGGAAATTTGCAGCATTCTCCCTTTTCCCTGTAATAGTGAAATTGGAGTGGTTGTTTTTTTCCTTCAAATATTTGCTGGCAAATTTTGATTATTTCTTTAGGGTAGATTCTCAACAGGCTATTACTGACTAGGTCAAGATGATCAGGGAGTAGAAGGCAAGTGGAAGACAAAGCACAGACAACTTGCAAACCCGCCCCCTACCTCAGCTGGCTCCCAGGTGGCAGCCCGCACAGGGTGTGTCAGAGGTTCCAGGTGTCAAAGCTACCAAAGGTGTCCCTCAAATGAAAATCGCTATTGATCACTATTCTGCCTTATCGGTCGCAAAACGTGACCAGATGCATCCTAGGCCTGGTGTATGGACCGAGTTTGCCTTGCCGTGAAGGCCATGAAGAACCCGCTGTTTCTGACCCATGGAAAACACTAGAAAACCAATTTTACAAGGGGAAATTACCCAATTTTATGATTTAAGTAGTTAGTAGAGGACAGTGACAGAACAGGAAAGACTGACATCGATCATGATCTAAGTGACATTCCAACACACGTAGTCTTTACAGCCAGCTTCTCTAGGAAACCTCCCCAGTTGGGTTTTAATTCAGTCGGGTACTGGTTTCTTATGGCCCTGGTGGAGGTCTCCTGGCCAGAAACTGCTAGACCAGAGATGTGGACCTGATCACTTTAGACCAATGAGGAGGAAACCTCACACCGGTCTTAAGATTGGCAGCCGTGCTAGTCACTGAGGTGGCTGTCCCGTCCCCGAGACAGACAACTTTGTACAAGGACAGGAATAAAGAGAAGGCATCAGGTTTCCGCCAGGTTACTAACTTCTAGCCAAAAGGTGGGCTTTCTCCTCCTGGTAAGGTAGCCACAGGCTAAAGGATTGCCTGAGCAATCAGCATGGAAGTGTTCCAATTAGTACTCCTTTAAAACCCCTGAAATGAGAGTAAAGGAAGAGAAGAGAAAGCACTCACCAAGTTTGCTCTGAAGCTAGGAGTCCAGATGAAAAGCCTGAGCCCCATAGTTTTTGGAATGTTGGTGTTGGGATGCAGTGCTGACAGCCAAGAAAGAATTCCTGAGATGTCTTTGGCGCAGAAAGGTGATTTTATGAAAGCAAGGGACAGGAAGGCTGAAAGGACTGCATTTTAAGTGTGAGACGTAGCTGATTAAATACTTGGGAGTTAGGGGAGGAAAGGACAAAGGGAGGTGTCCAAAAGGACTTTATTATGGTAAAGAAGACTCCCAGGATCCTGTGGGCCTGGCAGTTATCAAGCTAAGGAAGTTTATTTTTCCCTCTAGTGAGGCATTAACATTAATGTAGTTGAGAGTTCCCTGGAGGAATGTTATCTTTTGCCTGTCCCAAGTATTTGTCAGTAGGCTGCAGGTTAAAAACAAATTTGATTTTATTTACATTCCCTTCTGCCTCTGTTTCCCATATCACTGTGGAAGGGAGGGTGATGTTAGGGCTCTAGGAAACTGAATCCATGGGTCTCTGGAATTTAGGCTGTTGATAAGGATGCTTTCTCTTTGTGAATGACTAAAACATTTATTAACGGATGGACACTCACATCCTGTGATCTCAGTTAACCATTTGTTTTCCCCTTCCCTTAGTTTTTTTTTTTTTTTTTATGTTCAGTTAGCCAGCATATGGTACATCATTAGTTTTTGATATAGTGTTCAACGATTCATTATTTGTGTGCAACACCCAGTGCTCATCACAACACGTGCCCATTGACCTGTTACCCCATTCCCCACCCCACCCCCCGTAACCCTTACTTTGTTTCTCAGAGCCCAGAGGCTCTCATGGTTTGTCTCCCTCTCTGATTTCTTCCCATTCCGTTTTTCCTCCCTTCCCCCGTAGTCCTCTGTGCTATTCCTTATGTTCCACGTATGAGTGAAATATGATAATTGTCCTTCCAAGCTTGACTTATTTCACTCAGCTTAACCCCCTTCAGTTCTGTCCACGTTGATGGAAATGGTGGATATTCATCCTTTCTGATGCCTGCGTAATATTCCATTGTGTAGATGAACCACATCTTCCTTATCCATTCATCTATTGAAGGGCATCTCAGTTCCTTCCACTGTTTGGCTATTGTGGACATTGCTGCTCTGAACATTGGGGTGCATGTGTCCCTTTTTTTTCACTACATCTGTATCTTTGGGGTAAATACCCAGTAGTGCAGTTGCTGGATTATAGGGTAGCTCTATTTTTAACCTCTTGTGGAACCTCCATACTGTTTTCCAGAGTGGCTGTACCAGCTTACATTCCCACCAACAGTGTAAGAGGGTTCGCCTTTCTCCACATCCTCGCCAACATTTGTTGTTCCCTATCTTGTTAATTTTTGCCATTCTAATTGGTGTGAGATGGTATCTCATTATGCTTTTGATTTGTATTTCCCTGATGACTGGTGATGTTGAGTACTTTTTCATGTGTCTGTTAGCCATTTATCTTCTTTGGAGAAGTGTCTGTTCATGTCTTCTACCCATTTCTTGACTGGATTATTTGGTTTTTGGGTGTTGAGTTTGAGAAGTTCTTTATAGATTTTGGATACCAGCCCTCTATCTGAGATGTCATTTGCAAATATCTTCTCCCATTCCGTGGGTTGCGTTCCCTTAGTTTAAGGGCAACCAAGAACACCTGAGGAATCTCACAGTCATCCTACTGGGGATACTGGGGGTTGGGTTGCTAGGTGTCCGCTTGTGCTTTGCCCTCAGCTTGCCTTCTGCTCCCTCATCAAAGAGATGCGGCCATGTTTAGTACTCTTGCTGTGTTTTATTACCAGAGAGCTTTTGACAGAGGTGGGCATAGCCTTTTGTTTCTGTCTTGACTGTGTTGGAGTAACCTTACTGTCTCTCTGCTGTCTACTCTTACTTGATAAGGTGGTGAAGTCCTTAACAAAAATTTCATGAATATTCAGGACTGTTAGCATTTAGTGGTTTTATGTTACAATAAAAGAGTAATAGAATTTGGGATCTAAACAGAGGGCTGTAAGGCGTCTAGTTGAACATCTCAGAGACTGTTCCCTTCTCTCAAGTTAGCTAACACAGTGGGGCTTCTGCAGAAAGAGCCTGTGGGTGGGTGGGGGGAGGGTTCAGTGGTTTAAAAGATTGCATGTAACCAAGGTCATTGGCCAAAGCTCCCCTTCTACAGTGAGAAAGATGAAGCCTGTCAGGTTGTGACATGGCAGCTGAGTGCTTCCTGGGGGAAGACTCGTGAGGATCATGATGAAAACAGCACTTCAAGCACAGCTGGTGTAACCCAGGGGATTGGCTCTCGTGGAGATGGAAATAGAAGTCTATGGGCAAGCTGGAAAATTGTTCTAATCCATTCAGGTCACAATTTTAGTAGTTCCTTTGCAGAGGAATTTCTGGTCGAAATTAATATATTAATTTTTATTGCAGAATACAGATGCTGTTCATCTTGCTCTGAAATTAAATAATTCTGAATTGATGGGAAGAAAACTCAGAGTCATGCGCTCTGTTAATAAAGAAAAATTAAAATCAAATTCAAATCCCGGCTTGAAGAATGTCAGTAAACCTAATAAGCAGGGACTTAATTTTGCTTCAAAAAATGTCGGACCTTCTAAAAGTTTGTTTATTGGAGAAAAAGCTGTTCTTATTAAGAAGAAAAAGAAAGGACAAAAGAAAAGTGGACAAGCTAAGAAACAGAAAAAACAGAAGTAACCACCTGAAGATTATTTTGTTCCCACTGAGTACTGGTAATAAATGTGTGGTAAACCCATGAATTGAGTTTCAGAGTTTTTTATGGATGGTGCGTGTGAAACGTGGAAACCTGTTCAGTCTGTTCACTTCGTAATAACACCTTTGAAGCCTTTGTTTTAAAATGTAGGCAGATTAGTCACCAATGATTATGTGTTTCTGCTGATGGACTAGAGCAGTGTTCTCATACTTCTGATTATGATCTGTTGTAGTAGCTTTAACTTTACTTTGTGACCAATACAAACATGGATATATTTAACTGACACGAAAGTTGCACATGACAGTACTGGTCCTTGTTACATCTGTTGCTTTCCGATATATGTATAGTTTGAAAGATTTTAGACTTAGGGTAAACACTTAGAATTTTAGTGGTTATGTACTAGTGTAAGTTAGTGGTTATATATTAAAGTTAGAAATATGTAACATTTCAGATGGTTATTTCGAGAATTATTTGGGATGAGACTAAAGTGAGCACATTTATATATATATACATATATATATATATATATATATGTATATGTATATAATATACCTACACATACACACACCTTAATACTGACTGGACCTAGACAGAGTCGAAATACTGCTCAAATACAAATCCCAGTCCCTAAGAAGAAAGGGTTTTAAGGGCTGTTATATAATAGCTACTAATTTTTTCCCCCATTCTCTTGAACTTGTGAAAAGTGGACTTCTGGGTTTTTATTTTCTTTCAGCAACCTTGTTAATAAACCAACCCAAGAATATTATATGAAATGTTGCTTTGATTTTTTTTTTAAGATTTTATTTATTTGACAGAGATCACAAGTAGGCAGAGAGGCAGGCAGAGAGAGAAAGAGGGAAGCAGGCTCCCTGCTGAGGAGAGAGCCTGATGTGGGGCTCGATCCCAGGACCCTGAGACCGTGACCTGAGCTGAACACAGAGACTTTAACCCACTGAGGCACCCAGGCACCCCAGTTGCTTTGACTTTTTAACCAGTAATTAAAGTTGTTACTGAAGTCCTTGGCAAACTATCAAGCAGATTTCTAATTTTATTTGTTTTTTAATTCGAAAAAATATTTTCCCAGGAAAACTTGTGATTCTTAAATTAGTATCACACAGTAGAATGAAACTGTCCTTCAAAAAAAAAATCCCATTTAAGGGGTATTTTCTGATAAAATATGGTAATTAAGTCACAAAGTATAAAATTCAACAAGGGGAGAGAGTATCAGTGCATTCCCCTGGGGCTCAAGTTCATGCTATGGCTGCTGACCATCTCACAAATCTCACCAAGCTGCATCTGTGCCCAGGTGGGAGGAGTGGGAGAAATCCAGGGGTGCTGCTCTGAGGCAGGCAGAATCCATGATATGTGTATCAGGTGAATAAGGGGATTGAAGGACAGTGAGTTATTACTGATTACTAAAAAAATATTTCTTTTGGCCACAGCACCAGGAAAACCTAATGGGTCTTGAAAACATAAATTCTAGGGGTGCCTGGGGTGGCTCAGTGGGTTAAAGCCTCTGCCTTTGGCTCAGGTCATGATCCCAGAGTCCTGGGATCAAGGCCCGGAATCGGACTCTCTGCTCAGCGGGGAGCCTGCTTCCCCTTCCTCTCTCTGCCTGCCTCTCTGCCTACCTGTGATCTCCGTCTGTCAAGTAAATAAATAAAATCTTTAAAAAAAAAAACAAACCCGTAAATTATAAAAATCAGAGCTCTATTTTCCTATATCCAGAGACTGGATATTTCCTGTTTGGCATCCCCTATGGTGCTTAGAACCTAGTTTTTCATAAATATGGTTCAATAAATACTAATTGGTAATCTTGAGCATTTTTTTTTTTTTAAGATTTTTATTTATTTATCTGACAGAGAGAGATCACAAGTAGGCAGGCAGAGAGAGAGAGAGAGGGAAGCAGGCCCCCTGCTTTGCAGAGAGCCTGATGCGGGACTCGATCCCAGGACCCTGAGACCACGACCTGAGCCGAAGGCAGCGGCCCAACCCACTGAGCCACCCAGGCGCCCAATCTTGAGCATTTTTGCATGTACTTCCAGTTAAGCTCACTGTAGATGGAGATCATATATGGTATATAATTTTCTTGTGTGTATCTTAGTGTTTATTAGTGTCCATTATGTTGTGTATGATTTATAGTGTATATATAAATTTGTGTTATTTCAGTCTTTAACATAGAGTGCTCCTTTGGTCTCTAGGTTTTTGTGTAAATAGCCCTGGACTGGAGTGTAGGGGCATCTTGTTCTTGACCCAGCTCTGTGGCTGTGTGTGCAAGACCTTGGATAAGCCTCTCAGCCTCTGTAGCTAAATATCTTGATTGGTGAAGTAAATATCAAGATATCTAAATATCTTGATTGGTGAAGTAAGGGGCATGGACTAGAGCAGTGTTCTCATACTTTTTGATTATGATCTGTAGTAGCTTTAACTTTACTTTGCAACCAGTACAAACATGGATATATTTAACTGACATAAGTTGCATGTGGCAGTACTGGTCCTTACTACACAGGTTGCTTTCATGTTTTATATATATATATATAATTTTTTCAAGATTGATTTATTTGAGACCGTGTGAGTGCATGAGCAGGGAGGGGGCAGAGGGAGAGAGAGAATCTCAAGCAGACTCTCTACTGAGTGGGGAGCCTGATGCCAGGCTTGATCCCAGGACCCTGAGATTGTGACCCGAGCTGAAACCAAGAGCCAGATGCCCTGCTTTTGGATACTTTAAATTCTATTTTATTAAAAAGACTGGTTATGATCCACTAAGGGTATTACAACTCACTAATGATTTGACTCACAAACAAGTGTGGGGATTCCATACTGTTTCAGGATTCTGTGCTTGTGTTGTACAACAGGGGTTTTTAAATGTAGAGCCATTAAGGGCTAACAAGGCACAAATCTTGCTCTGACTGTGCTTTCTATAAGCGTGGTTCCTGGTATATTTTACCTCATAGGAGTGACCTGAATATTTACCTCATGTTTACCGTGCACAACACAGGGATAGTTATTTGTTCATTGAGGAGTCACAATCTTTTTTTTTTTTTAAAGATTTTTATTTATTTGGAAGGGAGAAAAGGAGGGAGAGAGAGCATGAGCAGGGGGAGGCACAGAGGGAGAAGCAGGCTCCTCACTGAATGGGGAGCCTGATGCGGGGCTCCATTCCAGGATCCCGAGATCATGACCCAAGCCAAAGGCAGACACTTAACCAACTGAGCCACCTAGGAGTCTTAATCTAATGGCAATGTAGTCTGTTCAAGTTTTCAAGAGAGTGGAATGCTAGGCCTCATGTCATCTGTATGGCCTTGGACAAGTCTCTTTTGTTCCTGAGGCTCGGGGGTATACTTCTAACAGCTGAGGTTCATTGGCAATGTTTTGGAACAAGAAGAATGAGAATGTACATTTGCATTGAATAAGGAGAAGCTTTCTGTGTTATTTTGTTCTGTGTACATCTCAGTTATTTTCTTTGCATTGGAACATAATGCATCTCCTCACACTTCTCCATCCTCCACCCCAGGCAAAGCATACATACCTTTGGTCCAATTTCCAGTCTTCCATTGGGTCTCAAGTTCATCATGACTCCAGCAGAAGGGCTTCCCGGGACTCCTGGACTAGGTTAGGGCCTCTGAATGTTTCTGTAAGTACGCTTGCAATAACTTCTGACACCAGCTACCCAGAGTTAGGCCAGACTTCATAGGTTAAGAGCACAGAGAGCACAGCCTCCTACAAGACTTCTTCAGACGCCAGGCGGGCGGGGGTGTTTCCAGGTCAGAAAGCTGGCTTTTCTAACCAGCTGGCTACTAATTAGGGGGTTCCCATTACTCCTTCAGGGTCAACAATTTATAAAGACAATTCTGGAGCATGTTACACTTTTTTTTTTAAAGATTTTATTTATTTGAGAGAGCACAAGCAGTGGTGTGTCTGGTGGGGGGTGGGGGGAGGGACAGAGGGAGAGGGAGAAGCAGACTCCCTTGCTGAGCAGGGAGCCTGACACTGTGCTTGATCCCAGGACCCTGAGATCATGACCTGAGCTGAAGGCAGACTGAGCCACACAGGTGCCCCTACACTTATTTTTTTAAGTTTTAAGTAATCTCTATACCCAGTGTGGGGCTGGAGCTCACAACTGGGAGATCCAGTTGCACGTTCCTCTGACTGAGCCGGTCAGGTACCCCAGGAACATGTTACACTTAGGATTACAATTTTACTATGGCAAAATAAAATACAAACCAAACCAGCCATAGGGAAAGACGCATAGGGAGAGGTCTGGAAGTGTCCCACACCTGAAGCTTCTGTTGTCTCCTCCCAGTGGTCAGAACACCTCACCCTCCTTGCACATGGCACACTACAGAGTATTGCCAACCTGGAAGACGCACCCGCTTCTGGGTCCCGAGTTTTTATTTGGGTTTCATTATGCAGGCCATGAAATTCAACTCCATCTCCCACTCTCCTTCCCTCCAATCCCCTTCCTCTCCAGGGATATCACCAGGATCAAAAGCCCCAACCCTCTAAACACAGTTGGTCTTTCTGGCCCGCCAGCCCCCATGAGGCGGCTCAGCACAAAGCGGGATTCACCATGAGTAAGAGCCATTGCTGTCTCTCCAAGGGTTAGAGAGGATCCCTCCCAAAGACTGGTGACAGAGGCGGCCACTTTTATTACACATCCTTGTATGTGCCTTCTCTTACTCCTCTCAGTTTGTAGTTATTTTACGTCTGTTTTCTGACCCAGGTTTTGTCTTTTTAATTTACTTACTTTTTAAAAAGATTTTATTTCACCCAGAGCGAGCGCAAGCATAAGCAGGGGGGAGAAGAAGCCGAGGGAGAAGCAGACTTCTCCCGGCGTAGGGAGCCCCGTGCTGGTCTCCGTCTCAGGACCCCGGGATCATGACCCCTGGGATCGTGACCTCAGCAGAAGGCGGACGCCCTTAGCCGACTGAGCCACCCACGTGCCCCTGTCCTTTACATTCAAACCACCCCGCACGTTTCCAGCGACAGTAAGACAACTCATGTTTTCAATTTCTCTTATCCGTTACTTCAGGAATCGCGCAGCTCAGTTTCCTCCCGCCCCTCAGGAAACTATATTGTAATCCTCTCTGGCAGCGAGTCGCTGGATTACGTTGCCGCCGCACAGCTGTGAATGAACCTGAAAAGCAGATTCCGTTCAGTTCGTGGAGCCACAGGCTGCCTCCATTACACAAGAAGAAGAGGAAGCACGTGTCGTCTGCCCCTGCCATCTTAGTGCGACACAAGCAAGAACGTCCGTGAACAAGTCTTCCGAGTCTGCGCACGACGGTCACGCGCCACCTTCGCTACGTCACGCTCAGCGGCTTCTGAGGAAGTGCGAGACAACCCGCACAGCCCGACGCCAACGCACTCCCCACCCGGAGGCGCCTGGGCGGCCCCGCCTACACCCCCTGCGCAGGCGCAGAAGCGGCGCGAACTCCGCCGCTCAGGCACAGCCGCGGACGTGCTGGAGGACCTCGCGCGGCTGGGGCCGGAAGTGCGTGCGCTTAGCCTTTCCGCGTCTCTCGCGGCGAGCGTCTGGTCGCAGCGGCGTGGTCCGCGGCTTCCCGGGTGACAGCTTCTTCGCCGGCCCTGCCGCCGCCGCGCTCGCTCCTGCCTCTGGGCCGTGGGAAGATGGTGGGCCGGAACAGCGCCATCGCCGCCGGCGTCTGCGGGGCTCTCTTCATCGGGTACTGCATCTACTTCGACCGCAAGAGGCGGAGTGACCCCAATTTCAAGAATAGGCTTCGAGAACGTGAGTGCGTCCCCTCGGCCCCGGGCTCCAGCGGCTGCCGCCCCTCCGCGCGCCTGCCCCCGGCTGCCACTCGCGGGGCCGTGGGGGTGTGGGGGGCCCCGGCGGCCGCGGCCCACCCAGCCTTGAGGCGGCGGCGCTCTGGCTGCAGCTCCCGCTGCTGGTGCCCCGCAGGGTTCCCTCCATTTTGGAGGACGGTTCTTCCAGTCATGTCTTCCCCCGCCGCGCGCCGTCGTGAACGCGCTCTGGTTGGTGCGGGATTTAGGTGTGAGTTTGTCGGGGGGGAGGGGGCTCTTTTAGCCGTTCACCTGTTTAAACCCGTGTTCCTCACTCGAAAGTCGCGTGTTTACGGATCTGTGCTCGAAACCAGGCCCGCCAGTGCGCGGTGTCGCTGCTGCATTCCTAAACCCTCTTGGTGGCCTCCCTGCGCACGCTTCCAGGATATGAGCGAATGCTACAGAGACTGCAGGGAGTCCGAAGGGCTGCGCTCCTGCGGTGGCTCAGTCTTATTTCATACCTGCGACATCTTTCTAAGAGCGGTTCCCGCGAGCGAGATCGTGTCCCCCAGGCCGTCGTGATTTTTGAGTTTCGGAGGCCGCCCTACTCGCAGCAGCGGAAGAGCAAACAACGTGCTGCGATGAGTGTTTTTGTACCCATCTAGGTTGCTCAGTCAGAATGAATCCTAAAATTAAAATGCAGGGCATCCGGGTGGCTCATTTGCTTGAGCGTCCGACTCTGGGTTTTAGCTCAGGTCACGAGATCAGGGTCGTGAGTAAGAGGCTGGGGGGACTCCCTGCCCGGCGGGGAGTCTGCTCCCCTCCCCCTTCCCCACCTCCCCCACTTGTGCACGTTCTTTATAATAAAGAAATCTTTAAAAAAATAAAATTGATACATAAGTTACTAAAGCCCAGAACGTATGAAGGTGTGATTATCCTAATGAATGCTTACCATTTAATGAAGTAATAGTAGATCATTCCAAGTGTTGAGCCGCACGTGGTTAGTGACCTACCCTTTTGAGGGTATAGGTACCTTATACCATCTGGAATATGACATCTAATTCTAGTTATAGGAAGGAAGGGATACGGGGAATTTATTTTATAGACTAATGGAAAGAAAGCTATTTTGGATTCAGACACTGAGTTTTCTAGGCCCAGGTTAGTCACAGATCAGCCGCATAATTTTAGACTTTCTGAATCTTATTTTTCTTAGCTTGTAAGATCAGGTAATGTCACCTGCCTCTGGTGGTTTTTGTGAAGATTGAGCCGTTTGAAGTGCCCACCACCATTTCTGACGGAGAGCTAGCCCCTCCGTAAATGCCTGCTGTAAGCATAGCTGGAAGTTCAGATCCTTTTCTGGTAGTTTCAAAATAGTCAGAGGGCTGGTGGTGGTGGTATGGCTAGAGAGCTCAGGAAAGAATTGGATTAATCCTTTTTTCTTTTGGAAATCCTGTTGTTAGAAATCTTGAGAGAGCTAATTTTTTCGGTTGAAGAAATCATAAAAGCTGTCATTTTAGACACTTTGAGAGATTATTTTAAAAATCCCTTTCCATCCTCTTTAATCCATGAATTTTTTTTCTAGCTTTATCGGTGGCCTAAAGATCTCAGTGGTCTGGCTTGAATGATTAGCTGAGTAACCTGGGTGAGCGACTTAAAGCTTTTGTTTCCCTCTTTTGTAAAATGTTATAATACATAGGGAGTTTTAGTACAGTCCCTGGCAGATGGTAATTAATGGATGCTAAAGATTGTCTGTGAATATAATTATTCGATGTTTTCTTTAGGAAGTAAAACTTACGTTCAGAGTAATTCTGTCCGTTCATGTTTATGTGTATTTTTGAAAGTTGACAAAGTCTTTGTCCACTTGTTAGGTTTACACAGTAGCACTTAGGACTGATTTCTAGTAAATACTGAGTCAAGGCTTAATTTTGCTCATTGAATGTGTAACTATGATGTTTCAGTCTGTTACCATCTTTCCCTTTATCACAGAGATAGTATAATACACTGATAAGGTAACAAGTAAATTGTCTTATGAAACTAAAGCTAGAATACCAAACTTAAATTTAGAAATTTGAAGCACCCAGTCAGTCTTAAAATTTGGTAATTGTATCAGTCAAACAATCAAAAACAATCGCTCTCCACCATATTAAAAAAAACTGTAAGATTGAATAGTAATGGAAACTAAGTTTCTGTCTATTGGGTTTCATTATTTTCTTGTCATTTTCCGTAAATCTGGCTTAGCAAACTGTATTTCTCTGTTTATTCCACAAACTTCCCATGTTCACTTCTGAGGTGCCTTTTATTTTTATGGGAATGCCTTTACTTCGGTTAGAAGATAGCAGAGGGATAGTGAAGTATTTCCCAAACTGAGAAGGCACTTTTTGAGAGCGGGAGCAGGTGACGCCATACAATTGACAGGTTCATGCAGCGTAACTTACTCACGGAGGAGTGGGCAGATGACGAGCCAGCTGCACAGGTACACAGGTACAGAGTCCGGACCTTAGCCCACAGATTTTCTAGACTGAGGCCACTAGCGGAAGAGCACTGTTGCAGGATCAAAGGATTTCTGTGCACCTAAATGACCCCTAATCTTTTATTAGATACTGTGGCACTACCTGTGCCTCAGGAGGGAAAGACTTACCTCTCACAGATGCATGGGAGATGAAAGAAAGCTTCCCCCAGTCGTGGTCTTGGGCCTCTCTAAGGTATGTGTAGGAATCTCCAAGGGACCTGGCACATAGAGCCCCAAGAGAGGTCATCTGCCGCACGTGGGCAAGCTGGAAGGCCAAAGACAGGGTCGGTATTGTCTGCCCCCTCAGCCTCTCTACAGCCTGCGGCGGCAGTAGAGAGTCATGTTTGAGCGCGGGTCTTTGTAAATGGAGCTGCTTGGCTTTGAACAGCCTCTCTACCACTCACAGGTTGTGACCTTAGTAAATGTTGTCGTCTGTAAAATGGAGGTCATGATAGTACTTGTTTTAGTGTTACTGTGAGGATCGAGTAAGCAAATTAACCTTTAGAATAGTGTCTGGCATCTAAGACTTTCTGGGTGCTTACCCTACCTAACATCTCAGTGTTCTCTGTCTTGGTGTCCGCTGCTTCCGTGAAGTGTCCGCTGCTTCCATGAAGTCTTCCGTGTCTCTTCTAGTCTTAGTAATCTCCTTCTAGTGATACTCAGTATTACTTAATGTAGTAGGGTAGCAGTCAGTATTTTCTGCTTATGGACAGCCAGATGAAACCCTTGAAGAAATAGAGGGTAGAATGTTATGGTTCCGTTTTCCTACAGGTAGTTGCCTGAAGACGAACACCTAGGAAAGGTAGTTTGTTAGAAAAATAGGCGTGTAAAAATTGATATATAAGATCAGCTTATTTAACGTATTTTTTGTTGTTGAAACTGCTAGAATTGTATTTAAGCCTTAAAGTTGTAGCACTTTAGGTGTTTTGGGGGCTGGAGTTGGCAAGAGGTGTGGGTATGGTTAAACCCAGTTTGTTAGTTGGATAAGAGAAGAAAACTCCTAATCTGTTGTGTTTAACCACAATAAATTAACCCACCTCATGTGGTAGGCAAACAGGTCACTGTCTCTTTAGTCGTGCATTGAGACTTGGACCTGTAGAACACTTAAAAGGTTTTCAGAGAACAATTTTGAAGCCTTTGTGTCTCAACAGTGGTAAAGTTAAACATGCCCTATATTTAGAGAATTTTAAGAGATTTATTTGCCAGAGATCACCAAGGTAATAAGTGTTAGCCTTAACCTTTCATAGCTATGCCACAGTCTCCATGTCACTGGTACTTTTTAGTGACTAGGGAATAAACTTATTTTAGGTATTTAGCATATAGCACAGCTCCTTAGCGAAGTTGCTGGTAGTGCACTGTCTCAGTACCAGATGCTTACTGAAGTGGTTCTTTACCAACTCATATGGCACATTATAAGCCTGACACTGTTAAAAAATACTTTACATGCACAACAACTCTGTGAAGCATGTACCTGTTCTTAGGCCAGTTTTACATATGAGGAGAGCGAGGTACAGGTTACTGTAACTTGCCCACAGTCACTCTGACACTAAGAAGAGCTGACACTAACCAAGCTTATGCCACCCTTGTGCTAACACCCTTTCATATGGAGTATATCATTAAGTAGCTATTTATTTTTTATTTTTTGAAAAATTTTTAAAGATTTTATGTATTTGAGAGATAAACCCTCAGCCTGTGGGTGGGGGGGGGCAGTAGAGGTGGAGGGGAAGGGGTAAGCAGACTGCACTGAGTGCAGAGCCGGGCACAGGCCATCCCATGAACCTGAGATTGTGACCTGAGCCAAAACCCAAGAGTCAGAAGCTTAACTGACGGAGGCACACAGGCGCTCCTATAGCAGTTTAAAATATCGTTGGTGTCCTTTATTGGCTTAAGGGTTTTAAGATTTTAAACATCTACTTCTGAGATATGTAGTGTTGCTTTTTCAAA
Organism: Enhydra lutris kenyoni; assembly: GCF_002288905.1. Classification (NCBI taxonomy): domain Eukaryota; kingdom Metazoa; phylum Chordata; class Mammalia; order Carnivora; family Mustelidae; genus Enhydra; species Enhydra lutris. The sequence continues at coordinate 813,311 of NW_019154160.1, forward strand.
TCAAAAATAAGACCAAAAAACTAAACAGTTTAGAGAGTGTAGGCAGAGGGTTTTTTCTTAACCAGCCAGCAGTAGTTAAGAATTTTGCAGTGTGTTTCTGAATACTGTTTTCCTACCCACTTTTTTTTTCCCCCTCATCTAGGAATGTCTGATAGCTTTCCACATTCAGTAAAGATCGAATCTGTTGTATTTCAATAATAAAGCTTTCTAACAGCAGTGGTTTAATTCTTGCTTGTGTTTCAGGTCTTGTGTAGCTTTTAGGTGGGCGGGGCTTGCTCTGCTTGGGGCAGTTAATCACCTGTTAGAACTGTCTCCATCTTCAAAATTGCTGATCTTGGTGCACCAGAAGGAAGGAAAAAGCTCTTGCCCAGAAATATTATATTGTCTGTAGCTCATTGACCAGAATGCTGACCCTGACAAATCACAAGGAGACAAGAGAATAGGGGAGCCCTACTTCTGGGATGTTTTATAAATAGAATGATTGACTGCTACAGCAGTTTGACTTCTTTGATTCCCATTTTAATAATGGTAAAATGAAAATACTCCATTTCTTGCAGGAAGAAAGAAACAGAAGCTTGCTAAGGAGAGAGCCGGACTTTGCAAGGTAATCTTTTTTTTTTAAATAATGTATTTATAAATGTGATAGAAATAATGTTTTTAAAATCTACTTCAAATGTCTTTTGAGAAAACTAGTTGATACCAGACATTTTCTGTTTTAAAATATAACTTATGCTTTTTTTTTTTTTTTTTTTTTTGATTGGTTAGTTCAGCTGCAGATTGGTCCATCATTATTTTCCCCGTTGGCCCAAATAGAAGACAACTTTTACTACATGAGCAGTATTTAAGGGAAAATAAGCTGCTAGTCTCCAGAAGACAATTCTACCAAATGGTTCAAGCTTTCTCAGCTGCTTCAAAACAATACAATAAAAAATTCATTAATTTTCCTTCCTTCGGCTTCTTTTAAAAGAACCACCTGCTATTTATTTCAAAGGTTACATAGGATTATTCGTACCCACTGATCCAGAATCCTACCATATGGCAGATTTTTTACCTTGATGTTATATGTACACATAGATAAAAATCTTCTTTTTTCTTTTTATAGATCCTGTGTTCATGATTATTTTTAGTGACTACATAGGTTTCTCTGCTTGATAAAAAAATGTTCTGTGACATGTGTAAGTAAATGTTAATCATTACACATAGAGCTTTTCTTTTTTACTAAAATTAGTTCCATTGTTAGGATTCCCAGGACTTACAGGATCAGTAATGGTTCTTTTTAAAGTAAGTTGAGGCAAAGAAAAATTAAATCAAAAAATGATACATGTTATTTTGAAACAATCATGTAATTAATAAACTACCTTTCCGAAGTATATGTTCTTAGTGTTTCAGTAGCCTTTTCTTTCTAAGGACATGGGAAGGTAAATACAGACATGCATCAGTTTGTATTTTTAAATCAGGAATAATCAAATTCTTGCCTGTGCTCTGGTGGTTGATGAAAGATGCCTTTACTTTCATAAGTTTAAATTTTTTCGTCTGTGTTGGTAATGAGAGTGTATGTAATACTAATCAGGAACCAAAAACTTCCATTAACAGAAGTCTAGGTTTTTAAATAGAATAGGATTTCTTTTTTTTTTTTTTAATTTGACAGAGATCACAAGTAGGCAGAGAAGCAGGCAGAGATAGGAGGAAGCAGGCTCCCTGCTGAGCAGAGAGCCCGACGTGGGACTTGATCCCGAGACCCTGAGATCATGACCTGAGCTGAAGGCAGAGGCTTTAACCCACTGAACCACCCAGGCGTCCCTAGAATAGGATTTCTTAATAGTAGGTTTATATGTATATATATATTTTAAAGATTTTATTTATTTATTTGTCAGAGAGAGAGAGAGCGAGCAAGCAGGCGGAGAGAGAAGCAGACTCCCTGCCAAGCAAGGACCTTGCCCGATGCGGGACTCGATCCTAGGACCCCGGGATCATGACCTGAGCCGAAGGCAGCAGCTTAGCCCACTGAGCCACCCAGGTGTCCCTGTAGTAGGTTTACAGTTTTTAATAAGTCATATAGCTGATGGCATATATTACTTTAGTCAGGTAATATGTAACAAACTACAAAACAAAAACAAGAAATGCCAACTATTTAAGTAAAACTGCTTTGTAATAGCAAAAACATTAGAAGTAGCTCATGTGCAACAAATAGATCACAATTAAGCAGTCATATATTTCTCAGTGGAATATTCTGTTACCATTTAAAAATAGTCTTTTAGATATTAAAAAAAATAAAAATAGTCTTTTAGATAAATGTAAAATCTATACAAAATAATGTGGATCAGAAGAAAGTTGAGGGCCACCTGGGTGGCTCAGTGGTTTAAGCCTTTGCCTTCAGCTCAGGTCATGATCTCAGGGTCCTGGGATCAAGCCCCGCATTGGGCTCTCTGCTCAGCAGGGATCCTGCTTCTCCCTCTCCCTCTGCCGGCCTCTCTGACTACTTGTAATCTCTGTCAAATAAATAAACTCTTTTAAAAAAGGTGTTGATTACAGTTACATAAAAAGCTATAGAAATAGCAGTCAAAATAGTATAAAGAGTAAAGTGCATATTTTATGATAGAGATAATTCTTCATTTTTTATGTTAGGTTTGATGTATAGTTTTTGAGAACTGTTCTAGTATCAGTTTGATCAATACATATTTTTTTCTTGTATTCATTTAAATGTAGATAAATGTAGATTAAACTAATGCTTGTAAGTATTGAAGAGTAAATTTCTTAATCATTTTTTATCATGAGTTATTCAGTTTTTGTTTTGATTTTTAGTGGCATTATTTTCTGCGTATTGTTTATGTGGCCCAGCATAATTTTGGTGTCAGTTATTAAATATTTTATTTCCAAACAGTTACCTGACCTTAAAGATGCTGAAGCTGTTCAGAAATTCTTCCTTGAAGAAATACAGCTTGGGGAAGAGTTGCTAGCCCAAGGTAAGTCATTAATTTAGACTAGGAAATTGGAATTCTTTACAGTAAATATAAATTTATGGTGATAAGGGGCTTTTTGGTGTATAGTGTAGCAGCTTTTAAGAAAGTTATTAAATATTTCAAGATAAGTCATTTAGTAATGGAAAAATGATTTTATTTAAGACTGGCTCTAGGGACGCCTGGGTGGCTCAGTCAATTAAGCCTTTGACTCTTGAGTTTGGTTCATGACCTCTGGGTCCTGAGGTGGAGCCTTGCCTCAGTCTCTGCGCCCCGAGCCTGCTTGGGATTCCCTCTCCCTCTGCCCCTCCTGCACCATGCACGTGAGCTGGCTTGCTCGCTCTCAAAAAAAAAAAAAAAAAAAAAAAGACTGGCTCTAGAAAAGTATTTCTTGTGGGTTGTCATTGTCCATAATATGTTTTGAGTTTCAGGTTTATTTGATACATGATACAAAGAATATAAGTAATCTTTACAAATGAGGTTATTTTTTTACCAGTTTAGAGAATATAGTCCTAATGTAATATGTAAATAGTAATTGAAGGAATGTGATATAGGAATATACTTTCTCAACTTCTTCATCTAACCTTCAGGTCTTTTCCAATATTTATAAGAAGTCTGTGGCTAATATAAGTCCCAGAGATGGTTAATTTACCTGTCAAGGTCACACAGTGAGTTCATGGCCTTGATTTCAGGACCAGCCAGTGATCTGAATCTGATCTAGAGTTTAGGCTATGTGCTTTTTTACATATTTAAGGAAGGGTTAAGAGTTCTTTTCTTAGAAACATGAGTATTAATGAAGTTAAAATGATGAAACTGACAAATTTGAGAGCTATAATTCAGTAGAGTCTTAAATGTATTTGTAAATTTTTTAGTGACAAATTAGCTTTTATTTTTAATATTTCCATTTATTTATTGAGACAGAATGTTTATATGCAGGGAACTGGGGTTAGGGGAAGGGGCAAAGGGAGAGATCAAATCTTAAAGCCGGCTCCACACCCCAGTTCAGATACATCAGGCTCCATCACAGGACCCTGAGACCACGACCTGAGCTGAAATCTAGAGTCTCATGTTTAACCAGCTGTGCCACCCAGGTGCCCCCAAATTAGCTTTTATTTCAAAAGTAGCTTTGAAGTATTTGCTAGCATTAATAAAAATGGTATGAGGTGTCAAGTTTTTCTTAATGCTCATTGTTGTATCGTAGATTTAGATAGTATTGAACTACATGGTGGAGGTTACTTGTGATTTTTTAAATTTGTTTTTATGGAAAGGATTAAAGGTTTGAGGGGCACCTGGGTAGCTCAGTCGGTTGAGCCTCTGCCTTCAGCTCAGGTCATGATCTCGGGGTCCTGGGATCGAGTCCCACATCGGGCTCTCTGCTCTGCAGGGAGCCTGCTTCCTCCTCTCTCTCTGCTTGCCTCTCTGCCCACTTGTGATCTCTGTCAAATAAATAAAATCTTTAGAAACAAAAGAGTCTGTTAAAGGTTTGAGGTGGTAATGACACGTTAAACTTTTTGTCATGTCTCCCCCTTCCCAGTAATTGCTTTGCTTTGCTTTTTTCTGTAGGAAATAATTATCTTATTTAGATGGCATAGTAGGCTGATAATATATATAAATAAAAATGCAGGTGTGTTACTGGGAAATAATTTTGGCTCGTTTAACCTATTGCAATAAGAAACACATGAGGTTTAATCATGGGGTAATAGTAAAGCACTTAAATCTTCATAGAGCTCTTTTGAGAGACTCTGTTACTTTAGTATTTGAAAAGAAAAATCTGCATGTATAGGGATATCTAAGGTATAGGTTGTATTTCATTTCATGCAAACAGTCTCAAAATACTTTGTTCATGCTCCTAAATAAAGAGGTCTTTTTGATACTGTCATGATTTTCTATCTTCCAAAATAGAAACACTATTTTATATAATTAATTTTTTTTAAAAAAGATTATTTATTTGAGAGAGAGAGAGCAGGCAGGGCAGAGGGAGAGGGAGAAGCAGACTTCATGCTGAGCAGGGAGCCCAGTGTGGAGCTTGATCCCAGAACCCGGGCAGATGCTTCAGCTGAGCCACCTAGGTGCCCCTAGAATTGCTATATTAAATTATTTTACTTACAGTCAAACATATTAGAAAAAAGTACACTCGGGGCACCTGGGTGGCTCAGTGGGTTAAAGCCTCTGCCTTCGGCTCAGGTCATGATCTCAGGGTCCTGGGATGGAGGCCCACATTGGGCTCTCTCCTCCATGGGGAGCCTATTTCCTCCTCTCTCTCTGCATGCCTCTCTGCCTACTTGTTATCTCTGTCTGTCAAATAAATAAAATCTTAAAATAGAAAAAAGTACACTCATAATAACTTCTGTTTGGATTGTCTTGGAGATCTATGCATTGTGGCCATCTGTTGACTTGAGCTGTCAGCTCCAGATTGAGGACAGTAACTCATGGTGGCTGGGAAGAAGGCCAGGGAAAGACAGGCAGCAGTTACTCTTCTTTTCCAAGCTCATGTTTCACACTGTAGCTCAGCACTGTCCAGAGGGTTACTTAACTCTGCCAAGCTGCCTTTCTTCTGGTGGAAACTACCAAACGAACCTGATGTTAAAGACTCAGGTGGTTAAAATTAGGGAAAAAGTCAACATCAAAGTAAGTCTTGTGAAGGCATAAGTGATTTAGGCAGTGAACCTCATTGCTTGGTGGTCTCCTCCATCTAGGGGTCTCCCATAAGCATAATTCTGTTAACTGAGCCAGATCTCATCTCAGGATGATGGTAACAGGCTCTGCATGTGCAGAGAGGAAACTGCATTGAGTTGCTGTGGTGGTACATTAACTGCTTCCAGTGTATTTAGAAATATTAGGAGGTGTCTCAGGATCCCGTGTTCTACACACAACAGTCCAGTAGCAGCTCTGTTTCCATTTAATAATTGGAATTAATATCCTCAAGCAACAGAGTTGTAATCCCCTGTATTACCTGTAAATTCAGTGATATGAGGATTCAGTGGCCAAGTGGCATCTTAATTTCCAAGTCCGTGGAGCCATTGTATCCCCCAATGCAAGTCCAAGCCCATGCAGAAGATCGAAGTCTTTTGTATTTTCCATTTTTAATGCTTTGTAGAGTTCTGCTTTTTTCAGTTTGAATACCTCCGTCCTTAGCTTTTCTCAAGGGAAATGTTGCAGCCGGCAGTTCCTCTGCTTCATGTGCTGTTCTGCAGTCCCTTACTTAGTCACGTTTTTAGTCAGGGTCAGAAAACTGTTGACTGGTTTATCATATAGGGCAAGGTGTGGGGGTGAGGATCTTCCACTATGTCTGGATGCACCACCCTCTTAGCACCTCGATGTGTTCACCAGCCCAGAAAGTTGAAGAAATAATTTTTTGACATAATTAAAATTTGCTCAGTTTGTGTTATATGTAATCATTTTTCTTTCAAAAGTAATATGTCCACTGTAAGATAAATTTTCTTTTTTGAAATTCCATCTGATAACATTCAAAATAGTAAAAAGGATTAATCTAAAGTGAATTTGGGCCTCCTTTCCACCTCAGTCCCCAGTCTTCCAGTTCTTCTCAGAAGGGTAGTGTTCCACAGTTAGCAAGTTGTTTATTTATTTTTTTTAAGATTTTATTTATTTGAGAGAGAGTGAGAGAGCGCGTGCCGTGAGCAGAAGCAGGGGGAGCGGCAGGCAGAGGGAGAAGCAGCCTCCCCAGTGAGCACAGACCTTATGTGGGACTTGATCCCAGGACTGGGATTGTGATCTGGGCGGAAGGCAGACGCTTAATGGACTGAGCCACCCAAGTGCCCAAGTTAGCAATTTCTTATATAATTTTTCAGAAATACTCTAAGTCTGTAAATGGTAATATACCTGGACACTTCTGCACTTTAATTTCTCCCTTTTTGTATGTTTTGAAGACACTTCTGTATCAGTACCTGTGATCTGATTCATTTTTGTTAATGCTTTCATAACACTCAGTTATATGAATGTACTGTACATTATTTCCAAGTTTTTACTTGTGGGATGTTTTTGGTCAGTATCACTTGGAGATACAGTGAAGGATTTAGAGTTGAATTTTTGACAAAGGCAAAGGCTTTCCAGGTCACATGTTATTTTTATGTAACCCTTTCAGGCGAATATGAGAAAGGTGTAGACCATCTGACAAACGCAATTGCTGTGTGTGGACAGCCACAGCAGTTGCTGCAAGTGTTACAGCAGACTCTCCCACCACCAGTGTTCCAGATGCTTCTGACCAAGCTTCCAACAATTAGTCAGGTAAGGATTTGAAATGTTAGTAAAAGTGAGTAGAATCTGAGAAGTAAATGTTTTAAGGACATTGGCATTTAAAAATTAATCTAGTGAACATGATGAAATTTGAAACTCTTGGAATCAAAGTAGAATTGGAGATAGTAGTGCTTGAAATTTTTCTTCCCTAACAATAGTGGAGTGAGCAATACTAAGATCTAGTCATTGTGTCCTATGTGTGCATCAAGAAGTACGTCTCATATTCTGAAATCTTAGGCCTTGGTATTCACCAGAATTGGGCCACTCTCAGCCACTTGCTGAAACTAGCTTTCTGTCGACTTTTGTGAGCCCATGAATTCAGTTATGTTGCCTGGCAGAGGGCATAGGGGCTGAGATGACATAGCCTGTAATTAGATCTTAAAGGATTGTTGGATATCCTCTGACTTCACTTGTCTAAAAAGCCCCAGTGCCTCTGCTTCTGCCAAGATGGGCTTTGGGCTTAGAGTTAATTGACTGCATCTCCAAAGCTATATTGAATACACCACCATTTGTGTAAAAGATTATTTATAACTTAAGAATTGATTAAGATGCATTCTGTTCATTTTTAGTTTTTTCCAAGAAATCAAAATGAATCTATTTTTTGGAATAGTTAGTTTACTCGTGTGTGAATTTCCACAGTTGGTGTGATTTAAGATTGGTTAATTCCTCAAACTGATCTTTACTCAGTTTGAAAAGGGACTGGAGAGAAAATAAAGGCCCCAGAGATTTAAGGGAAAGGGTTGAAAAAAACAAAGATTTGGTCTTAACCCTTTTTATTTAGACTAATGTGGTTCCTAGTCTATCTAAATCAGAATCCTCTGTTTAATGTTACCTGCTCTTGGAAAGGCAACATAGCGTAGTGCTTTTGGAAGATGGACCTGAGGGTGTGAGGTCTTTTGAAATGTGGATGAGTTCAGGATGAAACCTGAACTCCTCTTTATAAAAATGACCTCCTTTACTCAGTTAACTCATGTTATTTGGAAATATTTTCAAATGCTAATTTTGGAATTACTGTATTCCTCCTTGTATGATGACTGAGCATTTTCAGCCAAAAAGGAAAATGTTTGGAGCATTGAATGACCAGTACTCTTAATTTATATGAGAGTGAAAAGATATCTTGAATTCTTTTTGGTTTTAGTTATATAATTGATTAACATGTAAAACATACTATTATTCTTTAGATTTTGAGATGGGACTGACAGTAGTGTGATCATTATTTTCTTTGATAACAGTGTTTAGAAATGTTAAATACTGAAATCTCAGAATGGGTAAACCTTAGCAAGTTTTGTATTCTTTGAATACAACGGACATACTTTTTTTCCCCCCCTTAAAATTTTTTTTTAATTGAAGTATTGACGACACACGATGTTACATTAGTTTCAGGCGTACAAGTTACTGATTTGACAGGCCTATACGTTATGGTCTGCTTGCCATAAATGTGGCTGCCGTCTGTCTCACTATACAGCAGTATTATGTGATCATTGACTGTATTTCCTGTGCTGTACTTTTAATCCTTACGTAACCGGAAGCCTGGACCTGTCACTCCCCTTCACTTAATTTTGCCTCCACCCACTTCCTTCCAGCAACCACCAGTTCATACTTAGAGATCTCTTTCTCCTTTGTTTGTTCATTTGCTGGTATTTATTTTATTATTTATTTAATTTAAAAAAATATTTGTTTATTTGACAGAGAGATCACAAGTAGGCAGAGAGGCAGGCAGAGAGAGAGAGAGGAGGGGGAAGCAGGCTCCCTGCTGAGCAGAGAGGCCGATGCGGGGCTCAATCCCAGGACCCTGAGATCATGACCTGAGCTGAAGGCAGAGGCTTAACCCACTGAGCCACCCAGGTGCCCCATTTGTTGGTTTTTAGATTCTACATATAAGTGAAATCAGCTGGTGTTTATCTTAGTGAAATAACAGGATAATATCCTCTAGGTTCATCCGTGTTGCAGATAGCAAGATCTCATTCTTTATGGCTGAATAATAGTCCACTGTATATGGTTACCACTTCTTTATCCATTTATCCATTGATAGACACTAATGTTGCTTCCATATCTTGGCTCTTGCAGATAATGCTGCAGTAAATCTAGAGGTGCATACATCATTCCGAATTAGTATTTTCATTTTCTTTTCTTTTTTTTTTTTAAGATTTCATTCATTTATCAGAGAGAGAGAGAGCATGCACATGAGCTAGGAGGGAGGGGCAGAGGGAGTGGGGGAAGCCGACTTCATGTGAGAAGAGCATCTGATGTTGGACTCTGATTCCAGGACCCTGAGATCAAGACCTGAGCGGAAGGCAGTGGCTTAATGGGAGGAGCCACCCCAGGCATCTCTCTTCTTTTCTTTCTTTTCTTTTCTTTTCTTTTCTTTTTTTTTTTTTTTTTTTTAAATTTTACTTGCGAGAGACCAAGTATGACTGGGTGGCAAAGGGAGAGGAAGAAGCGGGTTTTCTGAACAGGGAGCCCAGGGGAATCATGACCTCAGCTGAAGGCAGATGATTTAACTGAATGAGCCACCCATGCACCCTCTATTTTCATTTTCCTTGGGTAAATAACCAGCAGTGGAATTACTGGATCATACAGTATTCCTAGTTTTTAATTTTTTGAGGAACCTTTCAGCTGTTTTCCACAGTGGCTGTACCAGTTTACAGTCCCACCAAAAGTGCATGAGAGTTCCTTTTTTTCCACATCCTTGCCAACACCTGTTACTTCTTGTCTTCCTGATTCTGGGCATTCTGACACTGTGAGGCGATATCTCATTGGGGTTTTGTATTTGCATTTCCTTGATGATTAACGGTGTTGAGCATCCTTGCATCTGTCTGTTGGGAAAATGTCTGTTTAGGTCCTCCGCCCATTTTTAATTGGATTATTAGGGTTTTTTCCCCTCCTGTTGAGTTGTATGAGTTCTTTTTATATTTTGGATTTTTTTAAAAGAGTTTATTTATTTATTTGACAGAGATCATAAGTAGGCAGAGAGGCAGGCAGAGAGTGGGGGTGGGGAGCAGGCTCCCTGCTGAGCAGAGAGCCCGATACGGGGCTCTATCCCAGAACCCTGGGATCATGACCTGAGTCGAAGACAGAGACCTTAACCCACTGAGCCACCCAGGCGCCCCTATATTTTGGTAATTAACCCCTCATTAGATATATCATGTACAGATGTCCTCCACCTCAGTAGGTTGCCTTATCATTTTCTTGGTTTACTCTGCCATGTAAAAGCTTATTACTTTGGTGTAGTCCCGGTAGTTTATTTTTGCTTTTGTTTCCCCTGCCTGAGGAGACACACCTAGAAAATGTTGTTGAGGCCAGTGTCCAAGAAGATTACTGCTTAGGAGTTTATGGTATCAGGTCTCACATTTAGATCTTTAATCTAGTTTGAGTTTATTTTCATGCATGATGTAAGGAAGTGGTCCCGTTTCATTCTTTTCCATGTGGCTGTACTGTTCCCCAACACCATTTATTGAAGAGACTGTCTTTTTCCATTGGATATTCTTGCCTCCCACAAAGGACTTCTAAAAATTAAAATTGTTTTTTTTCTCTTTCAGAGAATTGTAAGTGCTCAGAGCTTGGCTGAAGATGATGTGGAATGAGAAAATGTCAACATAATCTCAATTAAAAATATTTTTAAAATCTTAAGTTGGAAGATGAGCAGCTCTGGGGGGAAAAGGGCAAATAGGCTTGTTATGGACTGTCCTACACTGAAATCTACCAAAGTTAATTTTTACTTTGTGTAGATCCATTTGTCTGTTTTATTTATTTTTCCCAGTGAAAAGTGTATTTTGATAGAAAGCTTTTCATTTTATAAATACACTATGAGTTACCAAAATATCATGGATTTATTTTATTCCTAAAACGTGCAATTAAAGTGTACATATAACATCACATTACTTATGTTAAAAATACTCAGTGCTTAGTTTTGAAAGATAAGCAGAAAAAGTATAGGAGAAAGCTGAAGAATGCACGTTTTTTTAAGCTAGTACATTTGCTCTACATTAAAGAATTGGATGGAATCTTTATCAAAACTGAGCATTAAAATCTTTTGAGAGATTACTTTTTTCCATTTAATCTCTTAAATATGATGTGAGAAGTGCTGCTGTGCTGTATTAATTCACCTCCTCCCTGTGTATTTGTCATTTTAATTGGTGGGCTTAATGTGTTCTGGATATTTATCGTATTTTAGATGTATGTAGTAAATAGCACCGGGAATTAAATCTATGTACATCCTTAATCTAGCCATGTGAGCCTCACTAATTACTATCTACCCTCTTTCCTCACTTAAAAAATGAGGGAATTGGTCTGCTAACTCAGAGAAGTGTCCCTTTCAGCTTTTAATTCATTTGTTTCTGTTAAGCATCTTTAAAACCACCTTCTCCTGAGGGATATATTTGTTTGGACAACCAGGCCTTGCATTTTTTATACTCTGAAGTTTGCATGCTTGCCTGACTTAGTATTTCTGAACTGATTCTCCCACCCCCACCCCTTTTTTTAAAGATCTAACTTGTGTTGGTTTTCACTGAAATCATGCAGTTCTATCATTACTCTTGTAAATCTGAAACTTAACCTTTAGGGTAACTGGGATGATAAACTTGTAAAATGTTTGTTCCCTTTGCTTTTATCTTCAGTGTATCTCCTCAGTCCTCTTTCAGTCTGATTCATTTATCTTGTTATGATGAGAATAAGGTATAACCTTGTGGCTGAAGACTTGGAAAGAATGAAGGTGTTCTCAAAATAGTGACATGTTATCTGCAGTCACAGGTTGAACATTAGGTCTGAGAATAAAGATCCTTGGTACTTACTTGTCATCTGTTGAACTGAGTAACAATTCCTCCCTGTACATACACGTTGCCTTTATTCTATCTCAAAATCTGGAGCGATCCTGCAGACTTTTCCTATGTACTTAAGTCTTTTACTTAATTTGTTTATAAATTTTCCTTAACCTTAGCATTGGGTTTTTGTTGTAATTGGGGTATAGAGGAAAGAGTTTGGAGTATAGTTCTAAGTTTTTGCTTCTGGACAGCTTGCATAGCCTTTGACAGGTCACATTACATCTCTGAACTTACCCCGAGTATTCTCATCTAGAAAATTAGATCATTAAACTACATAACGCAGACATTTAAGGACTCTTCCTCATGTACCTTCCAAAATTGTGCTCCTGTACCCTTACACAGTATGGTTTTTAAAAATTTTTTTTTAATTTTTAAAAAATTTTTTGATGGCACCCTGCCTGCTCTTGTCTGGGGATAGGGATGTGAGCAGTGCAAACATGCTGATTAGTCAGTTTCACTCATAGATCCCAAATCCAAAGCAGTGTCATGTCATTGGTCACATAGCTGGGAAGACAGTCTTTTCATCTTGTACTCCCCTCAGCCAGAGGGGAGTCTTCAGACCAGGGGCATTCAGTGTATAGGTCAGAGTGAGAACGTAGGGGGCGAAAAGAGCAAGGGGCAGACCCCGTGGCAAGGCAGGAACGGACCTAGAGAAGCCAAGGAAGCCAAGGATGAGCTGGAGGAGTGAGCAGTCAGTCCACTTACCTTTGGGAGAGGACTTGACGGCGGCTGTATGCCCTTGAGAATTGTGGCGTAGTCTAAGCTGGGTAGCACTGGCTTTTCTGAAAGATAATCAGCTTTGATCTAATGCCTGTTGAATAGGCTATGCTGTCTGCCCAAAGGAGCTGATTATGCGGTCATTTTCTTATTTAAATGACAGCTTTTGTGCTTTAAAATTAGTTGCCACTTCTGAAAGGTGATAGTTTGGTTTAAAAAAAAAAAGTCCAAACAAGGTTTTCTCCCAGGTCCATAATTACAGAACATGGTTTCTTGTCTAAAGTTTTACAGGGTGATGGAACCAGGCAGTAGGGATGATGTTGGGCAAATGGTGCTCAACCCAAGGTTTAATTAGAGTGACGACCACCTGAACGTGCCCGTGTGCACGTTGCACATGTGCAACATGTGTGCAGCTTCCAAAGACTTGAAAGTCTTTGGGAATGGAAATATGTATTAGTGCATGGTTAGTGTGCTTCCCTGGGAAGGAGCTGTCTGATTTCAGTTTGTACATAAGGTGGACGTGCACTCAAAACGGGCCTACCTGGCCGTGTCCATGCTGTCCTGTTCATAGATAACTAGAATTTACATTCACATTGAATTTATGTAAAGTACATAAAAACCTAGTACAGCGGACATAGTAGGCAGTCAGCAGATGTTTGAGTCCTCTTATCCCTCAAAATGGTTGATATTTTTTACCATCTTTCTGCTTGCTTTTCTGACCTTGTTGAACCAACTTACAGACCAGAGTATTAATGAAATATTACAGAAAAGATTTTGAGAAAATTAGTATATCATGCAAATGTTACACAAAACTTACTTTCTTGTAACATAAAAATAAACAGTTTTATTGCTTGTGCCTCAACTGTTTAAATATTAAAGGGCTTGGAGAAAATTTTTGTTCAGTGTATATTTGCAGAAGTGAGTTCTCAATTTGATTGCTGGCGGTGGCACCTGTTTTTCGGTTCATATCCCTCGGAGAATGTTGACATTTGTGCAGCTTCTCCCAGGACAGCGCACATGTGCTCTTGACATGGGATTGATAGATCGCAGGTGAAGAGCCTTTGCTTGCCTGTCAGTAGGTGAGGATTCTTCATAGTAGTGGGTTCCCAGCTTAAGCAGGTGCCTGGAAGGAGTGTTAAAACACATCGCTGGACAGTAGGTCTGAGGCAGGAGCATATTATCAGTATTTCTTTTTTTAAATCAAAATGGACATATATATATATATATATATATATACACATACATGCATACATATATATAAAGTACATTTTTTAAAGATTTATTTATTTGACAGCAAGAGAGGGAACACAAGCAGGCGGAGAGGAAGAGGGAGAAGCAGGCTTCCCGCTGAGCAGGGAGCCCAATGTGAAGCTTGATATCTGAGCCAAAGGCAGATGCTTAAAAACCGAGCCACCCGGGTGCCCCTCAAAATACATTTTTTAAAGATTTTATTTATTTATTTGACAGAAATCACAAGTAGGCAGAGAGGCAGGCAGAGAGTCCGATGCAGGGCTGGATTCCAGGACCCCCGGATCATGACCTGAGCTGAAGACAGAGGCCTTAACCCACTGAGCCACCCAGGTGCCCCAAAATACATTTTTTAAAAGGTTAATTTATTTTTGGAGAAAGCGTGCAAGCAGGGGGAGGGGGCACAGGCAGGGAATCTCAAGCAGACTCCAGTCCCAATGCGGGGCTGTATCTAACAACCCTGAGATCATGACCTGAGCCAAAATCAAGAATCGGATGCTTAGTAGCCAAGTAAGCCACCCAGGTGCTCCCAAGATATTTTTATTTTAAGTGAACTCTTCAAAGGTGGTATAAAAACAGGAAATTGTTACAGGATAGCAGCCATGTTGATGTCACAGGTGATGTACTCTGTAATGATGTAGCAGTGCACTCTAAAAATGAGATGTGTATGGTCACCGGGATGACTCAGATGGTTAAGTGTCTGTTTTTGGCTCAGGTCGTGATCTCTAGGACCTGGGATTGAGCCCTGTGTCGGGCTCCCAGCTCAGCAGGGAATGTGCTTCTCCCTCTCCCTCTCCCTCTGCCCCTCTGCTTGTGCTTTGTCTCTCTCTCTCAAATGAATAAATAAATAAAATCTTTTAAAAAATGAGATGTGTGGGGCGCCTGGGTGGCTCAGTGGGTTAAAGCATCTGCCTTCGGCTCAGGTCATGATCCCGGGGTCCTGGGATCAAGCCCCACATCGGGCTCTCTGCTCTGCGGGGAGCCTGCTTCCTCCTCTCTCTCTCTCTCTGCCTGCCTCTCTGCCTACTTGTGATCTCTGTCTGTCAAATAAAAAAATCTTAAAAAAAAAAAAAAGATGTGTGGGGTGCCTGGGTGGCTCATTGGGCTCTCAGTGAGCCTGCTTCTCTTTCTCTGCCTTCCTCTCCGCCTACTTATAATATCTGTCAAATAAATAAATAAAATCTTTAAAATAAATAAAGTAAAAATGAGATGGTGTAATTAAAAAGCCAGCTAACCAGTGGTAGAATGTGATTAAGAACACCTAGTACTTACTCATGCTAATGATCTGAAGCGTAAAGACCATCAGTTCCCAGACTTCATGTTCCAGATAGGCCAGTCCATCTAAATGTGTTTTAATACTTTTTCTGTAAACAGCCTATCAACTGGACGTATCAGTTAAGTAGAAATTACATTCCCTAAGCATTTTAGTTGTGAGTTTTAAAATTTTTATTTCATATTTGTGTCTTTGGACGAATCGAATAGGTTTTTCTCCTTTAGATATAGGGTCTCCAGGACATTTTTTTTTTTTTAAGATTTTATTTATTTATTTGACAGAGATCACAAGTAGACAGAGAGGCAGGCAGAGAGAGGGAGGGAAGCAGGCTCCCTGCCAAGTAGAGAGCCCGATGCGGGACTCGATCCCAGGACCCTGAGATCATGACCTGAGCTGAAGGCAGCGGCTTAACCCACTGAGCCACCCAGGTGCCCCCAGGACATTTTTATATATGTAATTTTTTTCTTCACTTTAACAGCTGCATTCAGCTGTGTTCTGGAAACAGTCCAGGAAATTGCAGAGGTGCTAAATCCTTTCTTAATTTCTACTAGCATTGATAGAGCAGTCAGTTACTTTGCAGTCATAGGGGTATAGAAGCTGAGGGGGTGGGGGGAGGAAAACCGGTTGAAGAGAGCCTGTGGTTAAGCTGGACCTTGACCTGACAAAGATGGACCTGGTGTCGAGCAGGGCCACCATGTGTAATGTGCCAGCACGGGATCTGCTCGTTCAGGGAGAACAACCAGATCCCACTGGAACTCCACCCAGATCTTAAAATCCCTGAGGCCCTGCCTTTCCCTTGTTACCTGAGGAAGTAGATAGATTGCACTGAGCACCCTTTTTAGTCTCTACCTCTGTAGACTGGGTAAGTTTGTGAAGTTCTAAAACCAGCACCTGTTTCCCTTCACCCAGAACAGGACACGAGATGAATCCCTGGACAGGTTAGACCGCTTCCTTAGTGACTTCCGGACAGTGTCCATTGTGCCTGCCCCTGCTCCCCTTACTCAGCATTTGAAGAGGACAACTTTGTGGTTTAGACACTGATTATTTTATAAACCAGTTACATCAATATACCGCTTTTATAGAGCCCTATGGTAGTTTCCAAAAGCTTCCACTCTAGTTAGGACTCCGCTAGCAAGTATAGAGACCCAGCTTGGATTAGCGTTAGTGGCATTTGTTAGCTCCTCAGGAAATGGAGCTCTCACCTCTCACCTTAGAGTGAGCACCCCATACCAGGCCAGCGCTCTCCACCTCTGCATCTCATTGTGCTTTTTTTTTTTTTTTTTAAAGATTTCATTTATTTATTTGACAGAGCTCACAAGTAGGCAGAAGAGAGAGGAGGAAGCAGGCTCCCCGCTGAGCAGAGAGCTTGATGCAGGGCTCAATCCCAGGACCCTGGGACCATGACCCAAGCCGAAAGCAGAGGCTTTAACCCACTGAGCCACCCAGGCACCCCTCATTGTGCTTTTTGATGTTCGCTACACGCCTAATGGATGACACAAACCCTTCCTGGGCTTTAGAATGGATTCAGTTCACTCCTTACAATCTCCCCTTTCACAGCTTAAGAGACCTGCCTAGTGTTGCATGGGAAATGGAAGTTTCAGGATTCCCCCCCCATTTTATTGAAGGGTGATTTATAAATTAAAGTTTTGTGTATTTAAGATACATGATGCTGTGTTTCAGTGTATGTGGATATGAAGTGCACACTACCATCAGGCTAATTAACATCTCTCACCTCACCTAATTCAGTACTGTGGTCCCTATGCTGTACATCAGATGTCCAGAACTCCCTTGTAACCGAACATCTGTATCCTTAGCATCTCCCCAGTTACCATACCCCCTATCCCTGGCAACCACCATTCTCTTTCCATGAGTTTGATTTGTTTAGATTCCATCTATAAGCGAGATAACGGTATCTGTCTTTTTGTTTCTGGCTTATTTGACTTAGCATAATGATATCCTCTAGGTCCATCGATGCCCCAAGTGGCAGAATTTCCTTTTTTAAGGCTGGATTTCCATGTTTATCCACGGACAGACGTTTAACTTCTTCTCCCGTCTTGTGAACAATGTTGTCATGAACTTGAGAGTGCTTGTTGAGATCCTGACTTGGCTTCTGCCCGATACATACCCAGAAGTAGGATTGTTGGATCAGCTGGTAGTTTTGTTTTTTCAGTTTTTTTTTTTTTTAATTTTTTATTTATTTGACAGAGATCACAAGCAGGCAGAGAGACAGGCAGAGAGAGAGGAGGAAGCAGGCTCCCCGCCGAGCAGAGAGCCCGATGCGGGGCTTGATCCCAGGACCCTGAGATCATGACCCGAGCCGAAGGCAGCGGCTTAACCCACTGAGCCACCCAGGCGCCCCTGTTTTTTCAGTTTTTGAGACCTCTCCATACTGTTTTCCAGAGTGGCTACACCACTTTACAGTGGGCTCCCTTTCTCCATGTCCTCTCCCAACACCTTGCTTTTGACTTCGGTGCTGTCTGTTCGGTCAGGGTGAGGTGGTACTGGTGGTTTAGTGGATGTGCCGCCAAGGCAAGCGTGACCCACATTTCCTGGAGGGTTAGTGATGTTGCGTGCTTGCTGGCCATTTGTATGTCCTCGGAAGAAAGTGTCTATTTGGGTCCTTTGCCCATTTTAAGATTAGATGATGATGATTTTTGCTATTGAGTTGTAGGCATTCCTCATATTTTTTTGATGTTACCCCTTATCAGATATTCTCAAGTATTTTCTTTCATTGTATTGGTTGTCTTTTCACTTTGTTGATGATTTCTTTTTAGTTCGATGTGGTCCCCTCTGTTTATGATTTCACTATAAACATGAAAATATTTAATACTTTGGCTTTCAGAATTCTGAATTTCACCTTCACAGTTTTCTATACAACATTCTGAAACCAGAATTCTTTTTCAAGTCTCAGTTTTGTAAATTTCTTTTTTGCTGTTTTACTTTTTTAATGGAAGTATAATTGACATACAAAATTATTAGTTTCAGGTATATAACATGATTCAATAATTCTACACATTATGCAATGCTCACCATTGCAAGTGTAGTTACCATACAGCATTATTACAGTATTACTTGTGTTCCCTCTGCTATACTTTTGATCCCCCTGACTGACTTACTTTATAATTGGAAGTTTGTACCTCTTAATCCCCTTCACCTGTTTCACCCATCCTGCCACCCACCTCCCCTCTGGCCACCACCAGTTTGTTCTCTGTATTGATGAGTCCGTTTCTGTTTTTCACTTGTTCATTTGGTTTTTTAGATTCCATATAAAAGTGAAATCATGGTATTTGTTTTTCTCTGTACAACTTATTTCACTTAGCATGATATCCTCTAGGTCCATCTCTGTGGTCACATATGGCAAGATCTCATTCTTTTTATGTCTGAGTAAGATTCTGTTGTGTGTATATACTACTTTTCATCCATTCATCTATCGATGTACACTTACTTTGCCTTTGTATCTTGGCTATTGTAAATAATACTGCAGTGAACCAGAAAGATGCATACATCTTCCTCAATTAGTGATTTCATTTTCTTTGGGTAAATACTCAACAGTGGAATTATTGGGTCTTATGGTCGTTCTATTTTTAACATTCTGAGGAACCTTCACACTGTTTTCTACGGTGGCTGCACCAATTTTCATTCCCACCAACAGTGCAAAAGTGTTCCCTTTTCCCCACATCCTTGTCAACACTTGTTACTTCTTGCTTTACTGATTCTAGCCATTCTCACAGGTGTGAGATGATCTCTCATTGTGGTTTTGATTTCATTTCTCTGATCATGAATGATGTTGAGCCTCTTCGCATGTGTCTGTTGGGAAAATGTCTTATTTGAAAAAATGTCTTCTGTTCAGGTCCTCTGCCCATTTTTAATCACATTATAAGTTTTGGGAGTGTTGGGTTGTATAAATCCTTTATTTGGTGTATTAACCTCTTATCGCTTATTTTATATGCACATATCTTCCATTGAGTAGGTTGAATTTTTGTTTTGTTGATTGTCTGCTTTGCATAAGCTTTTTAGTTTGGTGTGGTCCCACTTGATTTTCCTTTTTGTTAAACTTTTGGTGTCAAATAAAAAAAAAAAATCCTTACTAAGACCTATGTCAAGGACCTTTTCTCCTGTGTTTCCTTCTAGGAGTCGTATGGTTGCAGGTGTTATGTTTAAGTCTTTAACCCATTTTGAGTTGACTTTTGTATATGGTATGAGTTCAGTTTCATCCTTTTACATGTGGATATCTAGTTGACCGGACACATTTTTTTGAAGATTCCTCTTTGTATGTTCTTGGCACCTTTGTTGAAGATTAGTTGATTATGAGATTTAGGGTTTGACTTAAGGGTAACTTAGCACTGTACTTGGTTATCTATTTGAGGGAGAGGGTAAAGGTCCGTCTATTTTTTTTTTCTTTTAAGAATGGAGGTACTCGGGGCGCCAGGGTGGCTCAGTGGGTTAAAGCCTCTGCCTTGGGCTCAGGTCATGATCCCAGAGTCCTGGGATCGAGCCCCGCATCGGGCTCTCTGCTAAGTGCAGAGCCTGCTTCTCTCTCTCTCTCTCTCTCTCTCTCTCTCTCTCTCTGCCTGCCTCTCTGCCTACTTGTGTTCTCTGTCTGTCAAATAAATAAATAAAATCTTTAAAAAAAAAAGAAAAAAAAAAGAATGGAGGTACTTTTTCACCAAACCCGAGAGACATAATGAGGAAACAAAACAAGATGGCCGTTATATAATTCAAGTTTTACACAGGGTGGATGCTTATTTCTTGAGACAATACACAGCCTGAGGAGTTGAAAGCCCAAAACAGTATTGAAATGATGTCTTACTGGTTTTAAAAAATGAGAGATTTTTTTTGTTTTCTGCTTTTTAACTTTGCATTGTCTAACATAATATTTTTGCCTCCTCCCAAATTACTCAAATATAATGCTTCAAGAGACCATGCCATGACTTCTGAAGCTGCTGTCACAGACAGGACCAGATAACAGTGCCAGAGTGTTGGAAAGGCTAGATTGGAGAGGGCTGGGATGAACTTGGGTTAGAGCGGTCTAGTGGCTGGGGCTGGGAGCTGCGGCTCCTGGCAGGGAGTGGAACCTCCACTAGAACTTGCTCCTCTCCTAAATTCTGTTTCATTTAGAATTGCTCTCTAATTTCTCCGTTCTTCCTGGGTGATTTCATGTTGCCTGGCTTCAGCGGCACCTGGCCGCTGATGCTGTCCCCCCAGGCCCCCACCCCAGGCCCAGGTAGATATGGGTTCCTGCTTGCTAGGTGTCACATGGATGTCTACAGGCACCTCACATGACATGCACAGAATTGATTTTTTCCCCTTAAACATGCTCCTTCTGAGCTGCCCTCCACTTGGCTGTTATACTCACCACGTTCCATTGATGACCAAACCTTGCCCCTCCTATTCTTAGTAGGTATCTGATCCATTCCGCTTCTCTCTGGCCTCACTGCCGGTCTCTTAGGACATTTGCCTCCAGTTGCTGTGTGGCCTCCTGTCCCCTGATCTGATCTGCTGCCTCAGGAATTGCTCTGAGGCTTGTCCCTCCCTTGTATGGCATCCACGGCCCCTATAATCAGATGTGGCTTATTCTCCAGCTTTATTCCTCAGATGTCCTCCTCCCTCTTCAAACACACAGAAGCACACAGGCTTAGATCCTATGGAGCAAACCTCCCCACAGGCCCTTTCCTCTCTAGCTATCATTCTGTCGTCTCACATGATGTACCCTCTGCTGTGGGCCAGGCACTATGCTTATTGCCAAGGGTCTCTGGATAGACAAAATGGGCCAGTCCCTCACTAATTTTTACCTTTAGGTTGAAAGATAATCAGTGAAGCCTTACCCGTGGCAGGGTTAGACACCCCCTGTTGGGAGAGTCTGTAGAACCCTGGGATTTTCTCATTAAGATCTACTGTAATTTTTTTAGTTAATGTGCCCCGTTTTCCACTAGGCCATTCCCAAATACATATGTCTTACTGATGACTGGGTTTCCCAGCATAAAGCATAGTTAAATACTTAGGAAATACTTAATGGGTGGAAATCCACATGAGCAGAAGTTGACCAGGAATCTTTAACAGTGAAATGAATATAAAATATTTTTTTGACATGACACATGAAAGATAAATGGAAGGAAAAAAAGTATATGGTTGTGAAGAGTGAAAAGCTGCTAATTACTGATGTAGGAAAAGACATTAGGGTTTGAAGCTGATGGCCAAGAAAGAATAAAGAAATATCTTTGGTGCAAAACATGGTTTTATTAAAGCAAGGGGATTGGACCTGTGGGCAGAAAGCTGCACTGGAGTTGTCAGGAGTGGCCTGTTATGTACTTTCAATTTGAGAGGGGGTTAGGGAGAGCTTAACTATCTCAGGGATTTTGGAAGCAAGATTTCCAGGACCTTGAGGGTTGTAGCTATTGTTGGGAAAAGGTCATTTATTACCATCTAATGAAACCTGAGTCATGAGACCCTTCAGATGTTGATTGGTAGGCCATATCCTTGGGGGATGATTGCCAACGGGTATCTTGGGGGGTTACAGATAAAGGAAGTTTCCAAAATAATTTTTATATGTTAAAGTAGACTTACAGGATCCTGGGGCTCAGGCTAAGATTGCCTTTTACCCTTAGCAAAGTGTTAACTTTGGGGCAGTGGAGTCCTTAGAGGAATGTCACTCTGCCTGTTTCAAGGACTGGTTAATGGGTTGTAGCTTATAAGGAAATTTAAATAATTTTTCTTCTGCCTTTGTTTCCTACATCAATTACATCACTGGATTATTAGACACATACAAAGCTTGAGATTAGAAGGGCACAAATCTAGTCTTCCTGGTAGATCTTGACAGCCTTGTAGCTGAACAAATGTCAAACATTTATTAAAAAGTGAACCTGCCGGCCATTGAATTTACATTTATGAGGATTTAAAAAATGTCATTCTAAACTATTTATCCTTTTCTTGAAAGCTTGTCAAATATGGGGCTGAATTATGTGTAGTCTGAATTATGTATACTCTGTCTTTTCCGAATCCTTTTGAAGGGACCAGCTTGTTTTGTACCTTTCCCTTGGGCAAGGGGAACTTAAAACAGTAGTCCAGAGTCACACCTCATACAGAATTTTGAACACTTTGAAATTTAATCTGTTTTCACAGGTGACTAATTTTTTTTTAAATTTTATTTTTAAAGATTTTACTTTCTTATTTGACACAGAGACAGAGACCGTGAGAGAGGGAATATAAGCAGGGGGAGTGGGAGAGGGAAGCAGGCTCCCCACTGAGCAGGGAGCCTGATGCAGGGCTCAATCCCAGGACCCTGGGATCATGACCTGAGCTGAAGGCAGCCGCTTAACCAACTGAGCCACCCAGGCGCCCCAGGTGACTCATTTTTAAATTCACCTTTATATTCAGAACAAGGTGCTAGCTAAAATACTCATGCTCCGACTAAACTTTGACGATAGAAAGGCCTTTCCAAGTTTTCTTTGACTTCCCAGGTATCCGACATTGAGCAAGCTCAACATAAATAATATTACTAGCTTAGGATGTCAAGGTGACTGTCGCTCAGTAAGATACTGTGGTTTGAATTCTGGTCTGTTGCATACTGAATGACTTAGGGTAATTCAGTTACTTCGGTACCTCATTATTTAGAAATACCTTGTTAGCTTTTATTTTTTACTCTTCATCAGTAAAACGGAGAAACGGTGAAATGATGTATTGCAGTCATTTGCTTATTTGTTATCTTCCCTGCTAGACCATGAGTTTTTGACGCCGGAGCTAGATCTTCCTGTTCTTTGGATCTTGAGTATTGTCTTGGCATGTCAGTAGGCAGGTAGTAAATATTTATTGAGCAGAAATCAGGGAGGATGGACAGTCTTGTTAATTTGATCTGAATTAAAATATTCTAGTACTTGACCAAAAAAGTACTGGAAATGATTTTCCTTTCTGGGCTAGGGCTTAACACAGATTCTTTTATTTAGAAGGGAATAGAAGTTTCTGGATGGGGTGAAAAGTCAGCCAAAATGTTTCTACTCCTTTGTTTTTTTTTTTTTTTTAAGATTTTTACTTATTTTTGTGAGAGAGCGTGCACACACACAAAACCGGGGAGGCAGGGAAAGGGGCAGAGGGAGAAGCAGACTCCCCACTGAGCAAGGATGCTGGTCTTGATTCCAGCACCTTGGGACTGTGGCCTGAGCTGAAGGCTGACGCTTAACCCATTGAGCCACCCAGGTGCCCCAGCTCCTTTGATTTCTGTGAAAGACAATACCATGCAGCCTTCAGATATTTCTGTTAATGCTTTCAGCTGTCTGCTAAACTTGAGATTTCTTCCTAAATGCTGCTGGATGCAGAGTCCTTGATTTTGAGAGGAGACACAAGGATACCAGACTTCCGTGGAGTGGAGGAGGTGGAAAGGGAGAGGTCTTCTGACTCTTAATTTCCATGTGGATAAATTGTCACTCCATAGGCTTTTTTATTTCATTTGGGCCTATGAAGGAGTATATTTCTGTTGATCCTCTATTGGGAACAAATGGTCAGCCATCACTCTTTCAAAATAAAGAGGGACTTTGAAAAGGGAATTTGCAGAATTTAGATATTCTTCCTTTTGCCAAGTGTAACTACCTTCTACAAAAGGGCAGATCTTGCTATACTTGCTTAAGAAAAATAGTATTAATTCCACTTAATCTTCTGAGAAAATGGAAAAATCCTTCCACATGAAGCCTCTAGGTGATGGCATTGTCAGTGGTCAAGAAAGAATTGTTGAGACATTTTTGGTGCAAAAAGGTGTTTTTATTCAAGCATGGGCCGGACTGGTGGGCCGGAGGAGCAGCACTGCGGTTGTGAGGAGTGACTGATAAAAAAATACACTTTCAAGTTAGCAGGGAGGGGCGGGGATAAAGGAAGTCGCCAAAAGGATTTTCCTGTGTTAACGAAGACTTACAGCACCATTCTGGAGGGCTGCTGTTCTCAAGCCAACTTTCCTTTTTGCCGTAGTGGTGCATTAACATTAACTCCTTTGTGAACTCCTTGAGGATTGTCCTGCTCAGCCTGTCCCAAGTATTTGTCAATGGGCTGCACGTTTTAAGGAAATTTAATTTTATCTACATTTCTTTTGCCTTTGTTCTCTTCATCAGGGGCAAGTGGGGAGGTTAGATAACACACTCAACTCAACACCCAGGAAGGTCACTCAGTCACCTCCACAGACTCCTTATCTGGGAGGCACCTGTAGGCCTTGGACCACCAGGTAGATAGTGCAGCTGCCTTCGGGATTGTGGAGTGTCCTCTAATCTCTGCATCTCACATTCATCCCGCCTGGTGAGAGAGGTTCTGGAATGTCCCTCTGTTGGACGGAGTCACCTCAGAGATTATTGACTTCTTATGTCACCTTATCCCCAGTGGCCTTGAGCTTGGTCAGGTATCCAAGCTGCTTGGGTTTGCATGGTTGGTTTTTGGTCAGCTTGTCTGGGGGAGTCAGTCCTTGTAAAGCCGAAAGATGTGCCTAAAGTTCTTCTCCAAGGAAGGCTGGGTGCCAGGGGGATAAAACTCAGGGATTCCTTTTCAGGGCTGACCACATTCCTTAACCCTGATCCTTTAAGAGATATTTAGAATATTCTGGATTCCTAAGATTGTGCTTCAGAGAAGTAAGTAAGAGTTGAAAGTTAATGTAGTGTTCTAGCCCAATCTTTAAGTCCTCTGACCCTGTTTGAAGGATCATTCTAATCATTCGTGATTGTGTTCCCTTATCTTATACTCTCTTTAGTTACTAATTTTTATAACATAAAAATATATAAACCTGCATTTGTGTAATGTTTTGACAGCTCTAGGTGGCTTATCATTGAATTCTCTAAGCTGTGAGGAAGGTAGGAAATCAATGGGGTGGGGGTGCGGCACAGCAATGCTGGAACTGGAACCCTAAAATGTGTGGTGACCCAATGGGGTGGGAGCTGGTGGTGAAAGAATTCACCTGGGGCGGGACAGAGGAGACAGACGTTTATTGAATACCAGGGGAGCAGAGGAGAGACTACCTGCCTGGAGGCAGTGGGTGGGGACTTGACTTAAGGAGGGGTAAGGTATGGGAGCGTATGGAATTCTCCTTTTTTGGTAGCTGTGACTGTTGTAGCCGTTTGGTTAGTTAGGGCCTCTGGGTATTCTGAGGCAGGTTGCCTGATGGGCCTCTCTGTATTCAGCCAGGGGGTTACAGCGGGACCTTCGGCCTGAGATTGCTTTGCTCAAGCCTGTTGCCTGAAACTGGTGTCTTCCTGAGAATCACAGAGTTAGTGATCACAGTGAGTTCAGGCTCATCTTCCTGCTTCGCACCTGAACCACCTTACCAGAGGTCGCACTACATCACAATGCTTTGAAGACAGCAAGTTTGATGAATGCCCTCCTCTCTCCTTTTTTTTTTTTTTTT